>NC_142588.1:35224412-35527443 GCF_965207765.1 Zootoca vivipara | reverse complement strand
TAAAAGTGTTTGGCCAATCATTCAGATGTTGGCCACTGGGAGTAATTTATTTAATGGATTACTTACTGGAATTAATTTCAAAGTGGCTGTGGGTTGTTTTTTCCACCTGATGCCAATAAAATTCTTTGGGGCTGTGTTCAATGAAGGAAAAATACAGTCCCAACTTCAGTGACAAAATTCTATCCCCTCAAAAAAGACTTAAGCCTCTTTCTTATGTTATCCTACTAATTATATCCCACCTTTTAGCCAATGAAAGTTCAAGCCCCCTCAGTTTTATCTTCTCAGCAACCCTGTGAGGTAGATTAGACTGAGAGACAGTAACTGGCCCAAAGTCACCCAGTCTGTGGACTTCATAACTGAGTGGGGCTTTGAACCCTGGTCTCCCAGGTTGGAATCCAGCACCCTAACCAGTGCACCCCATTGTCTCTCATGATCCAACTCTAAGAATGTTACTGTAGCAACGTTAATATTCTGCAACACACCTGCAGGAGTGGCTGTCATGTGGGGAAAACAATTCTCTGGCTTCTCCCTAGGGCTAGCATTGCCTGTTAAGAAGCTGGGACAGCAGTGCTATGAGGAGTCAGTGTGTGGGCGTCCCACGTTGCCGCAACAGCACAGAGCAGTACTGCAACAGCTCCCATCTCCATGTCCTCTGTGAAAAAGCACCCCAAGGGACTTTCCACATGGCAATGCACAACTGCAAATATCTTTGGTGTATGGCAGAGATGGGGAGCCTGTGGGTCCCCAAAGGTTGTTGGACTCAAATTGGAATAAAAAAACATATCAATGTCCGGCATTTTTAAACTTGTGGTAGCTGTGGCAATTTTAATTTAATCGTTTTGAAATTTGGCACATTTGTAGATCTACCTTGTCACGTAGATCGTGTCTGCCAAGTTCCAAGTGAAAGTACACTTCTTACGTGCTGTAGAATCTAGTGGTTTATATTTGTTTTGACCCCGTTTTTAATTACAAAGTCTTAAAAAGAAGTTTCGCAGTGCAATCTGCAGGGAAACCTCATTGTTTCTAGTGCAGCTTACTTCCAGGTAAGAGTGTGGATATATAGGATTGCAACCTTAATTGGTTAAGAAAGGCAAATAGCACAAGATTCCCAATAAAATATTCAGAAGCGCTAATCAATAGTAGCCAAGACTGTTGCGTTCCAAGGGATAATTAACCAACTGCTTTTTGCAGCAACCGATGGGAATGAAAGCTACTTGGAAGTTGTGAGAATGGCCCCTTGAGTGTTAAATTAGGCTGCTCCTCAAGTCTGTCTGCAGGGAACATAGGCGCACAAGGGGAAAGAGATCATTTTATTATCGCCAGCCACGACCAGTTTTCTGCAAACTGAGTGAAAAAGGCAAGCAGCATCTTGATGGCTGTATCTTAGCAACGGGAAAGGGGATCAAATTAATTTTTAATAAGCAACAGCTTAAATTTTCAGTGTGCCAGAGACTTCTTGAAGGCAGAAGCTTAGAAATACATTTCTTCTTTGTGGAAGCTTAAGCTGAAAGGGAGCCCAAGGGTGATTTAGGTGAGAACTTCTCTCCCGATCAGAAAAAAAATCTACACCTGCATCCTTCCCGGACAGGTGCCTTCTTCCAGCTTTTCTTTATCCCCCTCCAAGGAAGGTGGTTCTGCACATGCTTCCCATAGGCAGGTAATTATAGTGCTGATTTATTCTTGCAGGAGGGAAGCTTGTCCACGATACTTAACCTCATTTTGCCACCTTCTATTTTAAACCACTCCTTTGTGTCCTAAGAATGAATACAGCATGGTGAACCATTCCCCTCTCTCTGACGTCAAGAGCATATCCTCACTTTACACACCTTAGGGCCAGTCTATATGTTCAGCAATATCTTACGATCAAACACTCTTTTAGAACTGTACACTAATTCAAGACTGCAATTGGGGGATATATTTGTGTGTGTGTGTGTGTGCATAGCAATTCACCCCAGTCTAAAATATTCTTTGATAAAAGTTTTCAGTAAGAGACTTCCCTTCATAAAATCCAAATTGAATTGTCTTGTTGTGCTAGAGCAGAGATGGTGAACCTTCAATAACCAATAACATGTGGAAGGCTACAGGTTCACTTTCCCTCTGCAGTAGCTCCATGCTTTTGACTCCCATGCAGTTGGTGTTGTGTATTGAGTCAAAGGATTTTATATCTGTATTACTATTGTCTGTATTTGCATTAGGGTAAAGTAACTGCCTTTTGGATCCAGAACGTACAGCTACTATTGGTTCATTTAAGCTGCTGTATTTGGATCCTCTGTCTTATTGGTTTCTTCCAAAAGGCAGCACTGTGATTCCCTGATATTGTTCCCTCCAAAATGTATCCCTTTCTAGCTAGTCCCCCGTCCCTATAAATGTAGCTTTCCTCTCCTCAGAGCTTAGTCTTGTCTGCTTTAATAAAGAAGTGTTACTAGATAACTGTCTCAAGCATATTATGTCAAGAGAGCTGAAATCACGGACCCCACATCACAAAAGTTGGCATCTCTGGTACAGTTTCGAAATTAATTTTGCTACTGCTGGCTGGCTACATGTGGTACACAGTGGTTCTTCTTCCACTGACATCCTGTTTCAGGATATTTCAGAGTATCATTTGTGAAGATCGTTTGGGGGTAGCTTGGGCCTCATGCCCAAAAGTGTATATGTCGCTGTTAAGAATAATGAATAAAATCAGATCAGATTAAAGGGGAAACAATCTTGTCAACAATTCAAAAGAGAAGGGAGGTGAATTCTAGTTCTGCTTGGGGGGGGGGCGCGGAGGCTGGAAGGGAAACATACCACAATAGCAGAGGGATTATATAGGCTTGTAGTGTTAGCAAAAGTGTCAGCTCCCCATTTTGCTGCTCGGATGTCTTTATTGCGAAATGAATTATAGGGAAATGGCTGAAAAGTTCAAATTCAGAAATGATTAAAATTGTCTCAGCCATAGAAAGCTTCAAATTCTCCCACTTCATTGCAAAGGAAACACAGAGCAAATGGGGGGGAAATGTAATAAATTATGCATTGTTTGCATATTTTCTGGATCCGTTTCTGTTCTAGACTGGTCTGTTATTCTGTTCTGGAATAAGCAAGCATCTGGATTTTCCACTCCCGTTTCCATCAGAATTCTCTGACATCCCTAATGGACACACATCAGGGACAAAAATCCAGCGAAAACGAGGGTAACATTTACACGTAGAAACTGATTCTCATTCCTACAACAATTCCCTAACAAGGGGAACAATATTTCCAGTGTAACTTTCCCAATTTAGAGCTTGGTTGGCCACTGTAGGAATAGGGCTGCTGGGCCTTTGGCCTTAATCTAGTAGCGTTCTTCTAATGTTCTTATGCTGCTGTGGAATTGGATTCAAAAATGCAGCCCAAGGAACAGGTTGTTGTTTTTTTAAAAGGTGGCTGGTGCAGTTAAACGAAGCCCAATAGAGCAGTCTCCAGTATTAGTCCGTTATTTAATTGAGTTCATTCTCTCAGCAGTTTCCCCAGAACTGCTGAGCAAATAATGGATGAAGGCTCGGCTGACAAGGTTGGTAGATTTATGTATTAGTAAACCATCCAGATCAGCATTCCTTGAAATGGTTTTTTTTTTTAAAGAAAAATCAGACACTTAACATATTCACATTTGCACACAAGGGTTTTTTTTGGCAAGTGGTGTTGCTGCGCCAGGCAGTGCAAATCTAGGGTTCAGCTAATATGGCTGTTACTTTCTTTGAAGCTTAAATCAGTATATCTGGTTCGGATCCTATGTGTTCCTAGTGGCACTGTCAAAAGCATGGATGGGGAATCTGGGTTCCTCCAGATGGTGCTGAACTACAACTCCCATCATCCCTGGCCACTGGCTATGCTGGCTGGGGCTGATGAGTCCAACAACATTCAGAGAACCACTAGTTTTCCCATCCCTTGTCAAAAGCAGTATAATAGAAGTAGAAAACAGAGCTAACAGAGCGGCCAATGATAGGCTTGATAGGGTTTCTATCAATTCTGCCACCACCCCACATGCCATGATGTTGCTCCTGATGATGGCTGCACTTTAAGGATGCACCGAAGGCACCAATCAATATGCAGAAATGCCATGATGATGCCCCTTGAGCCATTCCATGCCCCTTCTACTTGCTGCCAGGAAGAGTCCAATGCATAGCTGAGGCCGTAGTTCAGTCATTAGGATAGATGGTACCCATCAGAACTCCCTTCAGGGAACAGTTAAAAATCCCCAGACACTCAAGACACAAGTTGGTGCTGCGGAACAGGAAGGAGGGAGTGCAATTCCCAGCTGCTTCTTTTTATTTAAAGGAAGAGTGAAGACAACCAGGGCAAGTTGGTTTATCACAACACCGCTGGCTACTGCTCCATACAAAGCCCATTCAGTCCTGGTCTATGCAGCTAAATTGTGATTTGGGGGATTATAAAGTCCTTACATATGTCTTTTACCTGCTTGTTCCTGTAGCAGGCCATTGATATGTAGTGAATCAAGTACATTTTCGAACGTGAGGCATATTTCTCATTTTTTTTTCTAATTAGATTTGCTGGCCGCCCTTTGATCCTTGGTTTTCAAATGTTTCGGAAGTCGGACGGATTACGTTAAAAAACTAAGGTTTCACTATACAGTCATACCTCGGTTTAAGTACGCCTCGGTTTGAGTACTTTCAGTTTAAGTACTCTGTGGACCTGTCTGGAATGGATTAATCCACTTTCCATTACTTTCAATGGGAATCGCTTCAGGTTAAGTACACTTCAGGTTAAGTATGGACTTCCAGAGCCAATTACACTCATATTTCAGGTTAAGTACGCTTCAGGTTGATTACTCCGCGGACCCGTCTGGAACGGATTAATCCACTTTCCATTACTTTCAATGGGAAAGTTCGCTTCAGGTTAAGTACGCTTCAGGTTAAGTACGGACTTCCGGAACCAATTGTGTACTTAAACCACGGTACCACAGTACTGTATAGGCATTAGCCTTTGCCTCCAACCTTCATTTCTTTTTTGTATCCAGTGGTACTGTGGGTTGTTATTGCTAGGCAGCCAAAACATGGTCAGTTCAATGCTTTCCCATGGCAGGTATGTCCCACAGCTTCTTAGCATAGTTCTGCTCTTCCTAGTACATCACAGAATCTTAGAATTGTAGAGTTGGAAGGGAGCTTGAGCTTCATCTAGTCCCCCCCCCTAACTCCCACAATGCATGAATCTCAACACATAGCCCCACATCCAATCTGAAACCATACCAGAGCCTGCTTAGCTCTGCTATTGTCACCTGGCAGAAGCTTGCTCCCCAGTGCAAGGCTACTGTTTGAAGTGTTTCCATGACAGCCTCACTTCTACAACAGGACTCCAGCCGTTCTCTGAAGCACCAATGGGGTTTACAATCATGCTTCCTCTTGACAGAGTAAAAGCATGCATGTTTTTCATTATCAGCCTTCCTCAACCTGAAGCACCCCAGAGATCTTAGACTACCACCCTCATCAGCTCCAGCCATCAGGGCCAATGATCACAAATGTGGAGTCCAAAATAAAAATAAAAATCTGGAGCATGTGTGTGGAAGGAGATTGGGAAAGGCCACCTGTTTGCCTGGGAAAACGATAGCTATTTTCTGACTGTGTTTTTTGCAGCCAGGTGATTTGAACCCCTGTATGCACATAACCCTAAAGTCTGTTAGTTGCATAGCTCCTGTTTGCTATACCACAGAGGTCTATCCTAAGGAGTATTATGGTGTCTTTTAACTGTGGCATTCTGTTTTGAATATGTGGTGTGTAGGGTGATGACCCGAATTTGTTCTTCTGTCACCATGCATTCATTGATTGATTCCTTCCATGCATACCTGCCAATGTTGCTGCGTTATCTCTTGTTTCCACTGGTATTGTTTGGCTGGTTTGCCTAGTTGCAGGAAGTCCACAGGATCAAATGACATTATGTAGACATTATGTTTGGACTCATCTACACAGCTGCAAATAAAACGTTTTAAGTGTTGTAAAGTACAATATGCAAATGTGACACTAGGCGGCGAAAGTGAGCTATGCAAAATTCAATGTATTTTCCAAAATGTTTTTTTTAAAAAAGCATTTCCACAGTGGTTTTTTATATGTGTGTAGATTCCATCTTACTATAGCTGATGTAGTGAGTCTGCAGTATTGAGCCTCCTTTCCATGTCTTTGTCTGGACTTCTCTCTCTCTCTTTCTCATCTTTCCAACTTCCTTTGGCACTTTGCATTACCCATTCTTGGTGATCTTATTCATGTTCATAGTTTCAACATATTTTGACAAGTTATTAAAAAACTCTTTCACCACAGGTGGTACCAGTCATACTTCAAACATTTCGTTTTTTTTACTAAAACATATCTTAAGATTTCTGTCTGACACTCTGCCCAGAAGCTAGTCAACCACATTCATATTTGGATGGCATAACAATGCATGTGTCTTAGTTGAAGCTATCACCATTTCCCTTGCAACAAGTGGAATTTATATGCACCTATCAAATCCACTAAAGTAACCAACTAAATTTTACTAGCCAGCTTCCTTTACACCTATCTGTGTTAGCCATTTAAAGAGGACAAACTTTTGTAAAGTTTTCTTGCTTGGGCCCTGTGGTGGGGGACCAAGCAAGTGAACATGCAAGTTGTTATTTACATTAGTCTGCTCCATCTGGAGTAGGGTTGCCATATTTCAAATAGTAACACGAGGTTTTTTTACTTGCCTGATTTCCAGGACAAAGTGCCACCTTTCAGAAATCCCCCCCAGACATCAATTCCACCTTTGAAATCCTGGTAATGTCTGAGAAAATCTGGACATATGGCAGCCCTAATCTGGAGCCATGCTTGCAGTTCTATAAATATGAAGTCCAGAGCATAATAATCTTCATTTTGGTGGGTGGGTGTGAAAAGTAGTGTATTTAAAAAGAGAGACAACCATTACTTTATCAAGTAAAAATATATTATAAACAAACAAATTCTAATGCATTCATGTAGATGTATAGCTTTATAGATAAACCAGAAACCCATACTTGATATTTTGAATATTGTGTGTATAGTATACAATACCACATGAAGTTACTTTGCACTCCGAGTACATCTTATGATTTGCAAATAGATATTACAAAAATTACTCCACACTTTGGAGAGCAGGCAATTAAACTTTTTGTTGTTGTTGTTGCAATAAACTTTGTGCCAAATTAGTTATATAAACTATTGGAACAAATGGTTACAAAATACAAACAAGACCAATAAATGTGTATTGATGAAGGGTTTTTTTTTAAGTAAGTGGCTCATGATTTTTGTGATTAAATGGACACTTGTGTACTTCCTGATGTCTACTGTGTAAAATGGGATTATTTAAGAGCCCTCATTTTTTGCATTGGAGATATGAAACGCTTAACACTTGTTTGAACAGGTTAAACGACTTTATACCCATGCACATGATGAATGTCTTATTTAATATAAAAACCCTACATAGAGGGAGCCATAACAGGGAGCAGCCTTGAGGCTCATTTAAGTGAGATCTACTTTTTACAATCATTATTCCACAAAAAGATTTTAAATTATATAATGGGACCACTTCAAATCATCTTTTCTTCTAATATATAATTATTTCACTGTATGAAAAGTTATAGAAATCAATCCCACTGTCATGGAGCTAGATAGAAAAATAAAAGCAGTCAACAAAACCTGAAGGTTGGAATAATACCATTTCAGTTACACAACCTTTTGTTGTTGTTATACATCGGTCAAGGAATGGTTTTCTGTGAAACTCCATTTGCTTATAACTTTGAATAAAGAGAGACAAATGAGTCATCTCGGCTATACAAGTGTAAATCTGAAATAACTCCATTGAAGTCAGTGGACTTGGACTGGTGCAATCGAGTTCATTATTGTAATTGAAAGCCAACACTAAGCCTATTGCCCCCAAGTACACTAAAGAGTGTCCGCCATTAATGCAATGGACTTCTAGTGTTGAACCCCAGGGTAGAAAACTCTGGTCTTCATATCAAGTTGGATGCAACTCAGAGTTTATGAGAAGTGCTTGAAAATAAATTACTGCAGGACATTAGAAAACAAACTGCTTCCCCCCGCAAGTTACTAATGCCAGTCAAAGGAATGATTAATCATTCTGTAAAAATTTGCATTGTGCTCTCTGAAGTAGGAGTAAAGTTGCTCTAAAACAGTACTGTTGACAACAGGATGTGGCCGTCCTTTTGATTCATGTAAACATCTCTCTCTTCCATCACTCCTAATGCAATAGAACCCCTTGGTCTGGTTAAAATAAAAATTTGAAGACATAATTCTGGACGGCAGGTTCAGAAATCTTTCCACTTTTTGTAATTCAGGAAGAGGGTCCTTGATCAAGGTATTTCCATCTACTATGTGAATCTGATCCAAATGGAAATGTTTAAGCCACCTCTCCATGTGGATGTCATACAGACTTCTCTGGATAGCCTTGTATTTGGTATTAAGTGCTCCATTTTTAATAACAATGTCTTCAAAGAGCTGAACGGGCTTGTGGCTTTCCAGCCTATTGTAATAGACTTGGGTATAATCAGAGATAACTCTCTCTGTGGGGTCTCTTAGAATAAGCAGCAGTTTAATGGAACTATTCATATCATGAATCCTTTCGGGAGCCTGTGGCGAGGTAAAATAGCCTGGTGTTTTCTCAATAGTTATTTGATTTTCATATGAAAATGGCATCAGGCCCCTGTACCAGTCAATTCCTTTCACGTAATTCTCATCCCAGTCGAAGAAGTGAACTTCAGTAGCCGCTACCACAATGTTTGGGTGAACATCCAACATTTCAAGTAAGGCCCTGGTCCCTCCTTTGCGAACTCCGATGATGATTGTGTGAGGTATTCGTCTGCTCGTTCCGGGAGGTCTCACTTGTGCTGAATAGTGTTCACTCTTATTGCTGAACAGCATCACTTGGGACTTCAGTGTCTCCATGAGAGCCCCGTTCTCAACTGGAGCACCATGGGCATGAGTCAGCAGAAGGTATGCTGACACCAGTAGAAAGGCCATGTGGAGAAGAAGGAACTCTCAGTGCAAAATGCAGTTGTGCTTGTCTGATGAAACACTGAGCACGTGTCTCCGCAAGGAGGCAGCGGATGGAACTGGGGCCAAAGCAGCAACAAATTTCTCAAGCATCTGTGGGTCAAAAAGAACAGGACAGCAATCAGTAACTTGTTTACCTGAACTCTATAGCAAAAGACTTGCATATGGAATCTGACACCTCCAAAAACCCATGATAGGAGAAAGAAAACATACATACATACATACATACATACATACATACATACATACATAGTGAGGCTTGTTCTTTCACCTGCAGGTTTTGAAGGCAAGTGAGGCTTGGTCACTTTATTCTAACACCACTTCACACACCAGGGATTTGGAAGCCCTTCTCAGCCCAAGTGCCACATTCCCTTCTGGGCAGCTTTCTGAGGGCCAAAAGGCAGGGCTAGAGCAATAAATGCAAATTTAACCATTCTACAGTAAGCTAATTTCTACACACACTCACAAACCACTTTTTTGACTACATCGAAACAAGCAAGAGGTGTTATTAATGTTCAAGGACGCAGGCCAGTTGGGCAAAAGTATTTGGGATGTGAAACAGGGTTAGTGTGGCCTGGGGAGAGTTTTGAGGCCAGATAGAGAGAACCTGAGGGCCAAGTTTGGTCCCTGGGCCCTGAGCAGCTGACAGAATGAAAAGAAAAGGCAAAAGGCAAAATTATTTATTTATTGGGAAATCAAGAACCCTGTAAAAATGTTGAAGTGGGGCTGTTTAGCAAGTCTTACTTACAGTCTTCCTCCCCCAAAAAACTTGCTCCCAAAAAAGAGACCAGAGTAATTATTTTTTTCCCCTTTTGGATCTAATGGGAGACCTCCATACCATATCACAAACAGCTTTCAATCATCTCCAAAATATTAAAATTCATTTGTTCTGTGGAATGAGGGAGGCTGCCATTTAAGAAACAAGCTCAAGCTCCCTTGGATGTGATGAACTAGTTGTTCAGTTCTCTGGATCCCATCCAGAGTTTGTAATTACAAAGTTTATCATCCAGTTTGATCAAAATAAAAAAATTCCTTCAGTAGCACCTTAAAGACCAACTAAGTTTATATTTTGGTATGAGCTTTCGTGTGCATGCACACTTCTTCAGATACGGTTGATGGACTTCCATTTCATGCGGCTCAATGTGGTGCCTTCCATAGTTCTAGTTACAGGTAGGTAGCCGTGTTGGTCTGAGTCGAAGCAAAATAAAAAAATTCCTTCAGTAGCACCTTAAAGACCAACTAAGTTTATATTTTGGTATGAGCTTTGGTTTATATTTTGGTATGCATGCACACGAAAGCTCATACCAAAATATAAACTTAGTTGGTCTTTAAGGTGCTACTGAAGGAATTTTTTTATTTTGCTTCGACTCAGACCAACACGGCTACCTACCTGTAATCCAGTTTGATGTTCAGCAACTGAGTCCTTTCATATATTCACGTGTTTCCTACTAAATATGTTCAACATATGAAAGTTATAGACATATTTATTTTGTGTTCCATTGTTTTGTACAGTTAATCTGTTCACCAATTTTTTATTTCCTACTATGCTAGAAATCCCTGGGGAATTACATTATTTCCACCCTGTACTGAAATTTAGACTTGCAGTGTATGAACAAAGTTATGAGCACCTTGAACTGTCAAGACAATACTCTTTAGGAAAGTTGGCTGTATTCTATTGTTCATTTCTCCTATTATTTTCAACCTCTATGATCATTAGAGTTAACATTGCAATAGAAGTTCAATGGATCTAGGCCCCCAGGAGGATATAACTGTCTTTGGCATTGCAAGTTGGTAGTTTTTAGAAGTTTCTCCATGTGGTAGGTCACAGGCTCAGAGAATAAGACCCACACAAAATGTCAACACAAAGAATCCCTCATCTGTTATTTTGGGAAGGTTACATTTTCAATTTCAGCAGGTCAGGTTGAGACTGTAGCTCTGTTGAAGGTGTGAAACAAATGATAAAATAGCAATAGGTAAAAGCTAACTTGGTTCCAACCACCTGAACAATAGTCCAAAGATAATGCCAGCTGTCAAGCAGTGAATCTTTTGTCTGTGCAGCTTGAAAATTTGTATATTTATGCAAAATGAAAGACACTTCTTTGAAATGGAAATAAATGCCATGGTTTTTTTAAAATGACAATTTTCCAAAGGAAGATGGAAATGCCATTGAAAACAATGTTCAATCGTTGACTTTAAGTGTAAACAAGATCTGGTTTCGTATTGATTCACAATGTCCTAATTAAGTCTATGGAAAGGCAAATCATTACACATGGGAAAACAGTTCCCTTTCAATATCTACCACTATGGAAATAAAATTATTCTTAGTCAGACAAAGCAAGTATTCCTGCTGTAATAAGGAATATTTTACTTCCACTCCACAGGCTTTAACACACATTTTAGAAACTCAAATTATTATTTACTGAACATCAACATGAATGTTAACACAAAATGTTTACTCACAATCATATGGGTACTGATACAAAATATTGACTGCAAGTGTCATCTGTAAACACACTGTGCTTGAGAACAGCTTTGTGTCTTATCTGAAATTCCTCTCTCTCTCACACACACACACCTTACAGTACTGAGTGCACACATAGCTATGATGGGCCTTTCATCAGCTTTGGCTGGTGGCCCAGAAGTGGCATAGCATGAGTTGCCAGTGCCCAGGACAAGATGCAAAAGGGGGCAGCATCACCATGGGAAGGGGGCTAGCATGTCACCGTGCCCCCTCCCCATTTTTAGCACAACCTCTGATATGTGGGCTCTCCCAGGAGATGCCAGACACCGACTCCAACTGTCCAACTGGAGCCCCTCCATTGCTGTGGCTCACCCTGCATCAGCCATTTCAGCTCTTCATAGGATATTCACAGGAAGTACCACCAGTGCAGCCCAGGAGCTGGTGCACTGTCAGCCAAGGTTCACACAGCTGACACTCTGACAGTGTCCCAATATCCCTGCAACTGTTTGCCTTTGTCCCAAAGCGGGGGCAGGAGAGAGCCAAGGGGGCCAACTGGCACAGAAGCGATCTAGGGTGCATGGCAGCAGTGGCAAAAAAGTACTGTTTTGGGGGGACACAGGGCGAGCAGCTGTGGGGGACTCCCTCATCCTGAATGGGATAACTGTGCCCCTGAAGGAGCAGGTGCGCAGCCTGGGAGTCATTTTGGACTCACAGTTGTCCATGGAGGCGCAGGTCAATTCTGTGTTGGGGCCAGCTGTCTACCAGCTCCATCTGGTACGCAGGCCGAGACCCTACCTGCCCGTGGACTGTCTTACCAGAGTGGTGCATGCTCTAGTTATCTCCCGCAAAGCATTCCACATGGGGCTACCTTTGAAGGGTGACCTGGAAACTCCAACTAATCCAGAATGCGACAGCTAGACTTGGTGACTGGAAGCGGCCACCGAGACCACATAACACCGGTCTTGAAAGACCTACATTGGCTCCCAGTACGTTTCCGAGCACAAGTCAAAGTGTTGGTGCTGACCTTTAAAGCCCTAAACAGCCCTCCCATCAGATGTCAAAGAAATAAACAACTATCTGACATTTAGAAGACATCTGAAGGCAGCCCTGTTTAGGGAAGTTTTTAATGACTGATGTTTCAATGTATTTTTAATCTGTTGTTGGAAGCCACCCAGAGTGGCTGTGGAAACCCAGCTGGATTGGCGGGGTAGAAATAATAAATTATTATTATATTATTAACTTCAGCAAGATGGTCCTCAGACCATGACCCACTTGCAATTTCTTTGTAAATGAAAACTGTGATTCCCAGTACGTTTTGCGCTTCCATAGGCTAACCATGGAAGTATGAAATACATTCAGTCCTTGGACTCAGCTATACAGCTGCAAATAATCATCAACAGCTATCATCAACAGCTATCAGTCAGTCAATCACCCATTTCCACCACCCTTCTGAGTGATCCCCCCTCCCCATCCCCACCCCTCCCCACCCCTTCTCTACATAAGTGCCTGGAAACTTCCATTTCACTGTATCTGAAGAAGTGTGCATGCACACGAAAGCTCATACCAAAATAAAAACTTAGTTGGTCTTTAAGGTGCTACTGAAGGAATTTTTTTATTTTAGCTGCAAATAAAACGTTTTAAAGGTGCAGTATGCAAATTTGACACTAGATGGTGACAGTGAGCTATGCCAAATTCAAAATATTTTTCAAAACTTTTTTTTAAAAAGTATTTTCACAACAGTTTTTATATGTGTGTAGATTCCACCCTTGTCACAGACAGCTCTATCCAGTTTGCAGATTCATTTATTATTTTATATGGCAAAAGTTGCTGCTGAAACAAAACATTACATAGGAATATATTATGAGGCATAATTTGATTCAGAATGCATTATAGAGCTGAAGTTTAAATGGATCAAAACTGCCTGTGGGAGCAAGTCCATTGAAACAACATTCCAGATTCAGCCTAAGAGAATTGATTGATTTTGATGATGCTCAAAGATGTTAGTTCCTCTGGTTATGTTATAATTGATATGTGACTATAAAGACGGTTTAAACTAGATTTAGATTGCAATCCTATTACTTAAGAGTAAGTCCCATTGAACTCAATGGGGCTTACCTCTGAGTAGACCTGTGTAGGACTGTGCTATTAGAGCAGCTAATTGAAATGTGTTATCTAAATAATATCTGTATTTTATCATCTTGGTGGAATTAAATGCAGTTTCAGAAGGCAATATGAATGAGTTTGTATAATAAAAACAATGATTTGAAATTGCAACACTGCACATTCTCCCTATCTCACAGTACATTTGCAATAGCTTCATGGTGCATAATTAAAAAATTAGTTCTGTCTCTCCCACCCGCCCCAGCTCCCTAGTACAGCATCAGAATTATAACACCTTATTACATGTTATGTTTTTCTATTATTTGGTAATGTTGTTGCTTAGATACAAAATGATATTGTGTACATTAGGCAAAAAGAAAAGGCAACACATATTAGGAAACCAATGCTCATGAATGAAAGATGGCAAGATATTTTGAACTGCAGGAAATTTTAATCACAATGTTTGTAAGAATGAGGCCTAACAAATGATCTTAACTACATATACAACAGAAGCTGAATCAATTTAAATTTGCATTGTGGAACCCTTTAGTTTGGTAGCTCTCATAGTTTAGATTTTGCTGTGTCGAAGTTTGTGGACCTCTAATAAGTGTTTATATGCTGACACTTTTTTTTCTTGCAGTGCAAGACCCTGTTTCCTTGCAATGGTCTCATGAGGAAAATGAATATTCACATAGAAGGCCAAACAAAACTGAGCACAGAAAACAGAAATTGTGGAGGAAAGAATTGAAGGCGCTTGGCTAAGATCACTAGAACTTACTTTGCTTTCATAAATAAATGCCAAACGTTATCTGCCTTTTGCACAAGGGTGCAATAGCCATTGCTGTTTGAAAATATTCAAATATTCATTCCACCATTCAATGTAAGTTTATTGTTCTAGCCATGGCCATGAGAAACCCACAGCAACAGTATGAATAAAATACAGATCATACATCCATAATATGAACCGACAACCCCAATGTAAGAACCATGTTGTAAGAGAAATGTTACCAGAGACACCAACAAACTCAAATACAGCTTAGTTTCAGATTAAACCTCTGAATCAGTACAATTTATAGCAATTTTATTTAATTTCTTTTTCCTGATTCTTTTTCTTCTTTTTTGCAGCCAGTGCATAGAGGGTTACTCTGTGTGTTATGAAACTATTATTGTCACTCAAAAGAAACCGAGCTATTTCTACTGGGCTGTACCTGCTTGCTTCGGTCTCTAGATAAAGGGCAGGCTACTGCCAGTCTGTAAAGACAATATTGAGCTAGATGGACCAGTGACTTGACTCAATATAATGGATTTCCCAATGTTCTAGAATAAACCCATTGGAATTAATAGAACTGCTATTTAGCAATTGATGGGTCTGCACTGAGCATGACTAACACTGAATGTTCATGACTCCACTCCCAACTGGCCTTCCAAGCATGTTTATTAGGTGGGAGGTTCTTTTTAGCTATGTTAATGCATTTTTAAGTGGAGCAATGCCACATTATCATTTTAAAATTGTTTTATTTTTCCTTCTCTCCTCCCCCCCCCCCCAGTTTTGTAACCCACTTTGGATGAGTTCCTGCTCAGAAAAGAGGTATGATGATGATGATGATGATGATATGATTATAATAAGGCATGTTTGGGTACATACATATCTGCTGCTCAGAGAAAAAAGTTCAGATACCGCATGTGCATGGCTCTTTGGAATATTGCTAAGGTCTCTTAATGTACAATTCAATTCCTTATTTTATTTTTCTTTTAAAGGCTTTCCCCTTTTATTTAGACATTGCCAGAGAGCATTACAGATACAATAAAGGATAGTGAAGTGGTAAACTCAAGCACCAAATTTCTGCAGTGAAGCTACATGGTTGGCACTTGTGTTAATGAGGCATCATTTCCATTAAAAGCTCAAGAGTCAGGTACCTTGAGGAATAAAGGGAAGGGGGAAAAAGTCAACGACTTGGTGGCTAAAGATATGAGTTGCAAAGCAATTGCAATTGGCTCCAGGCTTCCTTCTTACCAGGTACACAGACTAGAATAGATTAAAAAGTAAAGCTATGGAAGGCATAAACTATAAGTACATTAAATGGTTAGCAGGTGATGTTTTTAGATAGGCATTTTAGAAAGATTTATTTTCCCCAGGGCTAGAATTATTCCCCCCTCCCGCAATTCCTATTCCTGATAACTTTAGGTGTAAAATTCCCTGATGAAAAAGTATAGCTTTGAGGAAATTATCCTCATTTTCTCTGCCACCTTGTCACAAAATAAATGCATGTATATGCCCACAGAGTTGTGTATCAAATTCAAAAGAGGAAGTGTGATGGTTGTACATCAGTCATTCTTTCAATATTGATTTGTGGATTCCTAGCAATCACCAACCAACAAAATGAGAATTGAAGCCATTTGAAAGAGAACTTTCCCCTGTACAGGTCACATTCTAGAACAGGCATAGGCAACCTCGGTCCTCCAGATGTTTTGGGACTACAATTCCCATCATCCCTGACCACTGTTCCTGTTAGCTAGGGATCATGGGAGTTGTACTACCAAAACATCTGGAGGGCCGAGGTTGCCTATGCCTGTTCTAGAAAAGCTAAATTGGTTTAATGAGATTCAGTCCTCTGTACATTATTGCAATACAGGCTATATATGGCAGCTGTAAATTATACAGGTTCTGTAACTGTGGGGATTTCTTGAAAGATAAAGAGATACACTACCCCCCCCCCCTTTTTCAACGTTTTTTTTTAAAAAAAAATATTTAAGAAAAGGTAGGATTCTTTAAAACCCTACTTTACTTCAAGAGAGGAAAGACCAGCAGGATTTGCCTGGCTTTTCCTACACGGCCTGATCCAGATCTTCATACTATGTTGGCCCAACCAATTGGAATGTGAGTGTTGGGAGTTGTCCTGGCTTACCCAATGACTAATGGGCTTTTCTAGCAAAAGGAAGGTATAGCCAGGAAAGCTGCTGCCAGGAGACTTAGGTGCTCTGCTGCTAATTCTCACTCTCTGCCAATGCAGTTTCCCATATTTAAGCAGGCTGAAGGTGTCTTTACTGCAATAGAAGTGCTGGGTTCTTCAAGATTGGGCCTGTTAGACAATTCAACACATTCTTGAAAGGGTGGTCCTCAAGTCTTCAGAAATAAGTAACCTTCAACTCTGGCAGATACTGCTGAGCATTCTGCACTTAAAAGATAGAAATCCTGTCATCTGTGAAATGATTATGAATATTTTCCATTAGCAAAGGGAAGGGGAAAATGTCAAGAGGGGAAAAAAGCCAAAGAGCCAATAATTAAACAAGTAGTTAAATCCATGTTGATGCCATCTATTCTTGGTCTTTTTGGCCAAGCACATTACATACTTTAAGTATTTAATGCAAGAAATAAACAGATGGTTAAATAGATAAAATAATAAAACATCTTGCTAATATTGCTATATTAATACATTCGGCTTTTTCTCACAGTAAGGGCTAGCACCTTAGCGCATCAAGCAAATGTGGAACAGCTCATTTCAGGCATATGAAAAAAATAAGAAAACTGTTTTGCTTCATAAGGAAAAACAACAACTTCCAAATCCACAGTTGGGCAATACCTTTATCAGGAGAAGTATGTTGCAAGCTTTCAAGTTCTTCAATTCAGGTTGCAGATCCCAGAGGAGGTGCCATTTTTCTGCCTCCAGGGTGACATCTATGGTGTAATTAACAATGACTTCCAGTTCACAGATGTATATGTGATGGGAAAGTTATTTCAACTAGTACCTAACACCAGCACAGCTCATAATGCTCATTGTATAAGTAGAGTACCAATATATGGTAGAGAAATCACATGTATTCCTGCCTAATTTGGAATTGTGAGGTTAGTACACTGCAGAGATTCATTTTTGCCTGACCCTCCCGCAATTCTTTATTAATGTTTTCCTATCACATTTACAAAGGAATCAAATATATTGCCTGCACTATGGCTTACATTTGTTTGCAGACAGTCCAGTTCTGCCAAGATGAGCTGTGGCTTGCATACTTCCTTTAGATAAGGCTCTCCTCCTCAAAATGAAATTTTATTTGACTGGCCTTAGTGCTCTGATACTTTCCTTCTCAACATGTTTCCTAAGTTTGAGATTTCTTTGAGCATAAAAGGTTGGACTAGCATAATACTCTTGTCTTGACCCATCTTTAGTACATGGCAATTGATGGATGCCTCACTTCTTTCTCTAATCAGATCCATGGACTATTGGCAAACCTTTACATTTGTGCTCCATGGAATTGCTGTAGAATAACATTTGGCTCCTAAACTAGACTTGATGCCTCCACAGAGGCTTTTCTGATTGGATTTTTCTCTGAACAGAGCTCTTGCCTATCAGTCAACTGTCAGCTTTAACTGACTAAGATTAAGTAGTTGCTGATATGTACCACAGAGAGTGCAAGGAAATGGACAAGAGAATACACAGGACTTTATTTCAGAAGTCTGAAATCAATGTTTCTAAAACTGTGTTGCATCCCTGAAATCTTTCGACTGCATGAAACAAGAAGGGTTAATGAAAGCACTGAGCAAAAAACAACAACAACCACACACCAAACACCTGAGGAACTTAGTGTACTTTGTGCTAAAATACATAATGAATCCTAAATATAATTAGGCTTTTTGGTTGTTGTTGTTTTTTAAAAAGAAAAGTCTATATTCCAGTCACAGTATAAGAACATATCTATGCCAAGTGTCTGATGTACCGAAAATAAAAAAGTATCACATTGAATAAACAGTTTTCAGTATATCATTAATAGTAGTTTTAGAAAACTCCAGATCGTTCTGGCTTGAAGGCTGGCAGGCACGTCCAATATGGAAGTATTTGCATTGAGTGCATTTAGTTGCCAGGGGGGAGCACCAACATCAAGATTCTGTTCAGATACCGATATGGCACTTTGGGAAGCAGCTCGTGTCATCCTGAGGTGCTTTGTAGTCTGTCTGGTTTGACTCAGGGTCCGGATCCCACTCTGCCTCAGGAAGAACCAACTTTTACCATCTCTATTGTAGAAGCCTCTTTTGCAGGATAGGAAAACTTCTGAGAAATTTCAACACACCACTTGTGCTAACCACAAGTTTGATTCATGTGCTGTAGTTGTACAGTCTTCGTTTCCTGTTTATGTACTTCCTCTCAACTGTCTTCCTTTGTACTTTCACAAGCCTCTGCTATGCCTGCACCAGCTGAAATCTTTACTGCATTGAGATCATTATGTGCCTTATTCTATGCCAAACTTTTTCAATTCAACAGCCACTTTTACCTGAGGCCTTTGCCCTATGGCTACTATCTATAGTATATTTGTGACATATTAAACCATTAGTTTCCTGCAAGATGTTTCCTGTAATGCAAGGAGACGGCATGCCTTTGGATCCACTGCCAATTCAAAGCAATGCTAGAATATACTACTCTGCCTCTTGCTGTTCATGCCAGGTTCAGAAACACTGCCTACATCAGTGTTTGAGTTTGAGAGAATTCAGAACAGACAGTGGTGCTGATGCTAATACTGCCATTACCAGACCCACCAGTCATTTGTCTAAACCTATTAGTAGAGTTGGGGGCTAGGGCACCCCATGGCTTGCCAGGCACATGTGCCTCTCATGAATATGAGTGGTGTGTGAGTGTGGTGCTTAAAAGGAGCTGAAATTAACCAGTTCACTTTGGCAGAGTCAGAAAAAGGCACACACACAACTGGGGGCTGGGCCTGAGTGCACAAGAGAAACAGGCTGAGTGAAAAATAAGATAAAATAGCTTAGTTTACAGTGCTACCTCTACTTATGGACTTGATCCATTCCGAGGTGCCGTTTGCACCCTGAAAAGTCCGCAAGTAGAGCGCCGCTTCTGCACATGACGCGATAGAGTGCTCCTGCGCATGCGCGAAGCACGCAGATCTTTCCTGCACATCAGCAAACCGGGAAGTAAACACTTCTGGGTTTGCCACGTTCGTAACCAGAATAAACGCAACGTGAACCTAACGCAACTAGAGATATGACTGTAACTGAAAAATGTAAGATCTAGAGTGGGGACAGGATAAAAACTCTACTAAAAAGGAAAATACAGGAAGAACAAACTGAACATCACACATGAATACCAGCCCTAAAACTGAAAGTAGGAGAAAAGAGGAATAAGACTGCACACTAATAAAAAAATTGTGCAGAAGTACTGGAACAGAAAAAAAAAACTAGAATGAAAATAAAGGTGGTAGATGTAATGTGATTTCCGGTAGACTGAAAATGATTCAGAAGTATAGTCAGTCGGAAGAGGGATACCACCTAAGCCAGTAGAACTCTTCTACATCTGCTCAAGAGAGAAAACTTGCTAAAGAACAATGAGCTTGCTAAAGAACAAATACATATATGTTTCTCTCAACTTCTCTCCCATGAAGCATTGTGATTGGACAGCCCTGTTAAATTCTAAACCTCTCTGTCAAAGTGGCCTATCCCCCCTTCCCTCTCTGCCCACACTTTCCCACTCAATCAAGGGCATTTCTTGTAAACTTGTTTTCCTTTGTCACAAAAAATTGATAGCAAAGGGTGGGTGGGTGGGTGGGTTGCAACCAAATCATCCAAATAGAACAAAGCTTTCGGGATTCCCCACTTCAACTTATGGGACCTTTTAGAAACACTGTCTCACCTGTGACAAGCCCTGAAATGCTATGAGGCATCCTGGTTCAGAAGCCACTGCACATTTCTAAAACAAAAACAAAACAAAAACAAAAGGACTCTAGAACAGAGACAGATGAACTTCAAGCTTGAGGTATCTATTTTGCATTTTGCTAGACCCCAAGATCCACCAGCTGGAGACAAAATAGTGCCTCAGGACAAGGGACAGACAGCTCAGGATTTTGTTTTTGTACTGAGGTCACAATCCTTTCACTCAAAATGCATTCTTGATCCTCACCCCACCCCCCAAAAACCCCAATGCATGTGTTCCAGCAACTTAACATGGAAAAAGGTCGTTGACATTTTTAAAAAACTGGGAATCAGAAATCCTTGACGATCTTCTACATATCATCCAAAGATCAACTATATTGGTGTTCTGCCCACTTCAGATTTATATATAATTAAGGGCTTGCATATAACAATGAAGGGGACACGGGTGGCGCTGTGGGTTAAACCACTGAGCCTAGGGCTTGCCGATCAGAAGGTTGGCAGTTCGAATCCCCGCGATGGGGTGAGCTCCTGTTGCTCGGTCCCAGCTCCTGCCAACCTAGCAGTTCAAAAGCACGTCAAAGTGCAAGTAGATAAATAGGTACCGCTACAGTGGGAAAGTAAACGGTGTTTCCGTGTGCTGCTCTGGTTCGCCAGAAGTAGCTTTGTCATGCTGGCCACATGACCTGGAAGCTGTATGCCGACTCCCTCGGCCAATAACACGAGATGAGCGCCACAACCCCAGAGTCGGTCACGACTGGACCTAATGGTCAGGGGTCCCTTTACCTTTACCTTTATAAAACAATGACACCTGTATTATTTTCAGGAGTTTTCTCTCACTTTACAACACTGTCAGCTGAACTACTTTCAGTGTTGAATTTCAGTTCAATCTGAATTAATATGGTGGAATTTAAAAACTATTCAGAGATTGAGTTTATATAATGATAAGAAAGGCCTCCAGCTGCATGAAATCCATGGGGTGCAATATAATTAGAGCTTGGAAATTTTTTAGCTGTGACAAATAATTCTGCTGACACTGATACATCTTAACATTGAGGTAGGAAAATCTGGAGTGAAATTGTGAGCTGGACAAAGCAACAATAATACTTTAGTAACTTTCCACACCTGTGTAGTTGCTTTTCTTGTTGCTAAAATCATATTGGTGGAAACCAACCTAAGAATCAACACATTCCAGTAACATTTTACTACAATGTTTCTGAAAATTAGCAATGGACTACATTAGGATTGTTGATGTTCAAACTCTTAGATTTTAACTAAAGTTTTTGGGAAAGGGAAGAAAAGCACTCTTGTAGACACGTTTTGTTACAATCCCACTCTCTGTTACAATAAGGCAAGTAGGATTGCACCCTCATCTCATGAACCAATAGGAGGAAATCCACATTCATCATATTTCAAATAGCGAACCTTACTTTGAATGTGCCTAGAAACTTAATGACATGTATCCACTTAAGGAATGCTTCTATAAATGGATGTAGTAAATAAAAAGGTAAAGGTAAAGGGGCCCCTGACCATCAGGTCCAGTCGTGTCCGACTCTGGGGTTGCGGCGCTCATCTCGCTCTATAGGCCGAGGGAGCCGGCGTTTGTCCGCAGACAGCTTCCGGGTCATGTGGCCAGCATGACAAAGCTGCTTCTGGGGAACCAGAGCAGCACACGGAAACGCCGTTTACCTTCCCGCCGGAGCGGTCCCTATTTATCTACTTGCACTTTGATGTGCTTTTGAACTGCTAGGTGGGCAGGAGCTGGGACCGAGCAACAGGAACTCACCCCGTCACAGGGATTTGAACCGCCGACCTTATGATCAGCAAGCCCTGGACTCTGTGCTTTAACCCACAGCGCCACCTGGGTCCCTATGTAGTAAATAAATAGTTACAAAAAGTATATTTTGTAGATATCAGTAGAACGGAGCAGCACTGATAACCACATGTAAATCAAATATGCACTACCATGGGAGAAACATGTCTGCGATTGTACTTAAGACATTCTGGACCTGAGACAACTCCTTTCTCTCCTCTACCCATAGTATCTCTTTGTTCCCCTTTCACTACTTTCTCCTTCACTGTCTCCTTCCCTGCCTGCATCTTGTCCCTGAGATCCATTGCCATAAATTTTTTGGGTCTTTTTTCTTAATGCACCATTTATTTATTTATGTTTGGAAGGAAGATGTCTTGTACCAACTCAGACAAAGGTCCATCTAGCTAACTATTGTCTCTACACTGTAGGACTGCCCTCCTGTGGAGAACTATTTATCTACAGTGACTTGCCATGCAGAAAAGGCTCCTTTCACCCTGCGACTACAATCCAACATTTTGGGTATATGTTTAAGGACTTCTAGGATACAAATGGCTTTACAATTTTTTAAATCTCAATTCATCCTCACAAATGGGCATTTAAAAGGGTACAAGTCTCCATTATAGAAGGGCCTTGGTTTTTCATTGACATTATATAAAAAGGATAGCTGAAAGTTTATCTGCCATGCCTCTCCTATGAAGCAAGGATATGTCATGAAAAATAGGAGTTTTCTGCCCGATTGCCTAGAAAGTCTTCAATGTGACATTTCAGTTAAGGAGACAGATTAGTGCTCCTAAAAACTATGGACACAGAAATGTCACAACAGTCATTATCAATTTGTATGTAACTATTCTATTTGTATTTAGACGTTTGATCTCCTTGAAGATACATGGGTCAGTGGTCTCTTTTTGGAGTGACCTTAGTGTAGTTTGGAACAAAGGCAGGTCTTTCCTGAGAAATTTTTACCTTTAAACAAAGTGTAGATCTGGTTCTGTAGAACATTTGACTAATGCTAAGTGTTGTGAATTTGGAATCATGTATGTCATGTCAATAGTGCTATACTGTATATCCGATTGTCCATTTTAAAAAAGTTTAAGTTACATTTTTATCACAATCATGGCTGTGGTGGCACTTTAGGGCAGAGCAGTACTTTATTTCAGCAAACACAACAACAACAAGAACAAATGGGTTGTAATCTGAAGTTTGCTCCAATTGGCAGTGACTCTGTGACAATTCAACCTGTTGTAAGTGGAGATGCCAGGGACCGAACCTGGGACATTTTGTATCCAGAACATGCACACTACCACTGAGCTACAGCTCTTCCTTTTCTCCTGCATTCTCTCCTCCCCATCCATTTTACTCCCAGTTTCCCCTAGTTAGGCTCCCACAGTTGGTAAGTGGTCTTGGGCGGAGGTGAAGGAAAGCCACTCCCACTTTTGTCCTTCCTTCCTGAAAATGTTCCCATGCCTTCCTGTTATTCTAAAAATACTGCACTGGGAACCCAGTTTTCATGAGGTAACATGTCTAGCACTTGGCACTAACTTCTTTAGTCTTCAAATTCACATTTTTGCCCTGGCTATAATATGGTTAGATCATAATTTGGGGAATATAAGACCCTTGACACCTGAGGTAAATATTTTAGGGCTCACTCATATTCTTTCATCTGTGACATGTTTTAACTGATTTCATTTTTGTTTGTTTGTTTTTAAATTGTTGTAACCCACCCAGGGACCTCATGGTGAGAAATGGGTAACAATATTATTAAAAAATAAATGTGAACTGCTCATTTACTACACTGAGGTATGAAACCAACAATTCATGACAATTGCCAAACCTTCGAATGGCAATTCCAGGCTAGGAACTCATTTGTAAAGTAAACACTAAAAAAGAACCTGTGTACATGCATGAAGAAATGTTTAAGATTATTTCATTTCAATTAAGTAGGTTGGTTACACTGAAACTTTGTCATAAAATGCCTCTGATCTCATAATTTAGGCCAGCAAACAGGAAAACAACAAATCATTTAGAGTCATTTAATTTCTTTTCTTGTGTGCAACACATCAGGAAAAGAACAATCTTGGTTGTATTCCACCTCAACTAACATGCTCTCAGGTTTTTTTGTTTTTTGTTTGCTAAGGAAAGTGATACATGTGGTATAAGACGATTTAATCTAGAAGCTCGTGAAAAGGTGACAAGTGGATGAAAAGCAGCAAAGCCAAACAAAAGCACACGCCATAGATGCTCTAATACAAACTGACTACTGCATTTCTGGAAAGAAAACAGGCTGATATCAGAAAGACCTTTTCATTAACAAAAATTACATGGCACCAGCTCAATCAGATACACAAGGAACAGAATGTAGAGCAATGGGCTTACATTCTTCATGTAAACATAGGAAACAGAAGCAATAAAGATTAACTCTGAATGTGTTACTACTTGATGTACCCCTTAACAAGCCATCTGGAGGATATAGGAACTATTTTATCCTTGGATCATATTGACAAATTCCTCCACAAACACAAATACACAACCATGTAAACCAGGAATGGAGAAAACTTTTCAGCCTGAGGGAAAACCTTTCACCCCGACCAAAGGGCCCCGTTGGGGGCGAATAGCCAGGGCGAAACAGGTTGAAAACGCCGGCACCCTGTCTGCCTACATCTTCACCCACAGCTTCTACAACATCTATCTACAATTCTTCCAGTCCTTTTTGATAACATCGAACTCACATCTGTTGGCATCTTTATAAAGTGATTTGAAGGAAGAGACTGAGTTTAATATTATAAAATATAATTGAAGTGGACTTTAAGACTAACTCAAAAATTTGAAAAAGTTATCCGAATCAGATGCCAACCATTGTTTTTTGTTTCTTGTTTTGGTAGTTGGTAGCCTCAGTGGCTTTTGCATAAAGTTTTGTATTTTAATGTATAAATTTACTTTGAAATTACTGTGTGTCGCCCATGTGTTGCATGCTTTATTATAAAACTATCTGTACTAGCAGCACATCTACATTTTTTCTGTATCCCAGTGGTGGGCAGAGCCGGGAATGTAAATTTTACCTTCATACAGCAGAATAGATTTGCACACACAATCCTTCACCCAGGCAGACAAGAGACATAATCAGGGTCCAATGCAAGGGAGGGTTCATTGAGGTTGTGGCCTGGGGATAATGGGTGTGGCTGAGGAGGAACAACTTTAGGAGAGTCTTGAGGGCCAGAGAGAGAAGGCTGATGTAAACGCTTGACATATAGGGATGTACACCAAAGGAGCTAGCATTAAATTCAATTATTGTAGCTGTACTGAAATAGCTGCTGGCATCCTTCATGCACAACTATATTCATGCTAGCCTCTTTTTACAGCGGTTTAATGATGATGAAGAGACAAAACATTTCTTTGCTTTTCAAGTTGTGTCGCACAAACTGTTGCATTTTCAATGGTCTCTGTGTAGCTACCTGTTCATAGGCACCAGTGCTTAATCAGGTAACAGTTAAATAAACTTGACACCCATGTACAACTGAATAAACTGGAACAACCATACATTTATAAAAGAGAACAAGTCAAAACGACTTAAAATCTCTACCTTGCCACAGCAGCCCAGCAAAGAACACATAAATTGTAGGTAGCTGTGTTGGTCTATTAGGAACAAAAAAATCCAGAATATCCCCAGTAGCATGATACCTTTACTAGGACTAAGTAAAAGTCACAAACTAGTGAGCTTTCAAGTTCTCCAGAATTCTTCTTCTGACATGAAGTTCAGTAAAATGATATGGGTGGGAGAAAAGAAAAGGCTAAGCATTGGCAGCGGATTACACACAAACATGCACCTAATTTGTCTTTTATTAATTCTTAACTTAGTGTACCACCTAAAATTAGTATCCAGCTTTGCTGATACCATATTTCTTTTTTTCTGCCTTAGCAAAGGCCATAGCTTGTGGGTTCTGCTGAGTGCTGGAGACGGATCAAAGCACTTATTAGTGTTTATATTTTCCTTCTCCCAGTATGTCTCAGTTTAGCACCTAGCAGGGTCCAATCTAATTAAGGCTGCAGTTATGTGAACATTTGCCTGGGAGTAAGTCCCATTGAACTCAGTTAAGATATATTTCTGAGCAGACTTTCATGGAACTGCACTGTTAAGTCTGCATAACACCTCCTGTGCTCCATTATAAGATTCAAAATAAACTGCTGACTTAGGGGCTTCGACATCATGCCTAGCTCCCCAGCCACTGTTGTTTTGCGTAACATTCCAGCTTAGCAGAAATCAATCACTTGCCTATTAGTTGGTGACATTTTAATTGGCCCTATGTGACGAATTGAAGCACTTTTAAAATGTTTATTTCTGCCCGGCTGGCAAAGAGTTAACCCACCTCCAGCCTGACTGGCATAGAACTCTGATGGGGGCGGGACTGTGCCCGGTTTGAAAGGAGGGAGTGTCGGTTTTGGTCAGTGAGGAGGGAGAGGGAGGAAGGTGTGGTGTGGTGTTATGTGGTGGCTTATATGAAGACAGTTAAGAGGCTAGGAAAACTTAAAGTTAAATGTTTGACTGAGTTTATTTTGTACAACTGGAACAAAGCTAATTAATAAATGACACGTTAAAGAATCACTTATGTTTTTAACACAATAAAACTTCATCTCTGTTTTTGCCAACAAGAGGTCCGTTTGTATTTTTCCAGCGAGGTACCAGGACTCACAGCCGTGGTGACTCAAGAGAGGGCCAAACTCACCTCAGGCAGGGAGGTGGTGGTTTGTGTCCTGAAGTTACACGGAGGAGGCTTAGAAGGGTAACCTGAGGTGCCAAGAAGTTGCCAGAGTGCCTAGGGCAAACTTCTACAGTGGGGGAATCCAACTGAGGGAGACCCTTTACAGGAGGCAAGAGGTTATTCCTGGGGGACAGCCTAGAGTTTCTTAAGGTACCAGGCCACGTAGGCTGGAAGGCTCTCCTTACTTAGAAACCCATTAGGAAAAGGGGTTTATTTTTGAGGCGGCAGGAGAAGAGGGTGGGTGTTTTCCCCTCTGGATTCCTGTGTTGCAGTGATAGTAAGGCAGAGTGGGACACGGGTCGTCACATTTTTGGTGGCAGCGTCGTGATCGAAATTAAAAGCTCACGCGCCTAGTTTGGTTTGAGTCTGTCAGGATTTTCCTGTGAGGAAAATGACTCACGTAAGAAAACCCAGAGAGGCAAAAGGAGATGAAAGAACGGAAGGGGCTGAGGGAAGCCCAGATTCTCAGGTAGAACTTATGAAACTACGAATTGAGATGGCCAGAATTGAAAGTGAAAGGGAGAGGGAAAAAGCTAGAATTGAGAGTGAGAGAGAAAAAGCTAGGATTGAAGCTGAAAATGAGAGGGAAAAAGCCAGAATTAAAGCTGAGAGGGAAAAGTTAGCATCTGAAAGTGAGAGGGAAAAAGCTAGAATTGAAGCTGAGGAGAGAATGCAGTCAGAGAGGATAAGGGCACAATTAGAACAGGACAGAATGAAGCTTGAAGAGATACGTTTGCGATCAGAATTAACTCGGAGTCCAGTTAATAATGATAGTACCGCAATTAATTTAAAAAGGTTCCCCAAATTTGGAAAAGACGATAATGTCGAATCGTTTCTATTTACCTTCGAACGCGTTTGTGTGGAATTTCAAATACCTGAGGAGAACTGGATGCTTTATTTAAGACCTCAAATTTGTGGGATACTAAGTGAAATTTATGCTGACCTGAGGGAAGAAGAGCTGTCAAGTTACCAAGTATTTAAGCAAAGGGTCAGGGTTCGATGTGGACTCACGGCTGAACAAAGCAGAAAGGCTTTTCGTGAGGCAAAAAAGGAACATAAAGAGACTTATGCCCAACTAGCTAGCCGCTTAGATAAATTACTTGACAGATGGATTCAAGGGAGTGGAGTGAAGGACTTTGATGAGTTAAAACAATTAATTTGTTTAGAACAATTTTTTAAGCAAATCCCTAGCAATTTACGTTGGTTCTTGAGGGATAAAAAACTGAAAACTGTGGCACGGGTTGCCGAGGTCTTAGACGAACTACAAGGAGATTTCAATGAAATAGCATTCCCAAAACACTCACAGAAGGGTAATCCATGGAGAAACAGAGAAAATAAAGACAGGCAAGAAAATTTTCCTGTCAGGGAATCAGTTTCTGACAAGACAGGGTCTAAGAAAATCACTTGTTTTTTCTGTAATCGTGAGGGCCATGTACGTGCCAGGTGCCCCCTGCTGGTTAAGTCGCAAACTACACCTTCTGCAGCTAAACAAGTAAAACTGGTAATGCAGTCACAGGAAAATAGCTCGCCTCAGACAGAAGGCTCAGAGAAAACAGACAGTCCAGCTGAGACTACTTCTAAGGTCTTGCAGGTCTGGAGGGCTGAGCAGGAGTGCAACCAAGATTACATGGAGCCAATTGAATTAAATGGTCAGTTTTGTTTAGGTTTGAGGGACACAGGAGCAGAAGTCTCACTTGTTAAATCCCAATTTGTTCCAAAGGAGCAGTACCTCAAGGGTCAGTCCTATAGTTTAAAAGGCATATGGGGCCCACATTTTGAAGTACCATTAGCTGAAGTTGATATTACCTACAAAGGATTTTGTGGCAAGTGGAGAGTAGGAATCCTAAATGAATTGGAGGTACCCTTTTTAATAGGAAATGACCTAGCTAGTCAGAAGCACCGTATTCAAGTGATAACTAGGTCACAGTCTCAAGTCATTGAGAGTAATCCTCCTGCAGTTATAGAGTCACCCATAGATCCTAGTGAGGGTGAAGGGCTGATTAGCGTGCCAGTGGTCCAGGAGCACGGTGCCCAATTCTTGAGTGATCAAAAAGAGGATGAAACTATAAAAGAGCTGTGGGGTAAAGCACAAAGTCCTACTGCAGAAGTAACTGTGGAAAACCCCTGCTTATTTACCACCATTGAGGGAAGACTGTATAGAATTTCTAGGAGGAGGAAAACTGCTGCTGTTTGGGAAAGGAAGAAACAGTTAGTGTTGCCAAGAGCTTACCGGTTGCAAGTGCTACAAATGGCACACGACGCACCCTCAGCAGCGCATCTAGGCATTAGAAAGACTAGTGATAGAATCCAAGCAAGATTTTACTGGCCTGGGATGGGCAAGGACATCAAAGAGTATTGCAAGTCCTGTGTGATCTGCCAAAAAGCAGGCAAAAGAGCGGACAAAACGCGAGGCTTGTTACAGTCTATTCCCGTAATTACTGAGCCCTTTTCCAGAGTAGGAGTGGACATCCTCGGGCCTATCTCCAGAGTTACAAAAAGGGGGAATAAGTTTATTTTATGCCTCGTGGATTATGCTACGCGCTATCCAGAAGCAATACCTCTAAAGGACATTGACTCAAAGACTGTAGCAAAAGCCCTCATGTCGGTGTTCCTAAGGCTGGGATTCCCCAAAGAAATTATAACAGATTTAGGGACATCCTTCACGTCCAAGACCATGGAAGAGCTTTTAACTCTTTGTGGAATTAAGCATGTTAAAACTACGGCTTATCATCCACAGTCGAATGGCTTGACGGAGAAATTTAATTCGACCCTGAGCCGGATGCTAAAAACCTATTCCATCAATCATCCTAACGACTGGGATGAGAGGCTGCAACACTTCCTATTTGGTTATCGCGAAGTGCCGCAGGAGAGCACAGGGTTCAGTCCTTTTGAACTCCTATTTGGACGACAGCCACGAGGACCCCTAGACTTGATGAAAGCAGCGTGGTCAGGGGAGGAGCAGATCGACAGCCCTGATGTTGTGACGTATCTACAGGAGCTGCAGAGCGACCTTCAAGAGCTACGGGAGCAAGCTGCTCACAACTTGCAGCAGGCACAGCGTCGACAGAAGCAGTGGTATGATGCACACGCAAGAGACAGATCTTTCCAGCCCGGTGACAGTGTGCTCGTGTTAAGAACAAGACGTCGAAAGAAGTTGGAGATGTCGTGGGACGGTCCCTTCAAAGTGGTCGAGAGGATATCAGCGGTGAACTATTTGGTAGAGTTAGATGGGGAAGGGAACCGATGTAAAAACTTTCATGTAAATTTACTTAAGCCTTATTTTGACAGAAATAAGTTGGTGTTACAAGTAAAGGGGAAGATGACCCAAGGAATTCATTTAACTGGGTGGGGAGAGCTGAGGAATGGCACAACTCTAGCAGAGGTGTCATTCTATGAAAGTCTGACCCCAGAGAAAAAGGAGCAGTTAAAAATAGTCCTTGCTCAGTTTGCCCAGATCTTCTCAAACATCCCAGGGAGGACCAGCCTAGCAACTCATGTAATAGACACAGGGTAAGCACATAAGTGGGAAGGAAAACATCATAGCGGACGCCTTATCCAGGTATTTTTGAGAGGTATAGGATGGTGCAAATTATTATATGAAACGGTGATAACCCTAGCAGAACATTTGTGCTTAGGCGTTATAATCTGACACATGCCAAACATGGTTTATCTGTGTACAAGTTTATGAGATGTTAATTTAGTTGACTTTGTAATATGAATGTTATAGAATGCATTGAAGTATTTTTAACCCCAAGCCCATTGCTTTGGCATTGCTCTAGTTAGTTAAGAGCAAGCCGACGCAATGTCTTTGTGGTGGGGGAGATATGTGACGAATTGAAGCACTTTTAAAATGTTTATTTCTGCCCGGCTGGCAAAGAGTTAACCCACCTCCAGCCTGACTGGCATAGAACTCTGATGGGGGCGGGACTGTGCCCGGTTTGAAAGGAGGGAGTGTCGGTTTTGGTCAGTGAGGAGGGAGAGGGAGGAAGGTGTGGTGTGGTGTTATGTGGTGGCTTATATGAAGACAGTTAAGAGGCTAGGAAAACTTAAAGTTAAATGTTTGACTGAGTTTATTTTGTACAACTGGAACAAAGCTAATTAATAAATGACACGTTAAAGAATCACTTATGTTTTTAACACAATAAAACTTCATCTCTGTTTTTGCCAACAAGAGGTCCGTTTGTATTTTTCCAGCGAGGTACCAGGACTCACAGCCGTGGTGACTCAAGAGAGGGCCAAACTCACCTCAGGCAGGGAGGTGGTGGTTTGTGTCCTGAAGTTACACGGAGGAGGCTTAGAAGGGTAACCTGAGGTGCCAAGAAGTTGCCAGAGTGCCTAGGGCAAACTTCTACAGTGGGGGAATCCAACTGAGGGAGACCCTTTACAGGAGGCAAGAGGTTATTCCTGGGGGACAGCCTAGAGTTTCTTAAGGTACCAGGCCACGTAGGCTGGAAGGCTCTCCTTACTTAGAAACCCATTAGGAAAAGGGGTTTATTTTTGAGGCGGCAGGAGAAGAGGGTGGGTGTTTTCCCCTCTGGATTCCTGTGTTGCAGTGATAGTAAGGCAGAGTGGGACACGGGTCGTCACACCCTAGCTTCTGTGTTTTTCGAATACTGTTAAGGGCACCAGTGAAGCAGTATGGAATTTGAAAGATATACCCCAGAATTTCTTGCATTGTTCCAAATTGATGATTGAGCATCCTTCCCAGGTTTCACATGACTATGCTTGCTTCAAGAGCTGCATCCCAGTATCATCCAAAACATTTCAAGGGAAACTGGGGTGTACATCTCGAATGATACACCCAAGCTGCTTGAGCCATGGCCTTGTCTTATCCCAATATAATGAGCATGGCCTCACAGCACCACACCACACTGGTTGCTAATAAATAAATAAAAGTAAATTTGCCATTCTTCCCATATAATCGCAAAAGGAAGAAAGACGCAAGAAAAGCTAAAGGCTTCAAGGGAGTTTAAATGCAAGAGCACATCTCTGCCTGAGCTTTGTTGTTTGTAGTCAAAGGTCTTTACAATATGAACAATAAAAAACAAACAATCCAATCCAAGAGCAAATGAAAAACATATTGATTTTTAGGACTGCAAATTATCTAAACTTTAATACTATAATGTAATTTGGATTTATTTTTTTTACCCACCTTGACAGTACACTGTTTTAGGTTTATAAAAGTGAATGAAATCTGGCTGTGACATGTCACCCCATAGATCTTTAGGGCTGATCTGCAAATGCTTGGCTCTCTTTGTTGATGACCACTAGCCTTTCTCTACTATATTTCATTTTATGAGAGTAATAAAAAAGTGTTGCAGTGAATCTGATAACTTAACTATTATCACGAAGTGCCCTTGTCATTCAAGGTAACATGCTGTCCTTCACTTAAGAGGCCATGCAGACACTCCTTTTAATCCAATGCCTTCAGAATTGATTTAATGCTGATTGATTTACCATACTATTCCTTTCAACACTTATTTTCAATATTCCTTTCTGGGCTAAAATTGCTTTTTTGTGCCTCTTTATATCAATCATTAAACATTAAAAAGACAAATGTGAAAACTATTTTGGTAAAAAGTCTGTTTAGAAATCATCATTAGAAGTCATATTATCTGACTACCTCTTACTTTTAGAGTTTTTCATTCCCTTTGTGCTTATGATTGGCAAAACTTGCTATATATTTGTAGCCTATCCTAGTATCTCCCTCTCCAGTAATTATTCTTTTAAAATGATGCTATGTTGAATTTTGTCATTTTGTCATTACCAACTCTCTTTTTCAGAATTATTTATAAAATGTGAGGTATCTCCATACCTCAGAAACATACATACAGGGGACAATAAATCCAGATTTGAAATTGAACTGTAATTTATACAATAAACAGAGAGAGTTATTTCTGTTTATAACTCACTAAGAAAGCAATGAAATTGAAGAATGCAGGCTATCAGTTAATGATGGCAGCTCTTTCTGAATACAGTGTGTGAATATATATGGATATTTCCCCAAAATACATTAAAGAAGACAGAGCAGTTTCCTTCTCTCAAAACCTTAACTCTTGTATGTTGTGCTATTCTTTCTAATGCTGTATTATCATTGCAAGATACATTATGGTGGTAGCATTTACATTTACTAAGTAAAACTAGTTTCATGGTTAGGTCCTGCTTGCTACTCAGAGTGTGTATGCGAAAAAATTATTAAATTAAACAAATGCAAAACCGACTAAAGGATACATTGTCAACAATGATAATAAAAATAAAGAGGAGCTTCATAGGGGCTTGGAATCTGCTATAGTAGCAGGTTATGTTCCAGACATAGGAGCCAACTCCCAGGGGACAACCAGGTCCCTTCACCCCCCAAAAAATATCTGCGGGGGCCATCCCCCCTCAAAGTTGATGGGCATTGCCATTCAAATAGTGTGTATGTGTGCTGCATCTTGTGATCAATAAATTATGTGGGTGGGGCTTACTTTTCCCCACCCTAATATTTTATTAAAGTTGGCACCCCTGGTTCCAGAGGCAACCAGACTGTTTATCTGGTCTGTGGTTAATGGATGAATTTTAGTTTCTAAGGATGGGTACTGGTGACTACTTTTGTTCTTGCACCTCATTGCAGGTAAGTGGTGAGAATGGGTCTTTTTGAGGTAGTTGCCTGTCTATAGAATGCTCTTTCCAGTGAGGCCTGCCTGGCACCAACTTTGTCATCATTTGGGCACGGGCAAAGATGCTTTTGTTTTCTCAGGCATTTGGGCAGCACCGATGATTGGATATTTTTTACTATTTTTTAAATAGTTATTACTGTATTTTATTTTATTTTGCAAATTATTCTTGTAAATTGCTTCAGGACATTTCTTGGGAGAAATGATTTATTTACAAGTTCAATAAGCTATCTGCTGTCAAGAATTGCATCAACGGAAAATGCAGGAAATATGAACTGTTTTAAGTGTAAGTACTCCCACTTTCCTCTGGCACATGCAAATGTGTGGGAGCCATAGGGGAACAGAAATCCATCAGATTTATCTTGTTAAGGAAGCAGCAGGAAATATTGCCTAAGATCTCGGAAGGGCCAGGAATGCTAGTGAGGAATGACAAAGGAACCATCAGATATCCCCCTTGCTGAGATTTAACATTTAACATGAACCTAGTATCAAGATTAGCTAATATGCAAAACATAGTAGTTTGAAGCTAAATAGTAAAGACGAACTAAAATGGGGAACAGTTTCTTGCAGAAAAGTTTGCCCCAGTACACCCTCTACCCTCCTCATTTTGGTGATCTTTTGAGGCCATCAAATGGGGCAAAAATGTTTGACTCCTCTATATAACCACGGTATGTCAAGAATGGTCCACTTTTTCCACATTGTAAAACTCAGGCAGCTGGAAGAGGATATAAAAGAAAGAGGAGTAGATGATCATACTAGCTCCTGTGAAGACCTGCTAATCCCTGGAATCAGTATGAAGCCCACAATAATATAAAAATACAGCACATAACTTATTGGGGAAGTTCAAACCTAACTTTTCTAATCCTCCATGCTTTAAGGATCAGGAATGTGCCCCAATTAGCTACCTTTTTGTTTAACACTAGAATTGCAAATGAACTGATGGTTGAACCATCCTTTTCAAAGGACACTTTAAAAAGTGCTTCACTCTGTCTTTAATTTTATTACCGTTTAACCTGCTTTAAAAGTTTCCAAAAATTCATTTAGCACCCCTTTCTTTATCCCTCCTCTCAGTCTCATGCATGTTCAATATGCAGCTGCGGATGTGTGAGAAAGCACATATTTAGCATGGAAAATACCCCAGCCTTTATGGGCTATTAGGAACTAAGACTAGGAAGAGAAACATAGCCCTGAATCTAGGTAGCCAGAAATGTACATGCATGAATGAAAAGACCAATGCAGGTAATTAGCTGACTCATGACTCAGTCATACTCCACGGCACCTTTCCTTCAACATCCTCCCTTCACTATTTCCAGCCACACCTCTCCTATAATCATTTGATCAACAGCCAGTGTCTTCTGGTCATTGTTCCAGTAAAATATCCATTGCATGTCCTCTTTCAAACATCATCCCAACTGGCTACCCAGCCTGTCCTAGGAGCATAACCAACAAGGGAAACAAGAAGGGTTAGGGTAACACTGAGCTAATGAGGTCTCACCCTTGATCGTGCTCCACTAGTGAAGCTCTGGGCAAGACACAGTTTTGTACTCCTCAGTTAGTTGGGGTGTTGTCCTCCATCATAGTGGTAGCTCTGTCCTGCCTTAGTCGGTTTAAGCTGGGCAAAAGACCACACTGGAAGTTTCCTATGAAATCCCTGTAACCACCTATTTATTCTGCTGCATTGTAAAGAGAGACAAAGCACTCAAGTTTTCAGTGAACAATATTTATATCATCACAAAACTCAAGGCAATTTTGCTTTGAGTTTCCATTAAGAAGACTTAATAATAAGACTGCTTCAGGAACCATAATTATAGGACTTTCAGAGGAATAATTATTCACATTACAGTTGCATATTATATAGCTGCTTATGGGTTTCAGAGCAAGTCTCTTTATGTGACTGAGTAGGCAGCAAGATCCATAAAGACTGTACTTAATCATTAATTACAATTCTCTGAATATTAGTTATGAGAAGACTATAGAAATGTTGATGCTATATTTAGGGGCCAAAGAAAGGAAACAAAGCATCCTGTAGGATGGATAAATTAGATCATGAACCGTATCATAAACCCAACAGTGTATCATATACGGAATGTTTATGTGTGGTGGAGTTCCCTACAGAGAAAAAGGTTGTGACCCAGAGCAGCAATTTGCATGAATGCAAGCAAACTATTTTCCAATTCATAACTTTCTTTGTACTGTTCACTACCGCAGACAAAGAGGTAAGAGAAGCCAATTCTTAAACTAAGATGCCTGTTTTGGCTAGATCAAGCATGAGCTTTCCAGAATGCTCTTCTGCAGTGCTTTTCTTCTTCTTCAGGGGGCACTCAAGGTTATGCAGTGCTGGAACCTGTTGTTGTTGTTGTTGTTGTTGTTGTTGTTGTTGTTGTTGTTGTTGTTGTTGTTAGAAAGTGTGACATTTACTGTAACAACTTCATGGTGAGTACTGGCACCTCTTTTTCTCTTTAGTTATGTGTAGCTGCTCCCTTACATTCATGTAACATGTCTATAATGTTAGCCAAAATTTATCCACCAAACCTTTCACTCATTAGAATCACATTAGCAGGAGTTGATAGGAACAATGATTCTGTATTATTATTCCAATCTGCATATATATACCCTGGACAGAATTCACTGTCTCACCTCTTTGGTTCCCTAAGAGTAACTTGTTTCCTTCCTCAATTAAAATATGTTGTGCTAGCTGCTCATCATATAATTCAAATGAACTATAGAACTTGAATAAAATGTACTGTACATTTGGTTACAGGTAGGTAGCCGTGTTGGTCTGAGTCGAAGCAAAATAAAAAAATTCCTTCAGTAGCACCTTAAAGACCAACTAAGTTTATATTTTGGTATGAGCTTTCGTGTGCATGCACACTTCTTCAGATGTACATTTGGTGGTTATAAAATGCCTCTTTAAAAACAGTAAACAAGTAATGAGGTAATTTGCAGGGCAGCCTTGGTCATAGGTTTGTCTACCTTGGTATGTAATCCCCCCCCATCACCAGATTATCCTACATTTTTTCTAAATGAGTGCTTGGGGGAGTTGATTATTTCAACACTATTTTCCTAGTTTGATCCAATGACCAACAGAACAGCCAGGATTAGAAATAGAATTAGTTCTCTGAAGAGTGCATCTTGTGCCTTTATGTCTATCAAATTAAGCAGGAACAAAGCAGGCTTGACAGAGAGGGGCTTCCAATGATGTTTAACACATATGCCCTGCGTCAACGTGAATTGTGCACATTTGCTTAAAAGGCTGGTTCTCAGCAAAAAATCCCAGCTGAGGCTTGATCCTGTTTCAGTTGTCACCAGTTTTTTTGGCAGATGAAAGCAGATGTTTAACCGCAAGTACATCAGTTACAATAGATGCAAGGCACTGTATTTTGTACTCGGGGATCTGAATCTGAAGTACAAATTGTCATGTGAGAAGAATGTTGAAAACCAGCATTTTCTAATGTGTAGTTCAAAGTGTTGTAAAGCTATATTTAGTATTGAGGACCAGGCTCAATAATTAGATCAAACTAAGTTTTAGAATATATTAAACTATAATAGTGTCAATGGGTTCACTGTAGAGAGGATTTAACTGAAGAAATGGAACATTTATTCTGTGAGGGGCGAGTCCCTTGCTGGCCATGGTTTTCCCCACCTCCACTGTCCTACCCTCCAGCCCCAGGAGCCTTTGGGGGTGGTATTTCCAAAGGAAGAACTGTGAGGGGTGTGAGACTTTGTCTGTTCTCATGGGGTGACTGGTTTCACCTGTGCTGCCCCCACCCCCAGCCTGAGGAACCTTCAGAACAGAGTTGCTGCCCTGTGCATTATATTGAGGCTTCAACCAGTCTGACATGATGAGTGAATAGGCAGTAGAAACAGAGATGAGGAGGAAAAAGGGTTACTTAAGAGAAATGACACTTTAACATCTACTTCTGTCCCAGCATGCTGCCAGCTTGCTTCTTCAGTAAGGAAAGGCAAAGAAGGGCAAAAGAGCCTCACCTCCTGTACCCTCAATCAAGTCTAGCTGAGCAATAGCCTCTCCCAAGTCATTACTTTAAGAACAGCAGAAGCTGGGAAGGGAGAAGAGGAGTTCAGGATACATTTTTTTTAAAAAAATATAGTTGTGTATCTTTGTTTCTCAATTTAATTCTTCTACATGGTTTTGTATGTACTGTGGTATTTCATGCATTGCGACTTGCTGTTTTTTATTGATTTTAGTTTAGTAATTATTTATTGTAATTGTTAAGACTGAATTTCTGTATAATTATTTGCTAATATTTTTATATTTACTTTTATTGTGTACTATTGTATTATAGAATCATAGAAATGCAGAGTTGGAAGGGACCCAACTAAAACATCAATGACAGAAGGCCATGAAACCTCTAAGGCAGGCATCCCCAAACTGCAGCCCTCAAGATGTTTTGGCCTACAACTCCCATGATCCCTAGCTAACAGGACCAGTGATCAGGGATGATGGGAATTGTAGTCCAAAACATCTGGAGGGCCGAAGTTTGGGGATGCCTGCTCTAAGGCTACCACTTGTAGGGTGTTGAAGGTTCATTCCCTGTGTTTGCTGTCAAGGGATTGTTGTCTATCACATGATGGTATATGTTTTCATTCCACAGTGGGAAGTGACAAAGACAGGATGTTTGTGTTACTGTGTTTCCTGAAGTGGGACTATTGTCCTTTGTTCTTTCTCTTTTGCTGTCTGATGCTAGAGAGAGAGGGAGCCATGTTGCAGTGCTCCAAGTATATTTTATGTAAATAAAAGATTAGCCAAATGCTGAGTTGCTGAGGTCTGTTACGCAATTGCGAACACTCTGCGGATCCCTGAGTGTGCTGATGTCAGTTGGCATCAGTCACTGTGAGATTTGGGCTGGAGAAAGCTCCTGGACGATTGACCAGGAGGGAGTGAACATGTCAGTCGGGCATGTGTCTCTGCCAGGCTCCTACTAAAGAGTAGGAGATCCTAACATAGGGTGGTCATATGTCCTCTTTTTCCACGACACATCCTCTTTTTTCATGGGTAGAGTTGTCATAGTGATCCATAGTTAAAAGTAGAAGTTGGCAAATGTGTCCTCTTTTTTTGCTCTTCAGAATATGGCAACCCTATCCAAGAGAGTCTGTTCCACTATTGAACAGCTCTTACTGTCACTTCCTCCTGAGTTTCCCAGTACTTCCACTTCATCAATCAGTTCCTGATCAATTGGTGAGGACCAGGTCCAAGACAGATGAACCCCTTGTTGCTTCTTCCACCTTCTGGGAAATTAAAAGTGAAATGAAATGAAAAATTATCAAGCATCTTAAACTAGATAGTCCCATCATTTCCTCCAAAGGATACCAGAGGTGTTCCATCATCACCACCATCACCCCACCCTTCCCTGGCATAAATTGTTTTGATATATATTTTTAAACTTAACTTGCAGTTAACAGAATGATCCGTTTCCCCACTGTGTTTACCCTTTGGGGGGGGGAATGAATGATGCTGTATCTTCAATAACATTTTAATTATGTATTGATAATCTACAAGATAATAGTTAAATGTTCATAATCCATGCGGGAGACAACAGGCCACTTCAGGGATTGAAGGAAGAAAATACTTCTGTAATTATAAATGCTTAAAGAACAAGGGCCAATTAGTTGATGATTACTGAAATTACATTGTCTGTTCTTCAGACCTAGCCAGGAACCAGCCACTGTGATAAACTATGAACACGAGATGCAGAAGGCTATAGGAGCAATTTACCAACAACAGAAGGCGAGATTAATAATAAATGGAGGTGTGACGGAGTCTTTCTGGATTGAGAAAGGCACAAGGCAAGGATGTCCACTCTCCCCCTTACTGTATATCCTAGTATTAGAAGTGCTATTAAATAAAATTAGAAATGAAAACGAGATAAAGGGAATAAAGGTTGGAAAAAGAGAATATAAAATACGTGCCTTTGCGGACGATATTGTAGTAACAGCGCAAGACCCAAGAGAAACCATCCCAAGAGTGTTAAAAACTATAAATGAATATGGGAAAGTGGCAGGATTGAAGATAAATTATAAAAAAACAACATTGTTAACTAAAAATTTGGATAAAAAAGAAAGGGAAGAGTTAAAACAGCTGACAGGTCTGGAACTAAAAAAGAAGGTAAAATATCTAGGCATCTGGATAACAGCAAAAAGCTTAAAACTTTACGAGGACAACTATAAAAAAGTTTGGAGTGAGATCAAAAGGGAAATGGAACAGTGGAGTAAATTACACCTCTCCCTCTGGGGCCGAGTCTCAATAGTGAAAATGAACATACTCCCAAAATTGATGTACCTGTTTCAGGCGATACCGATCTTGGGAGGAATAAAATGTTTTGCTGAGTGGAAAAAAGACCTTACTAAATTTGTATGGAATAACAAAAGACCGAGAATTAAGTACCAGTTACTAACAGACAGGAAGGAAAGGGGGGGATTCTCCCTCCCCAACCTGGAGTTGTACCACGCAGCAGCCGGATTGGTCTGGTTAAAGGACTGGATAACCCTGGAAAGACCTGAGATTCTAGACCTAGAGGGAGTAGGAAACAGATTTGGTTGGCACTCCTACCTGTTGCACGAGAAAGTTAAATCCCATAAGGGGTTTTTAAACCATCTAATAAAGAAATCCCTGTATTTGATATGGGCAAAATACAAAGGCATACTAGAGCCCAAGATACCCCTGTGGAAATCACCGATAAATGTAATCACAGTTAAAAAAATAAATATGGAGGAAAAAGTTGCCACATATCATGAGTTATTGGAAAACATTCAAAATGACCCAAAATTAAAAAGTTATGAAGAAATTAAAAACCACCTTTCGGACTGGCTGCAACACTTTCAAATTAACCAGGGGCTAATAGAGGACAAAAAATTGGGAATGGCAAAGGAGAAATCCAAATTTGAAAAAGAATTATTACATAATGACAAAAAACTAATTTCACGCATGTATGACCTGCTACTGGAGTGGGAGTTAAAAGAGGAGCAGACCAAACCATCCATGATAAAATGGGCCCAAGATCTTGGACACAACATCTTTATAGATCAGTGGGAGAGGCTGTGGAGAAATGATATAAAATTCACCGCGTGTTACAACCTGCGGGAAAATATTTTTAAGATGATGTACAGGTGGTATCGGACCCCTGAAATGATAGCCAGAATGTACAAAAACATGTCACCAAACTGTTGGAGGTGCGAGAAAGAAGTAGGAACTCAAATGCACATGTGGTGGAAATGTGCAGAGATAAGTAAATATTGGAATAACATCTACGAGGAATTAAAGAAAATGTTAAAATGTAAGATCTTAAAAAAACCAGAAATGTTCCTATTAAATATAATACCTGAAGAAATAAAAAACGCAAACAGAATATTACTCATGTATGGCATAGTAGCTGCGAGAGTTTTAGTCGCAAGAAGCTGGAAAAGCAAGAATATACCCAATGTAACAGACTGGCAAATCTTAATGAAGGAATATTCACAGTTAGCCAGGGTCACTGGGCAAATTAGAGGTCAAACAAAGCAAAAAATAAGAAAGGAATGGAAGATTTTTGACGATTATATATTAACGAGCAAGTGATAAGATTATGAAGGCAGATCGGTTCTGAACCTGTTGGGAATTAAAAGGAGAAAAATTAGAGGTGAACTTTCTGTGTATAATAAGATGGATTAATACAAATTGCATAGGATATGATTGGAAGACCGTTGTTATATTTTGTGTATTATTTTATATGTACAGATTTTTCTTTTTTCCCTTTTGTATTTTGTACTTTTCTTTTCTTTTTTTTTTTGTAATTTGTATTTTGCAATTCTTTTTTTTTTCCTTTCCTTTTCTTCCCCCTTTCCTTCCCCTTTGTTTCCTCCCCCCCCCTTTTTTTTTGTAATTCTCATTTAGAAGAGATAATTTGTGTATAGAGCAGGACATGTTGTGGTCTCGTCCCAACATCCTCCCCCTCCTCTCTCTATTCTTTTCTTTCCTACTACTTGTAAAGGCGGATTCATGATTTCTCTGTATGGTTTTAAAGATTGAAATAAATAAAATCTTTTATAAAAAAAAAAAAGATAAACTATGAACACGACAGGGGAGAATTTGCTCAACAAATCAACTCCAATCTTGGGAAGCATCTTTTCAAAATGACACAACTTACACACCACCACAATTTAATTTCCTTTTTTTTCTGAGCACGATTTTAAATATGTATATGTTTTAAGTGGTTAACAATTAAAAAGACCCTCCCCCAGGCAAAAACAGGCTGATGTACAAAACTATGATGCTAAGCATGACAGAAGATTCAAGTGAAATGAGCAGCCTAAATGAAATTACTGGCCTAATATTTTATCTTGAAATTATGAAGAATGCTGTATGAGAATCAGTTTATTTCAGCTTTAAACTCATAAATAGACATCATCATTAGTGTACAGTACACAGTCTTTTAAATCTATTTCCTAAGGCCACCTTGTATTTTAACCTTACAACTCCATATAGTAATATAGGATAATTTACAAATATGGGGTACAATTCAACCTTTTCCAAATACCAAGTAATAGTCTTATGCCTTTTATAGATGTATCCAGAGGTCCCAGTCATCTTCAAGCATTGGCTTGCAGACTACCATCATAAAAAGCATGAGCAGCTCACAGCTAAGCAGGTGAGCTGCAATGAACCTAACCCAGTAGCAGCAAGTTCAGATGTTATGGGGATTCCCTCTTGTATACAAAGAAGGGATGGATGGTGCTTTATTTTTCCGTCAGCTTCTATAGTTCTTAAATACACCCAAAAGTTCTTATTACATCTTACAGTATTATTTATTACAATGGTAAGTATGCTTATCGTATGTAGCTCAATTTTTCCAGTGCATTTTTTTTAGTATAATACTATATTTAAACTCCATACTTTAAAAAAAAAAACCAAAGCAGTCAATTGTACAAAGACCAGAAGATATAAATTGCACAATGTGCTGTTAGGGTTCCTCAAATTCACAGTACTACTGTACCAAATGGACACATCTTTCTTATTTCAGTAAGTGGTTTCAGTTCCTCGAAGGGGAAAAAAGCATATATATTATTTCAACATATTCTTGTCAGTTGTACAACAAAATCACCAAGAGGATGTTTTAATTCTCTGTTCCAAATGTGATACTTCACCACTGCTGAACTTGTCAGACCTTGATTAATATTCCTTACAATATACATTACATGTTTGCAATTTTCAGCATTTGGTCACTTTTAAATTAATATGGGAAAGAACTTTGCAAATTGTTTCATCATTTATCACACAGAATTGTCACCTACGAAAGGATAGCACTGAAAGAGAAGAAGTTAATTAACTCAATTTTAGTAGTTTATTAAAATAAGCTACTGTTTTATAAATACATGACATAATTAAAAGTTAATAATAAATGAGAGAATGTGGGCCATTACATTTGCAGGTATCCATTCTAAGAAAAGTACTACAAATGCTTGAAAATGAAGAACCCAGTATGTTCTTCTTTTATCTGGGGGTGGGGTGGGGCTTGGCTGTTTTTACATACTTGGTCTTTGTAATTCAGAGCTACTTTATAAATGATCTTTTGTAAAGATCACCCAGTCCACCACAGACATAGTGTTTGCCAGCGTACTGTGGAATCCCCATGGGGCATGACATAAAGCATTTCCCTGTTTTGCCACTTCTGCATGGAGCTCAGGCTATAATGGGCAACTGAATGCCTGGATATGCTTCTCGTGGCACTCCAGAAGTTCTCAGGTTTCATCAGCCCACTTGGCACAGCCATTGATTGGGGATGCTTGCTTGTCCCTAGTGTGTAAGCTAAGAATCACTCTGTTGGATCTGACCAAAATGCCTATCTAGTCCAGCTTCCTGTTCTCAGAGTGGCCAACCACACACAAGTAGGAGGTAAAGACAACATCACTTCCCACACATACCCCCCCCCCAGAACTAACATTCAGAGATATACTGCCTCCAGTACTGGAAGTAGTACACAGTACACAGGCACTGCAACTACCGTAGTCATTGATAGTGTTATCCTCCATGAATTTGTCTGGTCCTCTTTTAAAGCCATCCAAGCTTGTGGCCATCACTAAACCATGTAGTATTTAATTCCATAGTTTAGCTAGGTATGTGCTATGTGAAGAAATATTTCCTTTTGTCTGTCCTGAATCTGCCCATGTTCATCTTCAATGTATGGCCCTGGGTTCTTGTAATATGCAAGTGGGACAAAAGCTTCTTTCTAGCCACTTTCTTTATATTCCAATTAGGTCAAATACTTGAGAAGTGTCCTCCAGTTTGCCCTCTTACATTCCTATTGCTAAGAGTCCAGAAATATGTCAATTTCTGTAGTTCTGACTGCAGAATTGCTTTTTATATATTGCAGATGTCTTGAAGCCTGTCTCCAAACCCATTTTTAAAGAGGGAACTAGCATCTGTAAAGGAAGGGGATTAGTCTAAACACCTGGGATCTTAAATTAGGACTTAGAGTGGTATCTCAGTATTGATTGTTATTCTGAACACTAAATAAATATGTCCTGGATATTCTGTGCCACAACTGTGACAATCTGATTGCACAATATTAAAAAAAGCTATTGGCAAACTATGCTGAGATAGAGGTGGAGAAGATCAGTCTACATCCCAATTCCAAAGAAGGGCAGTGCCAAAGAATGCTCCAACTACCGCACAATTGCGCTCATTTCACACGCTAGCAAGGTTATGCTTAAAATTCTACAAGGCAGGCTTAGGCAGTATGTGGACCGAGAACTCCCAGAAGTGCAAGCTGGATTTCGAAAGGGCAGAGGAACCAGAGACCAAATAGCAAACATGCGCTGGATTATGGAGAAAGCTAGAGAGTTCCAGAAAAACGTCTACTTCTGCTTCATTGACTATGCAAAAGCCTTTGACTGTGTCGACCACAGCAAACTATGGCAAGTTCTTAAAGAAATGGGAGTGCCTGATCACCTCATCTGTCTCCTGAGAAATCTCTATGTGGGACAAGAAGCTACAGTTAGAACTGGATATGGAACAACTGAGTGGTTCAAAATTGGGAAAGGAGTACGACAAGGTTGTATATTGTCCCCCTGCTTATTTAACTTATATGCAGAATTCATCATGCGAAAGGCTGGACTAGATGAATCCCAAGCCGGAATTAAGATTGCCGGAAGAAATATCAACAACCTCAGATATGCAGATGACACAACCTTGATGGCAGAAAGCGAGGAGGAATTAAAGAACCTTTTAATGAGGGTGAAAGAGGAGAGCGCAAAATATGGTCTGAAGCTCAACATAAAAAAAACCAAGATCATGGCCACTGGTCCCATCACCTCCTGGCAAATAGAAGGGGAAGAAATTGAGGCAGTGAGAGATTTCACCTTCTTGGGCTCCTTGATCACTGCAGATGGTGACAGCAGTCACGAAATTAAAAGACGCCTGCTTCTTGGGAGAAAAGCAATGACAAACCTAGACAGCATCTTAAAAAGCAGAGACATCACCTTGCCGACAAAGGTCCGTATAGTTAAAGCTATGGTTTTCCCAGTAGTGATGTATGGAAGTGAGAGCTGGACCATAAAGAAGGCTGATCGCCGAAGAATTGATGCTTTTGAATTGTGGTGCTGGAGGAGACTCTTGAGAGTCCCATGGACTGCAAGAAGATCAAACCTATCCATTCTTAAGGAAACCAGCCCTGAGTGCTCCCTGGAAGGACAGACCGTGAAGCTGAGGCTCCAATACTTTGGCCACCTCATGAGAAGAGAAGAATCCTTGGAAAAGACCCTGATGCTGGGAAAGATTGAGGGCACTAGGAGAAGGGGACGTCAGAGGACAAGATGGTTGGACAGTGTTCTCGAGGCTACGAACATGAGTTTGACCAAACTGCGGGAGGCAGTGCAAGACAGGAGTGCCTGGCGTGCTGTGGTCCATGGGGTCACGAAGAGTCGGACACGACTAAACGACTAAACAACAACAGAGGTGTTACAATTATATATATTTTTCCTTTTTACAAACTTTTTACCTTTTTACAAACTAGTAAATTCTCATTTCAGTTTTAATGAGTATACTCAGTTTTAATGAGTATAATGAGTCGAGTACCTTTATTTACACTGAAATTTGCAAGAAATGGAAAATGATTTTTTTAAAAAGAAAGGTAAGCAGATCCTTGAATACATGCAGTTAATTATAACAGTAAAGCAGTATACATAAACACAGAGTCAACCGTAGTCAGTGTATAAACTGGGTTTAAACACACATGTTAATAACACAGCTGTCCTGTGGTAGGTGGAGAAAAGGAAATGTATTGATAATTTTATTTATTTATTTAGACCCCCAAACTTGAAGTAAGGGACGCAGGTGGCGCTGTGGGTTAAACCACAGAGCCTAGGGCTTGCCGATCAGAAGGTCGGCAGTTTGAATCCCCGTGAGCTCCCATTGCTTGGTCCCTACTCCTGCCAACCTAGCAGTTCGAAAGCATGTCAAAGTGCAAGTATATAAATAGGTACTGCTCCAGCGGGAAGGTAAACGGCGTTTCCATGTGCTGCTCTGGTTTTCCAGAAGTGGCTTTGTCATGCTGACCACATGACCTGGAAGCTGTATGCCGGCTCCCTCGGCCAATAACGCGAGATGAGCGCCGCAACCCCAGAGTCGGTCACGACTGGACCTAATGGTCAGGGGTCCCTTTACCTTTAACTTGAAGTAATGCCAGACAAATCTCTCTTTTTTTAAAATATACAAGCTTGGTGGATCAGGGAAATACTGTGGACATAATGTATCTTGATTTCAGCAAGGCTTTTGACAAAGACCCCCATGGCAGTCTTGTGGAGAAACTGGTAAAATGTGGATTGGGAGAGGTATCCGTTTGGTGGATTTGTAACTGGTTGCCGGACCAAACCCATAGAGTGCTCACTAACTGATCTTTGACATCCTGGGGGGAATGACAAGCAAAGTCCTGCAGGGTTCTGTCCTGGGCCTGTTGTTGTTCAACATCTTTATAAATGACTTGGATGAAGGAATTGATGGGATTCTCATCAAATTTGCAGATGACACCAAACTAGGAGGGATAGCTAATGCCGCAAAATACAGATTCGGGATTCATAATGACTGTAACATATTGGAGAACTCATCTCAAACTAAGAAAATGAATTTCAATAGGAACAAATGTAAGTTTCAACACCTAGACAGGAAGAACCACCTGCCCAAATATAAGTTGGGGGACACCTGGATTGCCAGTATTACATTTGAAAAAGGATCTAAGAGTCTTAGCAGACCACGAACTTAACAGTGTGATGCAGCAAAAAAAGCTAAAGCTATTCTAAGGTGGCATCAACAGAAGTATAGTGTCATGATCAAAGGAAGTCATAGTGCTGCTTTATTCTGCCTTGATCAGACCACACCTGGAGTACTGTGTCCAGTTCTGCAAATCACAATTTAAGAGGATACCGACAAGCTGAAATGTGTGCAGAGGAGGGCGCTCAAGATGATAAAGTGTTTGGAAACCAAGCCTTTTGAGGGAATTGTATAGCCTGGTAAAGAGGAGGCTGTGAGGTGCAATGTTGCTCTAGAATCCACTTAGAAGTTGAGCCACCACAGTTTGTGCCAGTTCGTGTTTCAGAGAAGCCTTACGTACAGCACATTAAAGTAATCCAAATGGGAAGTTATCTGAGGGTGCCTTACTGTGGCCAGGCTATCCATGTTTGTAATGAGATTATCTGGGAAACAGTACTCTGAACCATTGCAGGAACCCTGGCATTCAGTAAATGAGCAATCCCAGACTACACAGTAGCTCCTACAAGTATAGTGCAACCCTATAAAGACCAGGCTGTTTTCTAATTTCCAAACCCAGAAACTGCCCAGCCACAGCTTTAGCTTCAATTTATTATCCCTCAGATAGCCCACAACAGCAAATAGAAATCAAAATAGTATTTTCTACAAATAAAATCCTTAATACAGAGCCAAATACTATCTCTCAATTGTAAACACCGCAATAATACCAAATGTGGAAGAAAGTACTGTTAAATCATTTACATCTTAAATATAGACTAATTTTTAAGGAATATGATGATAATGTTTTATTTAAAAATTCCCTAGAATTGGTATTAAGGCCATATTTAGTTATTGAACAACCATACCACAATAAACAAACAAAAATAATACAGAAAAAATATATGTACATAGGAAAACATGCAGCATACAATAATTAAAATGCTAAGTATCCTTAACTTGAGTGTAACATAAACAGCAGCTGATGAGATTACTCCAAATAAAAAATATGCTTGCACTACACCATGTACCATATCAAGATTTTCTTAGCTGTTATATCATATCACCACTTCAAAAATTGCATACTCTTAAGAACCATACTTATTTATGTTTGATTTGTAAATACTGAAATAAAGGAATATGTTATTTATCTGTTCTTCCACAATGTTTGCATAACTCTTCATCAACCCTTTTTGAAAAATAATTTCTTGATTTCAATTAGCCTATACTCCAAAGCATTTAAACTGCCAGAATTTAGACCACTGTTAAAATTATAAAAATTATGGGCATATTTATAAATTTCTTTTCATAATTTATGCTTCAATAAATATGAGATGTGTATCCATGTTCCCTTTTGTTTCAACGCTTCTATAGCGTTAACATCCATTAATTATTAACATGTTTCAGATAACACTAATAATTAAATTGTTATTTATAAGGCCTTCAAAGGGTGTCCTGTTTAAATTAAAAACCAATATATTCTTTGCATATAACATCTTACTTGTAAGGATTGAAGGAATGAGAATTTTCTGAATAAAAATACTTTATGAGGCAATGTTCGCGTATTCTATAAATCAGTAAGCACCAATAGATCATTTTTCAATCAACCATCAAATGATACCACAGATACTGTTTAAACCAGATTATGCCTTTGCAGTATTAAATTATTTATTTATTTACAATTTTTATGATACGAAAATATATGATTGCAACCCTGTTTAGTTAACCAAATTCTGTGTTACTACCATTAATTCAATGATTGCTGTGCACCTTCTATGATCTCTGGTGTCCTAGATATCAAATTATAAAAGTTGCTTGTGCAGCTTATATAGCAGGGGTTCCCAAACTGTGGCCCACAGACTACCAGTGATCTGTGAGCTTCATTCAGGTGGTCTACAGTATGTCTGTCTGCGAAGAACACTGTAAAGCTCTATGGAATTCATATTGTATGGTTTTTTTAATATTGCATTTTTTTTGTACAGTGGTACCTCTGGATACACACAGCTCTGGTTGCATATCCTTCAGGATGCGAACGCGGCAAACCCGGAAGTATTTTCTCGGGTTTTGCCACGTGCGCATGTGCAGAAGCAGCACCTCCAGTTGCGAATTCCTCAGGATCCGACTGGAGCTCTGGAACAGATCGCGCGTGCAACTGGAGGTACCACTGTATTACATCACTTAGCGCAGAGCATTACAATTGCTACAACAGGCAAAAAACATCATTAAGTGGTCTTCCAAGACCTTCAGCAATTTTCAAGTGGTTTTTTTTGGGGGGGGGGAGTTGGGAAGTGACTGGCATAGAGAATGAGACCTTAACAGACCCTTGGAAAGCGGTTGGTCTTATCTTTTCCATGCTGCTAATTCACTTCCATCTCTGTGTCACCCTCTGATCATATAAATAAGTCAGAGATTGAATGAGCTAAGATTCTGCAATGCTTTCAGTTTCTTAACTATTTATTGTGAAGGGCCAATTTCTATGAGAGTTTTCTCTTGGAATCCTTTGCATTCAAGTGGATTTAGAATCTGAATCCCTATTCCGCCCCCACACCATTCTTATTTAAAAAGGAAAGAATATTTTTCTTAAATGTATCAGTTCTAGGTTTTGTTTTTTTAAAAAAACCAATTATGTTTGGTTTCCATTGTGCCCCCACACTAACAGCATGATAATCTAACATTTAGATGGTTGAGTACAGTAGTTTGAGGTTTTTTTCTTTAAAAAGGGACATTATTCCTGAGCTGTATTTCAAATAAACATTTGAATGCACAACAGGAGGAAAGCTGAGAGCAAAGCATATAATTTGTCGAAGGTTACTATTATTGCACAATAGGATTTTAATTGGTTAATTGCAGTGATGTAAACAAGGGCAATAGGGCACTGGACACATAGTGAAGGAAAGGAAACACCCCATCTTTATATATTTGTGGAAACAAGATGCAAGTTAGCAAATTACCGTGACAAAAATGGCAACACAAAGCAATCAGCATGCTGCTATAGCAGTTTGCTATGAAATTGCATGAATACTCTAAACTTCTGCCCTGGCTATCAATGCAGGACAAAGAACGGGAACTCTTTAAGATCAACTGCCCAACACTTAATAAGCTGTACGTAAGTCAGGTTACAATGTTTCAGTTCCATGCTACAGTAGAGGTTAAAATACTTGGCTAAACTGAAGCTAAGACATTGATCCAACGAGTAATCTCTCTCCTGCATCTTCCTTTCAAAGTGCAGAGTGGGCACAAGCAGTCCAAGTCTTGCCTACCCAGAAGGGACTCTTCACTGACAGGAGGTGCCAACAGAGGCAATTCCACTGCTGGTGGTTTTAGGCTTGGCCCCTCCCCAAGATCTGAACCTCTACCTCCCAGGACACTGGGCCCCTTTTCAGGGCCAGACAACTTCTGAGATTCCAGTCTCTCCTCCCACAACCTGCTAGGTCAGTGGTGGCCAAACTTGGCCCTCCAGCTGTTTTTGGAGTACAACTCCCAACATACCTAGCTAACAGGTCAGGGATGATGGGAATTGTACTCCCAGATGGAGGGCCACATTTGGCCACCACTGTGCTAGGTCATTCTTCAGTTAATCCAACTCCCCGATCTCCCCCCAGTCATCTTCCACAGTTGACCACCCGCTCCAAGACGTCTCCACACAACTCATGACACTTGCAGATGAGAACAATCTAAGTATGAATTAAGAGACCAATCCTTGATTGTGTCTGCTTTACATATGGCATTTCCATGAAATAACACAACACCATTCAGGGGACAGAGAATATATGGAACAAGTATGTCACTGTGTGAGAGATTTTTTGAATTAACACTTTACTGATAATTATAGTGAATCTATGGTAAAAACACCAATTGTACATCTCAAAAGTGTTCTTACCTGGATTTATAGCGTAGCAATTGTTAGAAACTCTTGGAAATGATAGACAATTGTTCCAGCAACTGTACTATGACAGGAGGAAATCACACCATCAACCCATAGAGTAATGTTTCTTTCTGAATTTAGTAAGACCTGTAAGGAAAACATATACATTAATGTCTTAAAACACAGCAACATACCCCCCCCCCAAACTCTCACATACTGGGCAAGGTAATCTTTAATAGAATTCTGGGTCAGAGGAAATATTCCAGGTGATGTGTTTAGCAACAGTATGTGAACATCTGATTTAGCAACTTTTGTTTTCAGTGAGCAACACCCATTGTCTTAGTGCACAGTGCATCCTGGCTGAGCAAGAATATGCTAAAATATGCCTTGGGATATTAAGAGACAGACATTGAAGATGATAAAAATGTTAAGCATTTCCTTTTGTAGGGTTTATAAAATTTATTTATATGTGTGTGTGTGTGTGTGTGTGTGTACACTGTATATCCATTCTGAAGTTTATATATGGGCCGCATTACATTTTAGTGGGTGATCAAGACTAAGTAGGATTACTAGAATACAAAAAAATATGTTTACTTCTACCCATGAGAAAGTTTTAGGAGGCCAACTAAAATTTCAACTGAGGTAGGCAAGAAAGAATCTTGCTATTATGAGAAAATGATGGCTTCAAGGGTATAGCCATGACGCATGAAAAATCATCTGCACAACAGTAAGATTATAAATGCATACTATTTCCTCAGAATCGTTCCACGTACGTTTCTTTTTACACATTTTGGAGTTTCCTAGAAATTATTCCTTTTTAAATAATAGCAATTTTGAAGTACTGACAACATGGGGTTGATAGGATATTTTTTACAATAGCAGCTGGAGCGTTAGCAATAGATTTCAGCAATCTCCTAACTGCATCTTCCAGAAAAACTTGTAGTCTAATATACAAAGCCACCCCACCCCGTGGGATGCTGAAAAAGAGTGTGTTTTTCTGCTCCTTTAAGCATACCAGCAGTCATCTGTAGAGTTTACATGGCTTTCTTGTCAATACCTGCTGGTAACAGTTGGTGGAGAAGTAGATTCTATTATGATGTGCTTGTTAATTAAGCATGGCAATAGCCATTCAGGATTAAAATTTCAATACCACCATTCAAGTGTATAACAACAACAACAACAACAACATCAAAATCATCATCATAAGACCCTAATCTCTGAGGGAACACTTGCTTTCTGTCACTACTGCAGGGGAGATTTTATTTGTTTATTTAGGAAAACAGGAGCATAACTCACAAATCACATCACTTTGTTGCAAAGCTGGAATGTGTGGCTGTGCCAAAAGTTCAGAGAATCAATGAGGGGGGGGGGAGAGGAGAGACACTCAAAAGGTTTCAAAGACTATCAAAGGCAGATTTCCCTGGAAATTTGTATTACAATATTTGCAGAGTTAATAAATACAAAGCTATTTCAGCTGCTTCCATGTGAAATGTTCCTTTAAAGAAGAGGAGGAGGAGGAGGAGCTTTATCACTACCCTAAGGAGTCTCAAAGCTGCTAATAATCTCCTTTTCCCTTCCCCCCCCCCAAAAAAAACCACACTCTGTGAGGTGAGTGAGGTTGGGAAACTTCAGAGAAGTGTAACTAGCCCAAGGTCACCCAGCAGCTGCAAGTGGAGAAGTGGGGAAGCAAACCCGGTTCACCAGATTACAAGTTTGGTAGGTGAATCTACATAAGTCACTTGCACCTGTGAAAAGTATTAACAAGTACAATAATGCTTTTTAGAGTACTTCATAATGCAATGCCAGAACTGACCTGAACGCAGCTCCCCAATGTCACACTGAACTTTATTTGCTTCATATCTAACATGCTCCTGTATGTTTTCGAACAATGAACCTCAGTAGTGGCAAGGTCTAATACAGCACTTTTTTATATTAAAGTGTGGTTTAAGTATCAATTGCTCCTATATAAATACCTGGGAATAAAATGACATTGGTGATATTTTCAAGACATAGGCCACAATCCAGATAACTGTTCACTATGGGACTAAGCTAGGCAAGGCAAGTGGGGCTTTTAACTCATTAGTTTTGAAAAGGAACCCTCTTTTCCACCCACATGGCAAATCTTTTATAACTTTAACAGAGGTGCAAAAGTGAAGTTTGTATTGGTGCTTGCTAGTCAACAGGGTATTTTTAAGTCTTCTTCACAGGACCTTTCCCCTCCTTTCCAGGAGCTATGTTCACATTTTGCCACCGACAAAACAGATCAAGAAATATCTGAAGAAATGGTAAAATAAACATTTGTCGGTTTGGGGGGGGGCGGAAACTGCTGCTGTACAAATGAAAATAGTTCCAAAATGCCTGTTTTTATTCCAAACCATCCTCATATTGATTGCTCCATCTGTTTTTATGCACTTCCAATTGGTTATCAATAATGTTATGTTTCAGTGGAAGGAGGAGGAGGAGGAGGAGAACACTTAAATTGCTGTATCAGAAATCACAGCATGGAGGTGGCATATTTCAAAACTTGGCTAAATATTTTGCCACCTTTCATCTTAGGCAGATCACTAAGTTATGCCAGATATGTTTGTGTGTAAACCTCTGTCCCTCTGGTTACTTTTCTATATGCAGGAAACTGCATAAATTCTGAAGCATTCAAACGTGCATCTCCCACTCCCATCACCCATGTCACTTGCCACCAAGAACTGCAGCGTGCCATTCTGATTGTACAGTGTGGGACTTCATGGTCATTGCATAGCCTCATTCTTCATTTTGCTCTATCATTCACTGTCAGAGGAAATTCTACTGCAGAGTTAGTCTCTGTATTCCCAAAATTTATGTAGCGCTAGTCCTGGTGATTTAATCAAAGATCTTGTGACAAAACCAGAAATTGGACCAGCAAAGTTATCCCATTATTGCCTCTCCAGCCTTGGGGTGAGTTTCAGAACAAGAGAACTGTAATAGCTTAACCCAGTTTCATGCAGCTGCTTGAACTCAGAAAATAAAAATTGCCTTTGAGGCTCTGTCATGCTAGTTCTGCCAACTGTGAATGTTAATGCAGGACAGAATGTGAAGAGAAGAAACTGAATGTACAACATTAGTTTCATATGTTCCTCAGTGAGCTATTCCAACCCCTTCTATCACAGATCTTTCAAATTGTCCCGATCAACTCCTACAGTCTATTATCTCAAGTAAGTAAAGGCCAAGCGACAGGAGGCTTGCATCAGCTTAAACACAAGAGTGTGAATCGCAGAAGCAAAATTCAATAGAGATTTGTTTTAGTAGGGGGAAACAGTCAGACATAAAAACTGATAAAATGCAAAATAATTAATTGCTATCCCAGGTGTGTTTATTTCAGTAATATAGGTTGAAACATTTTCAAAAAAACAAAACCCACTGCTTGATTTTCTACAAAACAACCCATTTTCAGAAATTTATTGTTTCTTCAAAAGATTAGTAATAATGAAGTACAAGTAATTAAAACTGCACAAGTATTGATTTCCTTATATATTCATATATTCTAGTTCACCTACTAATTGCTAGCTTGTAGAAAATTTTAATATATTGTATAGGCCATTTAAAATCAACATGATATGCTTTCTTAAAATATATATATATAAATCAACTAAGATTGACACACTAGATCTGCTTTGATTTATAGCACAGCAAAATCTTCTGGAAAGTATTTCAGAAACTTTCTGATTCATAATTCCCAGACAACTGATGTCACTGCTATATAAAATTTTTTTGGATGAGCAGTAGGTTACAATAGCTGATTAGTAGCAATTCCCACTAAGTTTCTACATTCTCCCCTCTCTCTCATGGGCAAATGTTGTATTTCTTTTTTATTACAGATAAGAAAGCATGAGAGGGAGACAGATCTGCTAGCAAACACAATTCTCACATTGTCAACACCATCATAACATATGGGTGGGCTTAGTGAAGGGCCAAATTGTAGGTATTTTGTGATTTCAAAATCTTACACAAGCAAATAAGACAGGTGAGGAAGGTAAGTAATAATCTAGTGTGATTCATTTGCCTTTATTAAGCAAAAATTCCACAGGGTATTCTCCTAATCCAGCCAATTGCACCACAGCATAAAGATTGAAGAAGTAAAAAACAATTGATAACGGTTCTAGATTTTGAGAACTGTCCAGTACGTACAGTACTAAGTAGATGTCAAAATGTAACCTCCAACTGTTCTTAAAGAACTAGCTATTCCCTCACCTCTCAGGAAGGATTGATTTGTTGTGGATAAATAGAGGCAGGAGAGGAAACATTTAAATATTTTTCTTTGCTACTTCTGTGCCCTGAATCCCCAAGACCCCCCCCCCCCGTGCCTCAACACAGACTTCCAAATACATGTTTACAAATATCTAGTTGGACCATACAGGATGCTGATGCAATTTTAGAGTGGAAAAGCAAACAGGTAAAGAAAGAGTTTAGCAGAAACATGCACCTCAAGTAAAAACATTTTTGCTTCATTTATCATTTTATTTGTGGCAGCCCCATTTGTTTTGTCTTCCATTTGTTAAAATCTCATTTGTTTTGTTTTACTTTCATTATTGTTTCACATGTTACTGTTAATTGTATCTTATTTATTTTGTTTCCACTTTGATTACTGAGAAAACCCAGCCTTTCTTCTGATGTCCACACTCAACATTTTTCATCCTTGTAGCATTGAATATTCAGGTGCTGTTTTACTGCATCACCCTTGCCACATTTCAGACAATTTGGTCAAAAGAGCCCTCACTTGTTAAGCATTTTGAAAAGGGACAATATCCTCTAAGTTTTCCAGTGCTTTATGTTCCAGATTGGACTATTTCCATGTGTTTTTACCCCCAATATCCCTCTTTCCTACATAATGTTATCTGAATGTACTACCAATTTGCCATGGAATGCAATATCTCATATCAGTATCCAAATTCTCTCCTGTAAGAAAATGGGATGATGATGATGATGATGATGATGATGATGATGATGATAAAATTCATACCCCACCCATCTGGCTGGGTTTTCCCAGCCACTCTGTGGAATAAAATGATATAGGAATCAAGCACAGGCTCCCAACCTTTGAGCCGAGTAGCACTCCTCTGAGGGTAAGGCTTGAACCTTGAACAAATAGTTGCTGATCTGTGTATTATAAACTCTAATAGTATTTAAACAATGATGAAAGAGTTTAACATAGGTCCGCGCCGAGGGCCTTCTGGCAGTTCCCTCACTGTGAGAAGTGAAGTTACAGTGAACCAGGCAGAGGGTCTTCTTGGTAGTGGTGCCCACCCGGTGGTGCCCATCAGGTGTCAAAGGAAAAACCAACTACAGTACCAGACTTTTAGGAGACATCTGAAGGCAGCCCTGTTTAGGGAAGCTTTTAATATCTGAAGGACTACTGTATTTTAATATTTTGTTGGAAGCCGCCCAGAGTGGCTGGAGAAACCCAGCTAGATGGGCAGAGTATAAATAATAAATTATTATTATTATTATTATTATTATTATTATTATTATTATTAAAAGGTGAACATTAAATCTGATTTAGAACTACTGGTTTTCGGTGTTTAACAAATGGAAGGATATATTTTAACTGGTATCACTTGATATGTAAGTTTAGAATTTATGCAATAAATCTAGCAACATTTTCATATGGCTAAGTAACACTGTTTTCTAGCCTTCTTTGATGGCTGATTTGGATCTTTCTTTTTTCCAAGATGTTTCAAAAACAATTGTTAACATTATTTTTCTTTGGAGATAAAAGTTAGAAGAAAATGCAAAAGCATAAGTTTTTTCTTTGATGGCATTTACAACTTGCATACATTATTCATATAATTGCATGGATATTAAAACCCAGCAAAAGCTGTTAAAGTTCCACATATTTTATTTTAGAGATATGGTATGATTGCTGTTTTATTGTATACGAATAAGTGAAACTTATATTTTTCAACCTTTAATATGATACAGGCTGCTACAAAATCTGCCTTCCTGCAAAATGAATATTGTTAATGAATGCGAAGTGGCGAGTTGTATCTAAGTTTTTTTTAAAAAAGTACTTACACTCCTAGTTTATTCGCACATTTATATTTTCTTTGTGCTTTTAGATTGTCCTGTATCAATCTGTTGATCACTATTATGAGACTCACTTCATGTCAGGGAGAGAAGTAAACTTATCCTGTTTACTAATAATCAGGATCCGTTGGACTATCTGTATGAAATTACAACTTTTTATGCATTGTGGAAGAATCATAATTTTGATAGCCCTGTCAGGGAGCAACTGAATACATCCTGGATATTTTTAATTTGCATCTATGAGGTAAGTTCAAAATTTTACTTATTATAGGCATGGCAAAAATACCATATCCTAGTTGTCCTAGTACCTTGAAGGTTATAGTACACTGAGGGCCACTTTACCAGCAACAGAGTGTGGGGAGTGTAAATTATACTGTCATACTAATGAAGAGATGAGGAATTAGACAGAGGCAAAGCAGTTCTTTGTGAAAATTCAAGACAATGAGATGAGTCATGGCAAAGGTTGAGAAGCAGTTTGATCAGAGAGGAATCTTAAAAACATGAAGCAATAATGGGGGGGGGGGGTGTTGTCGAAAAAGAAAAAGGTGAGTCAAGCATCTAGATGCGAGTTGGTGTGTCATAGAGGCTAAGAGGCTGAACTATGAAGCAATGTTCTCAGTTCAAATCTTTCCTCTGCCATGCAATCACAAGTCATTGTCTCCAAGTGTCATCTCCCACACTCAATCAGCAATATAAGGAATGATACCTTATCACTGTTGTGTTGTAACTAAATAATGCATGCAAAGTGTTTTGGCCACTTGAAAGCATTGTAAAAAAGTATTACCATCCCTTTATTAGATCTGATAAGAGATGTACTTATGAGGAAAGGTAAGACTGTAATATGGAGTAGAGTGCAAGACTCCAACAAGGAGGAGTTGATTCGTATAGAGTAAACTTTAAAGGCTGAAAAGGAGCTGGAACTATTACAATTTAGAAAGACAGAAATGGCTATTTTGGTGTTTTGGCCACTTGAAAGCATTGTAAAAAAGTATTACCATCCCTTTATTAGATCTGATAAGAGATGTACTTATGAGGAAAGGTAAGACTGTAATATGGAGTAGAGTGCAAGACTCCAACAAGGAGGAGTTGATTCGTATAGAGTAAACTTTAAAGGCTGAAAAGGAGCTGGAACTATTACAAGCAAATAAGACAGGTGAGGAAGGTAAGTAATAATCTAGTGTGATTCATTTGCCTTTATTAAGCAAAAATTCCACAGGGTATTCTCCTAATCCAGCCAATTGCACCACAGCATAAAGATTGAAGAAGTAAAAAACAATTGATAACGGTTCTAGATTTTGAGAACTGTCCAGTACGTACAGTACTAAGTAGATGTCAAAATGTAACCTCCAACTGTTCTTAAAGAACTAGCTATTCCCTCACCTCTCAGGAAGGATTGATTTGTTGTGGATAAATAGAGGCAGGAGAGGAAACATTTAAATATTTTTCTTTGCTACTTCTGTGCCCTGAATCCCCAAGACCCCCCCCCCCGTGCCTCAACACAGACTTCCAAATACATGTTTACAAATATCTAGTTGGACCATACAGGATGCTGATGCAATTTTAGAGTGGAAAAGCAAACAGGTAAAGAAAGAGTTTAGCAGAAACATGCACCTCAAGTAAAAACATTTTTGCTTCATTTATCATTTTATTTGTGGCAGCCCCATTTGTTTTGTCTTCCATTTGTTAAAATCTCATTTGTTTTGTTTTACTTTCATTATTGTTTCACATGTTACTGTTAATTGTATCTTATTTATTTTGTTTCCACTTTGATTACTGAGAAAACCCAGCCTTTCTTCTGATGTCCACACTCAACATTTTTCATCCTTGTAGCATTGAATATTCAGGTGCTGTTTTACTGCATCACCCTTGCCACATTTCAGACAATTTGGTCAAAAGAGCCCTCACTTGTTAAGCATTTTGAAAAGGGACAATATCCTGAGGAATATCCTGAGGAATTAGACAGAGGCAAAGCAGTTCTTTGTGAAAATTCAAGACAATGAGATGAGTCATGGCAAAGGTTGAGAAGCAGTTTGATCAGAGAGGAATCTTAAAAACATGAAGCAATAATGGGGGGGGGGTGTTGTCGAAAAAGAAAAAGGTGAGTCAAGCATCTAGATGCGAGTTGGTGTGTCATAGAGGCTAAGAGGCTGAACTATGAAGCAATGTTCTCAGTTCAAATCTTTCCTCTGCCATGCAATCACAAGTCATTGTCTCCAAGTGTCATCTCCCACACTCAATCAGCAATATAAGGAATGATACCTTATCACTGTTGTGTTGTAACTAAATAATGCATGCAAAGTGTTTTGGCCACTTGAAAGCATTGTAAAAAAGTATTACCATCCCTTTATTAGATCTGATAAGAGATGTACTTATGAGGAAAGGTAAGACTGTAATATGGAGTAGAGTGCAAGACTCCAACAAGGAGGAGTTGATTCGTATAGAGTAAACTTTAAAGGCTGAAAAGGAGCTGGAACTATTACAAGGAGGAGTTGATTCGTATAGAGTAAACTTTAAAGGCTGAAAAGGAGCTGGAACTATTACAATTTAGAAAGACAGAAATGGCTATTGCTGCCGCTACAGTGGTCTTCAAAGCAATATCTGGGAGAAGAAGCAATATCTAAAGGGGAAGAGTTGAATTTTGGGGAGAACAAATAGATGGAGATCAAGAGATGAAAATATAATGGAGGACAATTACTTTCTGGATGAAAGAGGAGCAGTTTCACAAGAAGCAGGAAAAGGGAGCTAGTAAATAAGGGTGGGATTTGGGAAGAAGGCATGTTGGTGCTATGATGGTAGAAGCAAATACCGGTAGCAGTAGGCAGAAAACAGTACAGGGATGGATAGAATAGAAACTACACAGACTAAGAAAAGGTTCTAAGGAGGAGGAAGCTGGGCTTTGTCAGAACAGCAGAAGTAACAAGATTGAGTGTAGTTAATCAACTAATTTACTTGACAATCCTATATCACATGTATATCTCTCTATGGAATATGTCAATAGACCAAACTACAATCAGATTTAAATTTAAGTTTATTGTCTATCTTCTGTGTCTAACAACTACACCCTGAATGCTGCATCTGAGAGAATCATTGCTCAGGGCACAAACTTCACACATTTTTCAGTTTTCTTGCCAACCACGAAAGCTAGGATTTTGCTTTTCGAAATGAATTACCAAAGCTAAAATGGTTCTGCTTCTGACAACTGTCCTAACAAATGGTACTTTATGAATTTTCATTCTGTATACTGGACATGATTTAAGACAAACAGAAGAATATATAAGATTAAATCTGACTAGATTTATGCCTAATGTAAAAGGTGCCAGAAAAACTACATAGCGACTGCTGTTTTGTTTGCATTGCCTTGCTTTTCATGACCCCTTTTTGCCTTTTGATCTTCTATCTGCTTCTTGCCCCTCTAATCATCTATTGCTACCTTGGAATTCAACTTTTCACCCGTCTCTGACTCTGTACTCTTTGACCAACATCTTCCTGAGCCAGTGCTTGACCTCCTGTACTCAATTTAATGCCCTGCCAGCCCTTTCCAACCTAAGCCTGAACTCTAGTTGCATCCTGCCTTGGAGCTAAGCCAAGGCTTGACACCACCTGAAATTGCAGTCATCAAGTAATGAACACTTACGTGTGAACCAGCCTGCAAATTTATTTATTTTTTTCAAATGGTCTTTATTTAATTTATAAGAATGAAAAAAATACAGAAGACAAAAAAAAGACAAAGACCAAAAAGAGAGAGAGGGAAAAAAACCCCAATAACAACAATATTTCTTATTACTTAACATTGTTATATAGACTTCCTCGATTCCCCCCTCACTGGGTCCCATTTTTAATCCATCCTTAGCATTTTTCATATTATATCTTAAGCCATTTTCTAACATTTATACATTTCCATCTTCCTCTATTTCATAAACAATTTCCTCTTCATTATCCCTCAAATATTCCTAGCCTATAATCATCAATTCAAATTTAAAGGTGAGAGACTTGTGCAAATAAATTGTAGAAAGAGAACCTACTCTGCATGGATAGAATCACAGAACCAATAAGAGATAATATAACACAGGGTACAGCATTATAGTCACTCTTTGGATTCTGCACTGATGTCATGTTTGTGTATAAGAAAATGATAGTAAAAAATTAGTAGCGCACATGGAAATGATAGTCTTAAGGCAGGCATCCCCAAACTGCGGCCCTCCAGATGTTTTGGCCTACAACTCCCACAATCCCTAGCTAAGAGGACCAGTGGTCAGGGATTATGGGAATTGTAGTCCAAAACATCTGGAGGGCCAAAGTTTGGGGATGCCTGTCTTAAGGCATAGCTGCCAAGTCTCCCATTTTTCATGGGAAACCCCCGGATTTTAATCCGTTTCCCGCTGTTATCCCGAACAGAAAAAAATCCCAGAAATCCCCCAGATTTCCTACCTGCCAGGGAGGCTGCATTTTGGGTGCCGCTCTGCCCATGTCTGGGCACCGGACATGTCTGGACATGCATAGAAGCGACTTCCGGTGCCGCTCTGCGCATGCCTGGGCACTGGAAAACAGGCAGAGCGGCACCAGAAGTTGCTTCTACGCATGTCCAGGCATGCATAGAAGCGACTTCCGGTGTCGCTCTGCCCATGTCTGGGCACTGGAAATCGGGCAGAGCGGCACCAGAAGTTGCTTCTACGCATGTCCAGGCATGCATAGAAGCGACTTCCGGTGCCGCGCCGCTGCTGATCCCGCATTTTTCAGCGGGAGACTTGGCAGCTATGTCTTAAGGTCACAATTTCCTCTTCATATAGCTATTCTTGAAAAAGAAATTCTGCCAGCTAGTATCACAGATAAATCAATGCTGACTAGTTCTTTTCCTTATTTGAAAATTATTTTAGAAAGATTCCATCACTATAGTAGTGACCTGCAGATACAGAATCTTTCTTAATGATTGATGAAGTCAGGCCTACATCTTCTAAAGCCAGCCTACACGATAAATATTTCTAACCTAGAATCAGCTATACAGAATAAGATCCAGAATATTACAGCATGTCCTTCCATTTTATTTCCTAATGTTTTCCTAATATTTCCTAATGTTTTCCTAATATTTATTTTAAATGTATTAACAAGGTATAGCCAGAATTTGAATTGCTTCTTTCCCTCATGTATATATGTCACATCAAATCAAATTACAACAAAACAAGGCTCAAATCTGATATTAAGTCATCTGAAAATATAACAAAGAGGAAGAATGCCAAGTAGAAAATTGTGGCCTAGATGCAATCTTACATCTAGTATATTTTTGACACTTAAAGTTACTGAGGGCAAAATTTCCTCTCTAGTCCTTGAAACATCATTGACTCAATGTTACGCTAGACGCTGAGCGGATGTTCCTTATAAGGAGAACTTGTGCTTTGCTCATGATCTAGATAATGTAAATAGCATAAGCATATGATTATTATTTTTCCTTTGCATTGACTGTGCACAAAACTAAACTTGCATTGTACAAAGAAATTATAAACTAAAAACATTGTCCACAACTGTACACAGTAACTCCATTTTGTAATGGGGAAAAAATCATATCCCTAAAGGAAACTGTGATGGGTATTACTCTTTGGCCAGGGAGGCAGCTCTGTGTAACAAGCCAATTTTCATGGTTCTAGTTACCCTAAAGGAAAATGAAAGGTCAGAACCGACATAATTTTTAATGGTGGCAGCAGATTAACTGTCTGCAATTTTCCTAGCCAACTAATCAAGGATTAAAAGCTTCTTTTCTGAAAGGGTCTCTCTCCCCCCCCCTCTCCCTCTCCCTCTCCCTCTCCTTCTCCCTCTCTCTCTCTTTGCCTCTCTGATTTTATGCCCACAAAACACTGTCCTAGTAACTCTGTTGTGTGCACATTTCCCCTCAAAGCAGGGAATGACAATCTGCTTTCAAAAGCCTATATTTTGGAATGAATCCTTGCCAGAAGACATACTATCATCAGGAAGTCCTGCCAGACTATATCTTTTTGTACCTTATAAATGTGAATAAAAATCCCCAGCTAACACGATTATAGCAATGAGACTGAACATTTGGGAGATCCCTCAATTTCATTTCTTATCCTTTAAGCCATGAAAGAAGGTGCACAAGAACCAGCATTTACTACTGCTCAGTAGCTCTCCAGAATAAGAGCTTTCATGCATGCTTGGCAAGGGGCAGCTTGTACAGTGAAGTAACTCTGGAGAATTTCTCTTTGGTCACAAGGATGAGCAGCAGAGATACCATTTCTGGTTTGTTTTTTTTAAAAAAATATTTATCAGCAACCTTTCCTGCTTCCTGTATTTTAAAGGAGTATCACAATCCTCTTCAGAGTGATTATAGCTGAAAGACAATTCCCAAGAAACTGACAGCCCAATAGTATCCATGGGATGGGGGATCAAGCGGTAGCAGAAGCACAATTTGGGTAGATCTAGGGATAATAAGGAAAGGCTTTGCTGGAAAAGTGGGATTTAAAGAGGAACCTTAAAGGGGACCCAGGTGGCGCTGTGGTTAAACCACTGAGCCTAGGGCTTGCTGATCAGAAGGTTGGCGGTTCGAATCCCTGTGACGGGGTGAGCTCCCGTTGCTTGGTCCCAGCTCCTGCCAACCTAGCAGTTCGAAAGCACGTCAAAATGCAAGTAGATAAATAGGAACCGCTACAGCGGGAAGGTAAACGGCGTTTCCATGTGCTGCTCTGGTTTGCCCGAAGCGGCTTTGTCATGCTGGCCACATGACCTGGAAGCTATACGCCGGCTCCCTCGGCCAATAATGCGAGATGAGCACGCAACCCCAGAGTCGGTCATGACTGGACCTAATGGTCAGGGGTCCCTTTACCTTTACCTTTACCTTAAAAATACTGTAGTAAAGGTGTAATGGCTCAAGGAGAGGGCCTTGGCACAATGAAACCTATAAGACACAAAAACAGTGGAAATGAACATAAGGTAAAATAAGTCAGAGGCAGGAAATTAGACTTTGACATTCAGCACCATTTGTAAACCATGGAACATAATGAAATTACCAAAGGGCAGAGAAAAACTATATGTATAGATGGGGAGGGGAAACCAAGGGATTTAAGTAGGGCAGGGTTAGTTAACCTGTGCTGCACCAACATCTCAACAGGTGCCTGTTTCAGCTGAATATACAAACACCTGAAAAGCCAAAGGTTAGCTGCAGAGTGGAGAAAACTAGACATTCCATAAGAGAATTCTGAATGCCTGAACCAAGTGTTTTAGCTTACATTATAAGGTTCACAGTGAGGTGAAAGCCATACGAACAGTGCACAAACAAGGTTGCGTGTCAATAAGAAGGTTATACTATTAAAACTGGCGGTGGGTAGCTGACATCTGGAAGATATTCCAAAAGTGAGTGCAACTGGAAAACACTACCTTTTAGAAAAACGCTATCTTTTACACTAGCTTGCACGCCATCAAGATTGCCATTTGTGCATTGAAATTTCATGGTTATGGGTAGTTACCTCACCACACCAGACTAACCAAGTAGCAACATTTTCCATGGCAAGCTGCATGTTGAACAAATATTTTGACCACTGAGAAAAATCCACATGGTTGAAACACATTTGATCTTAGGCATGATTCATTAATTATATATTAGTCACATTAGTTTGTTGATCAGGCATTGCCCTGGATCAACGAGTCCATTTACTACAGTATTGCATTTTTGCAATGTTATCTCTTTCCTTAATACATTGTAACATTATTATTTGGAACTAATGTTGCATGTCATCTTTTCATACTGCTTGGAATAATATTTGTTCTCACACAATCAGTGTTTGAGTTTACCTATAGAAACTGTAGCCTGAAAGACAATAAATAAATAAATAAATAAATAAATAAATAAAAGAAAGATGAAAGCTATTTGTTTTAAGTTGCAAGAATATTCAAGAAGCAAAAGGTAAAGGTAAAGGACCCCTAGACGGTTAAGTGCAGTCGAATTCAACTTTGTTGTACGGAGCTCATTTCAGCCTTCAGTCTGAGGGAGCCACTGTTTTTCCACAGAGCTTTCCGGGTCATGTGGCCAGCATGACTAAACCGCTTCTGGCACACGGAGGACGGTGACAAGTGCCAGAGCGCAAGGAAACAGTTTACCTTCCCTGCAGCGGTACCTATGCATCTACTGGCACTGGTATGCTAGGTTGACAGAAGCTGGGACAGAACAACGGGACCTCACCCTGTTGTGCAGATTCAAACTGCCGAACCCAAGAGGCTTAGTGGTTTAGACCACAGTGCCACCCTGTGTAATTCACTGTATGTATGGATGCCTGTAATAAACCTACCTGAATATTATTCCAATCTGATTATTTGTTACCTTGGTAGAGAAATTCAAGGCAAGATTTTCATGCTAGAAAAGACTGGCAAACCTTTTCTTACAAAAATACCAGCAGTCTTGTATCTGGCGCTTGGGGATTTTAAGAAGCAGTGCAGTTTCAAGCAGTGCAGTGCCTGAAATCAGGGTAATTCCAAAAGATTCAATACACAATCTTGATTCAAAATGATGTTAAATATTATCCCAAGAAAAAAAATCTGCTCCTTGATCTTAGGAACCATAATGCAAAATTGGTTATTATATCTTAAGTGCTGTACAACTGCAAGGTGAGCAAACATGTTCCCAAAATATATAGTACAATATATATTCCCAAAGCCCTCCACCAATATATACCAACAATGGATTAAAAGGGCATAAAGCAGAAAATTACGATAGTCCTATAAAATGTGATAAATTGTTTCGTGGAAAAAAAATCAGTGATAATAAACCTGATTTCATAACTGATGCCACTTAATGTGCACCCACCCTCCAATTTGATATCCATCTCATTCCTATTTGCCATGTGTGTTGTTTAGTCGTTCAGTCGTATCCGACTCTTCGTGACCCCATGGACCAGAGCACGCCAGGCACTCCTGTCTTCCACTGCCTCCCGCAGTTTGGTCAGACTCATGTTGGTGGCTTCAAGAACACTATCCAACCATCTCATCCTCTGTCGTCCCCTTCTCCTTGTGCCCTCCATCTTTCCCAACATCAGGGTCTTTTCCAGGGAGTCTTCTCTTCTCATGAGGTGGCCAAAGTATTGGAGCCTCAGCTTCAGGATCTGTCCTTCCAGTGAGCACTCAGGGCTGATTTCCTTCAGGATGGATAGGTTTGATCTTCTTGCAGTCCATGGGACTCTCAAGAGTCTCCTCCAGCACCATAATTCAAAAGCATCAATTCTTCAGCGATCAACCTTCTTTATGGTCCAGCTCTCACTTCCATACATCACTACTGGGAAAACCATAGCTTTAACTATACAGACCTTTTGTTGGCAAGGTAATGTCTCTGCCTTTTTAAGATGCTATCTATGTTTGTCATTGCTTTTCTCCCAAGAAGCAGGCGTCTTTTAATTTCATGACTGCTGTCACTATCTGCAGTGATCATGGAACCCAAGAAAGTAAAACCTCTCACTGCCTCCATTTCCTCCCCTTCTATTTGCCAGGAGGTGATGGGACCAGTGGCCATGATCTTAGTTTTTTTGCCGTTAAGCTTCAGACCATATTTTGCACTCTCCTCTTTCACCCTCATTAAAAGGTTCTTTAATTCCTCCTCACTTTCTGCCATCAAGGTTGTGTCATCAGCATATCTGAGGTTGTTGATATTTCTTCCAGCAATCTCAATTCCGGCTTGGGATTCATCCAGTCCAGCCTTTGTTATGATGAATTCTGCATGTAAGTTAAATAAGCAGGGAGACAATATACAGCCTTGTCGTACTCCTTTCCCAATTTTGAACCAATCGGTTATTCCATATCCAGTTCTAACTGTAGCTTCTTGTCCCACATAGAGATTTCTTAGGAGACAGATGAGATGATCAGGCACTCCCATTTCTTTAAGAACTTGCCATAGTTTGCTTTGGTCAACATAGTCAAATGCTTTTGCGCAATCAATGAAGCAGAAGTGGACGTTTTTCAGGAACTCTCTAGCTTTCTCCATAATCCAGCACATGTTTGCAATTTGGTCTCTGGTTCGTCTGCCCCTTCAAAATCCAGCTTGCACTTCCACATACTGCTTAAGGCTGCCTTGTAGAATTTTAAGCATAACCTTGCTAGCGTGTGAAATGAGCGCAATTGTGCGGTAGTTGGAGCATTCTTTGGCACTGCCCTTCTTTGGGATTGGGATATAGACTGATCTTCTCCAATCCTCTGGCCACTGCTGAGTTTTCCAAACTTGCTGGAATATTGAGTGTAGCACCTTAACAACATTATCTTTTAAAAATTTAAATAGTTCAGCTGGAAGATCATCACTTTCACTGGCCTTGATATTAGCAGTGCTTTCTAAGCCCATTTGACTTCACTCTCCAGGATGTCTGGCTCAAGGTCAGCAACCACACTACCTGGGGTGTATGAGACCTCCATATCTTTCTGGTATAATTCCTCTGTGTATTCTTGCCACCTCTTCTTGATGTCTTCTGCTTCTGTTAGGTCCTTTCTACTTTTGTCCTTTATTATGGTAATCTTTGTATGAAATGTTCCTTTCATATCTCCAATTTTCTTAAACAGATCTCTGGTTTTTCCCATTCTGTTGTTTTCCTCTATTTCTTTGCATTGCTCATTTAAGAAGGCCCTCTTGTCTCTCCTTGCTATTTTTTGGAAATCTGCATTCAATTTCCTGTATCTTTCACTATCTCCCTCGCATTTTGCTTGCCTTCTCTCCCCCACTATTTGTAAGGCCTCATTGGACAGCCACTTTGCTTTCTTTCATTTCCTTTTCATTGGGATGGTTTTCGTTGCTGCCTCCTGTATAATGTTACAAGCCTCCATCCATAGTTCTTCTGCACTCTGTCCACCAAATCTAAATCCTTAAACCTGTTCCTCACTTCCACTGTGTATTCATAAGGGATTTGATTTAGATTGTATCTTACTGGCCCAGTGGTTTTTCCTACTTTCTTCAGTTTAAGCTGGAATTTTGCTATAAGAAGCTGATGATCTGATCCAGTCAGTTCCAGGTCTTGTTTTTTGCTGACTGTATAGAGCTTCTCCATCTTTGGCTGCAGAGAATATAATCAACCTGATTTCGATGCTGCCCATCTGGTGATGTCCATGTGTAGAGTCGTCTCTTGTGTTGTTGGAAAAGAGTGTTTGTGATGACCAGCTTGTTCTCTTGACAGAACTCTATTAGCCTTTGCCCTGCTTCATTTTGAACTCCAAGGCCAAACTTGCCAGTTATTCCTTTTAACTCTTTATTCCCTACTTTAGCATTCCAATCCCCTATAATGAGAAGAACATGCTTCTTTGGTGTCATTTCTAGAAGGTGTTGTAAGTCTTCATAGAACTGGTCAATTTCACTTTCTTCAGCACCGGTAGTTGGTGCATAAACTTGGATTACTGTGATGTTAAAAGGTCTGCCTTGGATTCGTATCGAGAATCCAAGGCATGTTGTATTGCCATGTAGACATGTGAATTATCTCATACTGCATCATTCCTGCTAAAAGAGAATGTTTATGTTTGCCCACATTAGCAGAATAATTAAAAGCAAAAGCTTAGCAAGTTATGGATTACAGGCAGCACATGCCAAACATGTATTTAAGAACCAGTGAAAGATGCAGCTTCAGAGGCTGGAAGGGAGATGAGGAAAGGAATTCTCAGAGCATCCATGACTTGAATGCCCTCAAGGTCATTTGGTTGAATGGGGTTGCTCTGCAGTCAGATGGCTCAAACAGGTTTAATGCTTTTATATGAAAAGGGATTAGCACTATGCCAAGTTTATGACTATGAGAAGGGAAAGACAGAAAAAACTTAATACATTCTCATAAAAGAATTATAAGATAATTTGATCAATTTTATACTTTATATAAGTAATATAATGGGGGAAGGGGGAAGAGACATTTACACAATGCGAGTACTGTAATATCTATATGAAGCCAAACAAAATGCAATGAGTTTTGTTGCAGATCCACAGAAACTAAGAATAATATCACTTCAACAGGCTTTATTAGTTTCTGAATGTGGTGAAGTGATGCCCATGGGGCAAGACATGATGCTGCGCTGCATCACTTGAAAAATGAAAAAATATTTCCATGCCCTTTCATACACGTGGAAAACACTGTCTTCATGGACTAGTATAAGATCCTGAATTTGTGATGCTGTGGAATGAACAGTGAAGTAATCCACCAGAAATAATTATATCAAACTCTATCCATACCACACCCCGAGTATTAGAAAAAAGAAAGAAAGAAAAACCTCAGCAGGTTCTACTAAAAGGTGAGAGGGTAGATCTTGAGACAGGGTTTCCAGCAGCCAATCTCTCGTATCTTAGCTCCTGGGACAGCAATATTCAGATGTCTAACAATTCCACCCAAAAAGGCATTAGCTGACAGCAACCTTGCCCTGCTTTCATAATGTGACACATCCTAGATCATATAAAACCCCTGAGGTCAAGCCTGTTTGTTAGTATGTACCATTTCTTACTACAACTGGTAATACAGACCATATTTCTTGAGCCTGACTTCTGGCCTGACTTCAGCTATGTTTCTGCTTCTGTCCCTTCTGATTCCAATCTAAATCCCCTGTAACCTGATCATCAGCCAGACTTTGACCATGCCTTCTGCCTCTGGCCTTGCTGCTTGTGACAGAATCAGGCTTCCCCCCAGGTGTGGCTTGTCCAGCTACAGACTCAGACCTGACAACCAAGTTGAGCACACCAAAAAGTTTACCTCCTACCATTCTTGCAAACTTTTTTTTTGGGGGGGGGGACTATCTGTGGAATTGCTGTTTGTGATGCTAACTACTAATACATAACTGCACTGAAGATTTACTTCTTCAACAAAATAAGTAGATAGCAAATAAAGACTATTCTACCACCCAATCTGGTTCTTTGTATGGTAAAACAGGTGCATTCCAATTTGTTTTAATGACAGACATATATACATATTGCATCATTGTTAAATAATTATATGTATATATTTATGGGTAAGGCAATGTTGAAGATAAGACTTTAAAAGGATTTAGGTAGTTCTTGTATAACAAGCAGGAGCACCTCAGATCTGCAACGTAGGTGGTGTAGATTTCTTCTTTTAAAAAATCTCAACGAAAAGGGTGCTATGATCCCTGTCAGTTTTATTCTGCATAATGTGTGTGTGGGAAGATCAAATTACTTCAAAGTTAGCTTTAAAACATTTCCTGCTCTTCTCTAATCTTATTTAATTTCCCCTTTCCTCCCTACACTAAAACAATTCTTACAGTAATGCAAGATTAATCATTATCCTATACAAGTGTTAATTCTATTGTTCTACTCTTCTGGTGATGGTGGTGGTGGGTTTTTTTTTGTTTTTGTTGTAATCTAGCAAAAATATAGTCATACATTAAAAAACCCAAACCAAGCAGTTCTCAAGGTGGTGAGGGAGAATGGTGGAAGAGATGTTTTAGAGCAGGCATCCCCAAACTCGGCCCTCCAGATGTTTTGGGACTACAATTCCCATCATCCCTGACCACTGGTCCTGTTAGCTAGGGATGGTGGGAGTTGTAGTCCCAAAACATCTGGAGGGCTGAGTTTGGGGATGCCTGCTTTAGAGCTCCAAATAGTTTAGAGGAAAGTTCTTACGAATTCAGAAATACATTTTGCTGCTAGTGAACTCTAATGACTATTCATAGCCAGGACAGTCCTGTCAAAATAGCATATTACAAGGGCACCACAGGTCATTTCTGATATATCCTTCAAAGGAAAATATAACAAAAAAGGCTGCATGCATATATATATATATCTTTTTAATACTTATGAGAGGAAGAGAGCAAAAAATATGAACTCCCCACTAACACGAGCAGTAAGAAGTTTTAGTGCAGCACTTGACATGATCAGTTCCTCTGGAGACATGTGGTGCTTTAGCCGTATCTGTCTAATCACACATTTTCAAGTCCAGCAGGTTAGCAAAACTGGGCAGGTCCTCAGTCATATGATGCTAAACAGGGGAAAAAACATCATTCTTCCAAAAGCCAATCTGATCCTTAAGCTGTTTCTTGCTAGTCCCAGAACTCAGCTCTTTCCCAAGTTTCAACGACAAAATTTCCTTCTGCATCCTAATGTTGCAACAAAGTACCTTCAGCTATCAAGCTATGCAGAAGTCTGGGTGGGGACCATTTTGTATAAGTCAATATTTTTAAAAAAGCAGCAGCCGCTTAAAAACACCTCCATGTTATAATGAAGGTTCATTGGAGGAGTTCCTACCATTTTTGTGGGCAAGTTTGATCCTCTTCTTAGTGGTTTAAACTAAAGAGCTTCTTTAGTGCCTTTGAATGCCTAGAGGGATTCAGCATTTTCTTCTTTGAAATGAAGACTCCTACAATATATTGCCATGCATCATGGAAGTTCACATTGGAGAAGGTGGCGTGATGCTGTCAAAACAAACAACCCCCAAAACCTAAGGTGGAATTTCTGTGGGATGCACAGAATTAGTTGTACAGATTTTTTTTAAAAAGAAATACCGGTAAATAGATAATTACCTACAATTGATGCATGCACCAGGAAACTATGACACACCAGAGCCATGAATGAGCTTACATACAAAAAAAAAGGCTCTAGGACAACAGGACTTATTCATTCCTAGAACAATAGAATCCTTTTATTATATCCTCAATAGGAAGAGGCAAATAGAAAAAGTTACTGTGCAATCCTACACATATCTACCCTTGGAACACTCTCCCCAAGGACGCATGCTTGACTAATTTCTATGCCAGCTAAAAATGTTTTATTCACACGGGAATATGGGCAACTTTAATGATATTGCTAAAGTTACTTAACTTGGGTTTGAGAATGCATTATTCTAAAGTTTACTGTATTGATAATGCACATTATTTAAAGTTTTTATTATGTTTTGTTGTACTATACACATTGCAAATCACTTTGAGACTTTTTTGAAGTATAAAGTGATATGTGAGTCTAATCAAAATCAAATCAAGTAAGCACCATTGAGTTCAATGGGACTTCCAGTTTGTATAAGATTGCAGCCTCAGAGAATGAGCATTGCTATGGTATTAGGATAACTATATATGGATTTACCTGGGAAGGTAGCCCATTTAGGAGAAGGAAAATCAAATCCAAACTCTCACTGCCTTGCAGCTATACTGATCCATGGAGTATACCTCAGGAAAAATCCACACCCGCTGCCTTGTGTGACATCTTCAGGGGAAGAAAAGACTAAGGGGTAAATATTATATAGATCTGGAGTGGAGTCCCTAAGGAGGTTTGATGGTGTCTTGTATGCCTCCTTCTGACAACTGCTGAAGCCAAGCTGGTGCCAAATGTATTGCTCTGCTTTCCTTTGGATCACATCAGCAAGGCCAAGAGAGATGTCTTGCCATTTGGGCAGCCCAGTACTTCCATATACACTGCAAAAGCATGCATCCCAGAGATGTCACTTCAGTTCTGCTAACACAGCATAAACAATGTAGGAAGCAGCAATTATGAGTTATGGGTCTCTGCAAACACAGCAGGTGCTGTAATTCTCCAGTGGTTTGACTTCACCCCTGGAGGTGCACTCCATTGTCACTCGAAACAGGTAGACACCAACAACATCTGTGGATTGGTTTCAACTTTATTCAATTTATATTTTGTTGCATTTCGACATGTTTACAATATCCTACCACCCACAAGAACCAGTTATACAGCTCTTTAGATACTGGCTCTTACATTCCAAAGAGGTGAACAAAAAAAGTTAAGTGTGTGCATCTACAGGCTTTTCATTTAATTTCCTTAAGATATCATAAGATCAATTCTCCTAGATCAACATCCTGCTTTACACACTGGTTAACCTTATGTTCATGGGAAACCCACAAGCCAATACTGTACATGAATGCAGCAGCACTCTCCCATTGGAAAAGGTCCATGGGTAAAGCACACATTTTGCATGCAGAAGGTACCTAGGTTCATTCCACAGTATCTCCAAGTAGGGCTGAGAAAAACTTCCTGACTGAAACCCTGGAAAGTCACTGTCAGTCAGTGTCAACAGTAGTGAGCTAGATGGGACAATGGTCTGACCAAGGCAGATACTAACAGTATGTTGCAGCTGTGGTTCCCAACCATTTTTTATTCAGAGGTATGCTTCCTCTGATCCTGGAGACAGAATAAGACACCACAACTAGTCATGGGTACAGCCAAGGGTGGGGGGCAGGGGGCAGCTGCCCCCCAGGTCAAGCAAAACAATAGAAATATTTAACTAATTGACCAATCACATCAGTCCTGCCCCCCCCTAACAAAATCCTGGCCAAGCCCATGCAACTAGTAGTGATTGATAGGAAGAATATCTCTTGAGGAAAAGGTTCTTTTGTGTGAAGTAATTGACTAAAGTGAAGGCACAAACCATAAACCATGCAGGTTAAGTTTGTAACAATCTGACTAATCTAAGTAAATCTTCAGGAGGCACGACTGCGAATCATAACCTATAATATACTTACAGTCATACTGGGTAGGGCAATTATAACACATATTATGGTTTTTTAAAATATAAAAAACACAATCTTTCATATTCCATTTCTAGCCAATTCTCATACATTTCCATTAAGCACATGTTTCACTTTAATCTTAGCCCCCCAAGAACCATTACGTATTAGACTGCATATGGCAGCTATTAGCCTGAACTGACGTTCTTCAACTCAAAATGTGACTACATTGCTCCTTCTAATTTAGGAGAATTTGCAAACGTGGAAGCCTCTCTTTCAGTAACACAGGCCTAACACCATAAAGAAGACAAAAGCTTTCCCTATGCAACTTTAGTAGCATCTTCCCTTTCTACCTAAAAAGGATTTATTGATCCTGTTTTAAGTCACTAAGCTTCCTTTTTAGGTGTGATATATACCTTTTTCAAGTCTCCCCGGATTTCTACATTTTACACATTAACCAGGATGTCTATATTTAAAACTCTCAATCCTTCTATCTGAAACTTCAATTTTTGTGTCAGAATACATTAAGAAGTATCTCAGTCAGCTAGCCCAGATATTTTAGCTGGGAAGGACATCTGCAAGGCACAGCAGCAAGTCAGAGTAATCAACAGACATCATGTCAGAACAGACAAGAGTCAACCCAAGAGGTTATTCCACAGAAACCACGTGGCTGCTGGCAAAGAAGGAACAGAAAATGGGACGGGTGTCATGGCTAGAGCCCAAGAAGAAATATATATCATAAGAATGCTGAATACAATAGTCTATGATCCAACACTGCAGTTCTGATGGCAAAAGGGACTTCCAAATACATCAAGGACTGCTTCTTCTCATATGAACTGATCCGGACCCTACAATCATCATCTGAGGTCCTTCTTTATGTGCTTGCTCCATGAGAGTTCCAGAGGCTGGCAACAGAAGAATGGGCCTTTTCTGTGGTGGCTCCCTATTTGTGGAGTGCTTTCCCCAGGGAGGCTCGCCTTTTGTCTCTGTAACATATCTTTAGGCATCAGGCAAAAACATTCCTCTTCTCCCAGGCCTTTGGCTAATTTAACAATCTGTGGCCTTTTAAACTGTGATAGGGGTGGGTTTATTGTTTTTGTTTATTACTATGTAATGTATTCTAGTGATCCTCAGATGAAGGGAGATATAGAAATTGAAGAAATAAATAAAATAAAGTATGTGCAAGAGAACTTCCTTGCTCTCTCCTGTTGTCATGGGCTGGCTCAGTCATCCTGACTTGGACAGCCCATGACACCTGTCTCCTTCATCCTCTCACGTGCCCTCATGATTGGCTCCAAGGGGCAGATTTGGGGAGGCAAGAAGACATAGAGGTCCCATTGCACCAGCAGAACCCCACTGGTGTATGACTGAATAAAACTTAGTGAGGCTTACAATGCAATTCTATACATGTCTACTCAGAAGTAAATCTCATTTAGTTTAATGGTACTCTTCAGTCTGTAAAGGTTTGCAGCCTAAGTGAAATAGCCATAGCAGAAAGGCCTACTAATGGCCCAGGAGGAGGATGACAGAGAAAGCATACTGCAGAATAGCTCAGAACGACACTACTAGTGCTACAGAAGTGGTACCCCACATAATTAAATAGAACAGATTAATTGTTTTCCATATTATATGCAAATAAAGAAAACTATATCCTTTCAGGATTCACAATTGCTTTCCTTGATATTCCACAATTGTGAAATATTTGAATGGCTTCGAGTAAGCAACATTTGCCACAGAATAGATATCCTACTATGGGGATAACCAACATGGTATTGAAGGGCACACATATACCCTTGCATAGGCTTTCTTCCCACCCCCTTGCTGAAAGTAGGCTTGATAGACACATTCAACTGTAGCCAATAGATCAGGCTTGGGTTGTGCTTGGTTGCAGTGAGTGTTGTGCTGACATTAGTTTCTCCAATATTCTAATACACTCACAGACCCCAAAACATTGTCACCCTTGCACTACTATGCAAAGTTAAGCTGATGTCTGAAACCATACGGCACTACAGTATCGCAACAGGGAGAATGGGTGGGAGTTCCAAACCGAACTTTAGATTTCACCATTCACTCTCCAGCATGTGGAAGGAGCTTTTAATGTTCCCAGAGGTGGGGATGAGACTTGCTGTTGCTACTGCCTTTAATTCCGTATTCCAGGGGAAAATAATAAAACTTTTTAATTTTAGCATAAACACTGCTCAAGATAACTTTAAAGGAGTTCAGCTGAATTTCTGGGAGGGTTTAGGGGGAACAAGCTCTATATGCTCCACAACTTTGAGATTTAAAAATGCTTTTACTGCATTTCCTGGTTGTACATGACAGAGTTAATCCAAAATGTACCCCACTGGGCAAAATAAAACCATGCTAGATGTTTTTGTATCCCCATTGGCTTTCACTTGATTAAAGGAAACTGCTTCATTATAGGAGCATAGTAGAACAATTCCCTATGGGATCGAAGGACAATTTTCTAAGTGCAGCATCATGCAAGTATAAGAAAGGTACAATACAATTTTCTACATACACAGCCATCAAAATTGGATTTTATTAATATTTTGATGAGATTTAGAATGATTGGCTTATCTTGAAAAGATTCCGAATGCAGGAGACTCCTAATATTTTTTCCTCTATTTCCCCCAAGGCTAGGGTATAAAGCTTTGAAATTTCTTTCTGCTACCAATGACATATTATTACATTATATCTACTACAGGTGTGCTAAACAGACATGAATATCACAAGCAATGATTCAAATTATTACGTAACTTCAGTGATTTGATTGTGTAGGCAGTGACACCACTAAGATGACATTCAGGTACTTTGGAGTTTCTACCTCATCACTCAGAATTGGGCCTTGGAGCTGTATTTCTGGAAACAGGCAGCCCCCATTCAATACATGTGTGACCGTGTATACGTGAATTGTGTCCGAACCTGGAAGGGACCTAGAAACATCACAAAGATGTCACTGAAATGTCACTAAAAGGGCAGGATGGGGTGGGGCAGGGGCAGAACAGGGTCTTTGCAGCCTTTTTCAATGGGTTTCGATTATACAGGATTGCACCGGCATGCACGGTGCATCAGAACTGCTGACAAACTTCTCAGGTAAATGACTATGTTCTAAAAATACAGAATTAATGGAGCTTCAAGTAAGTTAGCTTTGATCTTACCTTTAAAGCTTTATTTGTGTGCCTGGCACATACATCTGGACAAGAACATAGGATCATATAAGTTACATTTGTCATGATGTTCTGCAAAGCAAAAATATTAGCTTACTTAGGATTAATTAATTGCTTTGTAAAGACTGCAAGTAACATGAGCATATACCACATTTTAAACATCCTTTAGTAACTAGAGGGACCCTTCTTATTGTAGGCTATATCTAAATGTAGTACTTTGTGCAGAAGTCCACCAATATCCTATACTGTAATAGGTAAATACCAGTGTCTTAGATTATTTTGTATTAAGCGCCAGAATTTAGTACAATACAGCCGTACCTTGGAAGTCGAATGGAATCTGTTCCAGAAGTCCGTTCGACTTCCAAAACAGTCAGAAACCAAAGCACGGCTTCTGGATTGGCTCCGGCAGCCAATCGGAAGCCCTAGTGGATGTTCGGCCTCCAAAAATAGTTCACAAACCGGAACAGTCACTTCCAGGTTTGCAATGTTCAGGAGCCAAAATGTTCAAGAACTAAGGTGTTTGAAAACCAAGATACGACTGTATGCCCAATTAAGGCATTCTGTTATATTCCATAGGCCAGAAAGTTAATTCTCCTTCGAAGCCACCTCTTATGCTACAATAAATTATTTCTATGTTTCAGCCAAATACTTAGCCCTCTTAATGATTTCGTTTAAAAAAATTATTTAAAATCTTGTGTTTATATTCCCATATTAGATATGTATGTCTGAATGTTAACAATTGGGTTTCAGCTTTAGAAACTGTCCAAGTAACAAAGTCTCTTTTACATATATGGGATGTTTATGATTATAATGCAATTATGACACAAATGAGACATTGTCCCTAGAGGTGAGTTGCTGAAGACTGCTACAGTTTCAGTTGAGAAGAGATCTTCAGTGAATTCAGTCTTTCCTTGGACTGGTAAAGACAGTGCTTCAGACAACTTGGTTTATTTTAAAGCACAGCTGGTAATCAGTAAATGTGTGTGTAATTTCATTTTTACATTTTTGTGTTTATACACTAAATTGTAAACAAGATTGTTACAAAAGATGACACAGCAAATGGGAAGAATGTCATCTAACAAATTGTTCTGAAAGACTAGTGTTTTTCATCATTCATTCAAACAGACTTCTCATTGTGAGCTTCTCCCCAAAGGATTTAAAGTTACCATTCATTTGGAGGAACTTGGTGAAACTGATGTTTTACTGGTGATCTCTTGTTGGTACTCTTTGTTATTTAGCAATTTTGTACATGACTGAAAATTTATATTGGTACGGTACAGGTACTATTTGGATAGAACAGGGTCCCTTTATTTGTTAAAAAGGTTACAAAATAAAAGGGACCCAATAATAAAGTTAGGAATATATATTATTACTGTGGAAGTAAAAACAGATAAAGTCAGATTAGCTCAGGCATCCCTAAACTTCGGCCCTCCAGATGTTTTGGACTACAATTCCCATCTTCCCCGACCACTGGTCCTGTTAGCTAGGGATCATGGGAGTTGTAGGTCAAAACATCTGGAAGGCCACAGTTTGGGGTTGCCTGGATTCATAAATGTATGATCAGTCATGGATGCTTTAGCTAAGATTCCTGCATTGCAGGGTGTTGGACTAGATGACCCTGGGGGGTCCTTCCAACTCTACAATTCTATGAGTCTATGGCTAGGAAACAACTGCTCTGAGATTCAACAGAATTAGGGTAATCCTCCAGAATAGAATGGACCAGCATGTCTCACTGAAATGAATAGGAAAACAGGATTTGCATTGGCAGTAAAGTTCAATTGTTCTTATAAAACTGTGTCGCTTCATATTTCAGTTTTAAACAATAGACATACTTGCTATATTCAGCTAGGATAATTTAAACACATACTTTGCTTTAAGAATAAATCCTAATACCCCAAAAGACCACCTGTGATTCATGTACTTTAAAATGTGAAAGCTTTCCTAGAATTGAAGACTGAAGTGTACCTTGAATACAAATATGCAGTGTTCTTTCTTTTTGGCACTGTTTTTTGAACAAAATATAATGCACATTGATAATACTGAGGACTTTATACTAGAGTCTAAACTAAGGGAAGATACTAGATTCTAAACTAGGGGAAGCCATTGAAAGAACATGGCATGCTATAACATCACAATCTTATTTCACTGAAGGCTCGATAGTCTTCAGTGAAAGTTAAATATTCAGGGATTGTCCACACCCACCATATAAACCCAACTCATGCACTTCCTACACATTTGGCAGGGTTGATGGCAGGGTTGGTTTAGCTGGGCACTCATCAAGGCCTCTACCCCTACAGGTGAGCACTCTGGCCCCTAGTACTGTGGTTTAATACTGCTACGAACTTGCTTGTCTGCCTTTCCCAGAAAGGGCCAGTGAATGATGGGTGATGATAAATAGGTGGGAAAGCTGTGGAACCAGCTCTTTTCCCCAGGAGTTCTCACCAGGCTGATGAGAAGAAGCAAACAGCAGCAAATATGGAGTGACTTGCCTGTACATAACCCTGCTTGAGGCTCTTCCTCAAGAACTACAATATGCTCCAACAAGCCTTCTTGTGTCTCTCTTTCCATATTTTCTGAATCTAGTGCCATAATATTTGGAACTAAGTTGTGACGACAGAATACACAAACCAGTGACATTACTGTGTTTCTTATAGATGGTTATGATTTGCTGAGTGCCATCAAAGCTGTACACCATCAGAACTGCTTCAAAGTTTCCACTCAACTTCATCATCTTCCAAATCTGACTATGAAAGACAAACTTGACCCCACACTCCAATTCTCACTACTTCACTCCATAGGAGGCATATATGATTTACCCCAGACACAAATTCTCATATCTCAGTCATGAGAAATGTTTCTTTCCCAATGTCCTCAATGTGTTTCCAAGGTGGAAGCTTCAATGAGGCACTACTGAGTTGCATCAATCTTTCACTCTTCCAAGCACAGCAAGAAAAAAAAAACACAAGCAACTGATCCTATCCTCTGCAACCTTGACAATTTTGTAAGCCTCATACTGTCTGCTGCAGTTGATTCTTATAATCACACATGCCTTTTAATAAGTAATTTCTGAGTTACTGCGATACAACATAAGCAAATGCCTATTACTTGCATAATGTCCAAGCAGAAACACATACTGCTACTCTTGAACAAGTACAGATCATTTCTGTTGAAATGAATTATTACTACTTATATAGCAACATCCAGGTATATAATGAGGGGGACAGGTCCCTGTACCAAGGCAGTTCAATATGCAGTGTATCTGAAGAAGTGTGCATGCACACGAAAGCTCATACTTATGACAAACTTAGTTGGTCTCTAAGGTGCTACTGGAAGGATTTTTTTAATTTTGTTTTGACTACGTCAGACCAACACGGCTACCTACCTGTAACTTTTAAAAATTGGAAAAGGATGAAGTTTAGTTTCACTTCATATTTACCTGCATCTTGCTGAAAACCAGTAGCTGTGTAGGAGCTTAAATATTGCACTCTCCCTATACAGTAGTAATCTGCATATTGTCAAGGGACCAGGATTCAACAAATAACTTTGCCATCGCAAATAAGCCACTACCCTCTAAATGGGATTAACAGCCCTTCCCCTAAACTCTAGAGCTGCAAAGATGGGTGGAATCATCTGAGCAGCTGTGTAGCAATCCCTGCCAACTCCCAGGTTGAGAGGAAGACTAAACAGGTATATGGTGAAGGCATCAGCCATTACTTAACCACACGGGGACAAATCAATAACCCTCCCTCCAATAAAAAGCTGGAGTGGCAGGTGGGGAAGATGCTAAGGGTGCTACCCAGTCCTCCTTTGGACAGCAGTGCCAATAATGCATGCAAAGCCTTTTCCTCAGGCTCCCCCTTTACCCACTTTTCTCTAAGGAAAGACCACAGGCATTGGGTGTTGCTGCACAAAAGTGCTCTATTCACCTTTGCAAAACAGTGACCAGCCATGCATGATTTGCCCTGTCCAGCCTTTCCCAAGAAATATGGGGAGGGGCACTAATAACCACAATTTTAGCTTTGCCAACAAGGCCAAACGACAACCATTGACTCCTGCCAAAGATATAGATGCAACACTATCATGATTATTATTTTTATGCACAACCAAGCACCTCTGTTTAAGAAACAGATGAAAACTATTGCATTTTCTTTTATCAAATGCAGCATTGTCAAGATGCATTCATAAGATTTTGGGAAGATGTTTTTTCTAGTTTGGAAAAATAAGGCTAAAGATCAAAGACTGGAAGTTGCTTTGTTCTATACTGTTAGCAGTGTTTCAGTTCAGACTTGATTGCCATTGCTGTCAACCTCACAGTCATTTCTCCCCAATTCTTCACGTTTCAACATTCCAAAGAGATTTGTCTGCTGTAAAGAGCAAATACACCAACACACTTTGTTCTCCCCAAAGGACTATGCACCGGTTTCCAGACATTTAAACAAAATGGTATTGAAGTGAAGAATCAGAAGCTCTGCTCCAGCTTATTCATGAAGAGATTTCACAGTCTCTGAAAAATGAACTGGAACAATAACCCTTGGGCCTCAAATATGGTTATTATCACTTTTTTAAAAGGGTATACAATGACAAAAATAATAATACAGATGAGGGAGAAAAAAAAACAGCTGTCAAAATCTCTCTAGTTTCACATATTCTGGAAGGGTGTGTATCTGATCCTCTTATTTAAATTGTTTTCTCTTCCTTACAAAGGACCTGACTGAGATATCCAAGATCTTCAGCAATGCAAGGGTACTCTTTCTGATCTGAGCAGCAAAACACTGTTTCCTTCCTTTCTTTGCTTGAAACATAAAATAATTTCATGTGTGCATACAAATGTACACTACACAGATCACCAAAAGCTTTTCTCCCTGTCGAAATAATTAACTGGAAAATCCCTGATGTTACCAGAGTGTTCTCTCTCCCACTCTCTCTGTGTACCCATGTCTTACACATCGAAGTACTAATTTGGGGGTCTCTCCTGTAGTTGATGTCACTGCACAGCCTAAGATTACTTCAAAATATACCAGTATCACACTGGTCAAACTTGGAGAGTTAGACTGTGATCAATAAATGCCAATGTTATTTTACAAGCTATGGGGAATAAGCAAAGGGAATTAACAAGAACTACAGAATTAGTTATTAGTGTAATATATATTTACACCAAATGGCTGACAGGAAATAAAGACACTTTGTGGCTTGAAGTGCAAGTACAAAAATATGAAAGAATAAAATGGTTATTTCTTACACACTATAAAGGACACCCACCCCACAATGCCCAGACCATACAGTTAAGCAGTTCGTAAGCAGAGGTATGCCTGATATATTTCTGGAACAGGGATTTAAGCACAGCAGAACTGAAACGAGGTTAAATAAACCAGGAAGGCTAAAAGTTCACATGCAAATAGTTCAGCTTTGGTTCTCACTAGAGCAAGATTTGTGAAATCACACAGACAGAAGTGAGATGGATGGAACACAATGGTTACTTGTCTATTGAGAAGATGGGAGAAGAAGGAAGAGGTTAGAATCAGGTTTTTGATTTTTTTTACTGTACACAATTCATAGATGGCTGCAGCTAGACTTGAAAATGTCAACAGGATGTGTTGCATGAGACTCTAAAGTTAAGATAATCCTTATCCTTGCCAAAGTCCTGGAAGGGGCAGCTGAAAAACCAACTTGGGGCCAAATTTTATATTTTCCTCTGGAGTCCTAAATAGTTAGAGGGGAAATGGGGCAACTTCCTTGTAGAAAGACACTTGCTGGAGCCCTCCATAACATATACTGGCAAGTCCTGGGGAAAACAACAAACATGGACTAAAAGGCAAGGGAGAGGGTGAGAATGCTAACTAAAGATGGAGAAAAAAGAGGAATGTTCCTGCCACAATGTTATGTACTGAGCTGAATCCTAGAACAATAGGATTCAGAATCAGCGGGAGCTACCCAATCCAACTCCAGGTGGAAGTGAATCCGCAACCTGATTGGCCTGCTGGAGCAGCCAATCAGGCGGCTGGCAGAAGTGAATCTGCTACCTGATTGGCCTGTAGGAGCAGCCAATCAGGCTGCAGGCAGAAGTCAATCCACAATATAATTGGCCCACAGGTGTAGCCCTGAAGTAGCCAATCACGCAAGGCCCATTGTGTAAATAATGTATATAAGCAGATGGTTTTGGGAAAAGAGCCATTCGTCTTCTCTTCTCCTCCTTGATGACTATGAGCTGAATAAAGAGCATGAAATTCACTCTCGACTCCGAGTATATTTCACTGGCGACGAAGGTGGGATCCTGCTGAGCTGACCGCCACCACGCACTGCACCGCAGCACCGCCACCTGCTGCACCGCTGCATCGCACCGTGCATCCAGGCTTCAGCTCCAGGACCCAAGGAACCCAGAATGGCAACCGACAGCAGCTTCTCGCCATTCAAACCAGCATCAGGAGACTGGGAAGGGTACGCCGCCCGTTTCAACTTCCTCCTGCAAGCGAAAGAAGTCACCAACGATGCCATGAAGAGGGCGACATTCTTCAGCGTCTGTGGAGAGGAGACGTTTGAAATCGCCCGGGCTCTCCTTGCACCTAGAGATGTCGCTACCGTCTCTTACAAAACAATAATGGAACGGCTGAAGGAGCACTTCTCACCACAGCCCTCGGTGGTAGCTTGCCGAAATGCCTTCTACGCAAAGCGGCAAGCCCCGGGGGAAACCATAACTGGGTTTGTGACCTCCCTCCGCCAAGCCGCCCGGTTATGCAACTTCTCAGAATTGGAGAACATGCTTTGTGACCGCCTCGTCGGTGGCCTGAGGGACGAGATGTTGCAACGACGCCTCTACGCCAAAAAAGACCTCACGTTCCAGATTGCTCTGGAGGAAGCCCTGGCAACCGAAGCCGCCGAGAGGTCAACGCAAGAGGCACGACCGGCCCCGCCATCCCAACCGAGGGTCTACCACGAAGACCTCACCGACGAATCCGAATCTGACAGGGAGGAAGTACACCGAGTACAGCGGCGCACTCAAGCAGCACACACACCACAGCAGCCTCGACGAGAAGGAGGGAACTGTGCAAGCTGCGGGGAGAACCACGAGAGGAGGACCTGTCGTTTCCGCAACGCAGAGTGCAGGCAGTGCAGAAAATTGGGACACATCGCCCGGGTGTGTCGGGCTCGACTCACCCGTCGACAAGCATCAGATGACCGACCCAGGAGCCCCAGGTCACACGGCACCATGCACCAAGGCAACTCAACGGAGATCACGGACTACCAGGTATTCCAGTTGCCCCATCCCAGCACAGAGAAAATTTATATAGAGGTACAGATAGAGGGAGCCCCATGCCGCATGGAGCTGGACACGGGTTCAACTCTATCCATAATCTCGGCCCGAACATTAAGGGAACTGTGCCCTAATGGGGGTCCCAAACTAAGGCCGGCCCCATTCACCCTCCGGGACTTCCAGAAACGTAAGGTCCCTACTATGGGGGTGGGGACCTTCAGGGTGCAATATCGAGGGCGAAAGCAACAATTGGACTTGCTGGTAGTTAAGGGCCCCTACGTTAGCTTACTGGGACTGGCATGGTTTGGACCTCTGGGGCTAGCCGTTACCGGGGTGAACCGCACTAGCTTACAAGTGGACGTGGACGCCATATGCAAAGAGTTTCCAGGGGTTTTCGATGGGGCATTGGGACGATATACAGGACCCCCCATTGCCCTACAGCTAGACCCCGCTGTACGACCCATCAGACACAAGGCCCGCCGGGTCCCGTTCGCCCTGAAACCCCGCATAGACGAGGAATTGGACCGGCTCGTGGAGCAAGGAGTGCTGGAGCCGGTGCCCAACGCCCCCTGGGAAACTCCAATTGTCACACCCGTCAAGCCTAACGGTTCGGTCCGCATCTGTGCAGACTACAAATGCACCATAAACAAGGCTCTCACGGCCCATGCATACCCAGTGCCAGTGGTCAGCCATGTCCTCGCCACCCTGGCTGGGTCAAAAATCTTTGGCAAACTGGACTTGGCCCAAGCGTATCAACAGTTGCCTGTGGACGAAGCCACAGCAGAGGCTCAGACGATTGTGACGCACAGAGGGGCATTCAGAGTAAAGCGGCTGCAATTTGGCGTTAGCGTGGCACCAGGCATATTCCAGAATCTAATGGACTCTCTCCTCAAAGGGATTCCTGGCGTCACCCCCTTCTTCGATGATGTACTGATCGCCGGGCCCACACCAGAGGAATTTGAGGACCGCCTCCGCTCCGTCCTGCACCGTTTCCAGACGGCGGGCCTCAAGGTGAAGCGGGAAAAGTGTTTACTGGGAGTGCCGCAGGTGGACTTTCTGGGATTTAAGGTGGACGCAGAAGGGGTCCATCCAACCGGTGACAAGGTACGGGCCATTTGTGAGGCCCCAGCGCCCAAGAGCAAGCCCGAACTTCAGTCATTCTTGGGACTATTGAACTTTTACCATGCCTTCCTTCCACATAAGGCAGCGGTAGCGGAGCCCCTACACAGACTCCTAGATAAAAGGGCCCCTTGGGTGTGGGGCCAGCGACAAAGGGCCGCATTCCAGGCAGTCAAGGACTTGCTCGTCTCGAACTCGGTCTTAGCACACTTCGACGAGAGGCTGCCAGTGGTGCTGGCATGCGACGCCTCTCCCTATGGCATCGGCGCTGTCCTGGGACACCAACTCCCGGATGGAAGAGAGGTGCCGGTGGCATACTTCTCCCAGACGCTTGCTGCAGCCGAACGAAACTACTCACAGATTGACAAGGAGGGTCTGGCAATCGTGAAGGGCGTAAAAAAATTCCATGATTTCTTGTACGGGCGGCCCTTTACCATAGTGACTGACCACAAGCCGTTGCTTGGCCTGTTTGCCCCTGAGAAGCAGACCCCCCAAGTGTTGTCTCCACGTGTCCTCAGGTGGTCAATTTTCCTTGCCGGCTACCAGTATGCACTAATCCACCGCCCTGGGAAGGCGATGGGCCACGCAGACGCCCTCAGCAGGCTACCACTACCAGAAACAGGCCCCGACCCAGCGCCTGCACAAGAGGTTATGACCCTGGAGCTGCTTCCCGACCGACCCATTCAGGCACAAGAAGTTGCGCACCATTCCACAAAAGATAGGGTCATCTCCCGGGTCCTGGACTGGGTGTGGCGAGGATGGCCCAGCAGCAGCCCCGGGCCAGAATTCGCTGGCTACACAAACCGCAAACATGAACTGTCGGCCCACAAGGGGTGCCTGTTATGGGGAAGCAGGGTTGTTGTTCCCCAGCCCCTCCGCAAAAGGGTCCTCACAGCCCTACACGAGACACACCCAGGGGTAGTGAGGATGAAGGCCCTTGCCAGGAGTTATGTGTGGTGGCCGGGGATTGACAGAGAGATAGAGGCCTGGGTCCAACACTGCCAGACCTGCCAAGAATCCCGCCCGGATCCCCCAAGGGCCCCAGTCCAGCCCTGGGAGTCCGCCCGACATCCATGGTCACGCTTGCACGTGGACTTCGCTGGCCCCTTCCAGGGAAAAACATTCTTCATAGTGGTGGATTCCTACACCAAATGGCTGGAGGTCGCACTGGTACCATCCACTTCTACGGCGGCAGCCATCAGGGTACTACGTAAGCTGTTTGCGACCCACGGGCTCCCTGACACCCTCGTCTCGGACAATGGAACCGCATTCACGTCAGAGGAGTTCCAGACCTTCACAGCGCAGAACGCCATCCGCCACATCCGCTCAGCACCATTCCACCCTGCCACCAATGGCCAAGCGGAGCGCATGGTGCGGACCACCAAGGACAGCCTCCGCCGCATGACACAAGGGGACTGGGAATACCGCCTTGCCACATTTCTTCTAGCACAGCACAGCACCCCAAGCACAACGACGGGCCGGAGCCCAGCTGAATTACTAATGGGCCGGCGCCTTGCAACTAGACTGGACCGACTTCACCCCGACAGAGCTCAGGATGAGGTAGTGGTGGGGAAAGGCAGGAACCCCCGGACATTTGTGGCCCAGGACCCAGTGTATGCAAAGAATTTTGGGGCAGGCCCAGCATGGGTACCCGCCACAGTCACCAAGGTGACCGGTCCCGTGTCGTACGAGGTACTAACGGAAGGGGGGCAATGTTGGCGCCGCCACTGCGACCAGCTACGGCGACGATTCCCAGGAGGAACCCGGGAGGAGAGCGGGACAGAGGGGTCCCAAGGGGACAGCAGGGCAGTGAGGCCTGTAGAGCGAGAGGGGTGGGCAGGGGAAGCAGAAGCAGTAGGCACAGAGGGGCGCCCCGAGGCTGGAAGGACACCGGAACCAGAGCTACAACCTAGTGGTTCAGTGGCGCCAGACCAGACAGCCCCGGCACAGCCAGCAGCCTCGGAACACGAGCCAGAACCAGAACCCCTGACCAAGGAACACCCCAGGCCACAACGCACACGGAGGCGGCCAGCAGACCTTGGGGACTACGAATGCAACTTCCCGGGCAGGACTGGAACTTAGAGGGGAGGGGTGTTATGTACTGAGCTGAATCCTAGAACAATAGGATTCAGAATCAGCGGGAGCTACCCAATCCAACTCCAGGTGGAAGTGAATCCGCAACCTGATTGGCCTGCTGGAGCAGCCAATCAGGCGGCTGGCAGAAGTGAATCTGCTACCTGATTGGCCTGTAGGAGCAGCCAATCAGGCTGCAGGCAGAAGTCAATCCACAATATAATTGGCCCACAGGTGTAGCCCTGAAGTAGCCAATCACGCAAGGCCCATTGTGTAAATAATGTATATAAGCAGATGGTTTTGGGAAAAGAGCCATTCGTCTTCTCTTCTCCTCCTTGATGACTATGAGCTGAATAAAGAGCATGAAATTCACTCTCGACTCCGAGTATATTTCACACAATTAACAGAGTCAGAGCATTTCAAAAGGAGAAGAGAAAAGCAACCTAGGGATGTGTCCTAAAAGTTGAAAAAACTCAGGGTGTCTAGTTATAGGATATGGTTTTACAGGCGGCAATCTAAATTTGCAATGTGATCTCAGTGTCTGAGCTGGGCATGTGTGCAACATTAAATAACAGAGACATGATTAATGAGCTACCCTGTATGGTTATGAGTTATAGCAATTATGTTTCCTGCCAAAGAGTTGTGGTGGAGTTACACGGACATTGTAACAAATCAGGTTGTGTTTAGCAAGTATCCCTGTGATCCTGGTAAGGATTGAGATTTGATTTTTCAGAAGAAGCTGGCCAGGGTGCTTACTTTAATTAGCTCAGTGTATCCTTGCTGGAAGGAAGCCATCATTTGCTAGAGATTATTAATTACTGGACTTGGGAATTCCTTGCATTGGATATGGCACCAGGTTCTAGGGGGGTTAATTAGGTTTATGAAGACCTGTTCATGCCTGTGGCTTACCATCATCCTGTCAGGATCAGACTGAGCTTAGACTATACCTGCTGTCTCTGATTTGACCACAATTACTATCCTTGCACTCACTGCTCCGAGCAAAGCTAAATTACATACAGAGTCTTGGGGCACACGAATAGTTCCGATTAATCCAAGCTTATTGGTAACATTGACTAATAACATATGGTTATTACAGCAGGCACTCAAGGTGCAGATTGGCATTCATGCATTCAGGGAGTCTTGCCTGGTGCCTTCATTATATAACTTGAGGCACCAGGTGAAAATGTTTGTTTATAACCAGGCCTTTGGCTGATTAACATTCATGACCTTTTAAATGTATGGTGTGTTCTCATTTTGTATTTTTAAGTTGTGAACTGCCCTGTGATCTTTGGATGAAGGGTGGTATACAAATTTAATAAGCAAATAAATAAAGTAACGTGTGTAAATGATCTGTGGTGTTTGAAGGACTCGTTCAGGTAGCATGCATTAATTATTGCCTCCCACCCTCAATTAGTAAAATGGGTGTTTCATGCATGATGAGCTAGCACAGGCATCCCCAAACTGCGGCCCTCCAGATGTTTTGGCCTACAACTCCCACCATCCCTAGCTAACAGGACCAGTGGTCAGGGATGATGGGAATTGTAGTCCAAAACATCTAGAGGGCCGAAGTTTGGGGATGCCTGAGCTAGCACCAAAATGAAGCAACAAAGAGTGTGGGACTGAAGACTGGTGATAGAGAAGGGGACTTGGAGGTTTTGGTACAAACTTGCTTTGTACTACATGTGTAAAATCCTTTAAAAAAATTAAAAAAAAGCTCTTGACTGAACAGGAAAACTTTTCTGGATTCAATAATAAGCACCATTAAACCCAGTGGTATTTTCTTACTAAATAAATATGATTCTTTATGACAAATTCAATGAGGAAAAGAAGGGTTTGGGTTTTTTTTAGCATATGTACTAAGTGCTACACACGAACAATCTAAAGCAAAAGCAATGAACAAGGAAGAAAGAAAACAGTCCTGGATTTAAGTACAGTTATGAAAAAGCAATTATAGCACAATACACACAAAAGAGTGTGTGTGCTAGGGTAGAAATATAAATGTTTCCAAAATCAAAGTAACAAAAACTTTTGAAGGTGTATTGTCAAATGGGAAGAGAATGCAAACATTAATGTAGAAGGTTCAAACAGTGCAGAGAATGGAAGCAGTTGAAAAGGACTGTATAAATACAGTAAGAGAAAAATAGTGATGGAAGCCTAAGTAATGGGACTAGAAAGAAAGCCTCATCTATCTTGATGCAGTTTTCTTCAGGATAAACTTGCATGAGATTGTAGTCTTAGAAAACTACTGTAAAACAATCTCTAATAAACATGAATGCAAAGAAGACGATAATAAGATTTAAAAGGTAGATTTGCTAAGTAATTTTCTTAACAGCAGTTGCCACCATGGAATTAATAGCTATATAACTCCTGTTTTCTTCTATTAGGTCTTGTAGTAAAAGTACATTGCCTTTCACCATTTTCTACCTATGGCATGTCCAACTGTGAGTTTTTTTATATCCTTGTCACCTTCGCCTTCCAGTTCCAATTCATAGTCATGTGCTCTTGCATTTGTCCGCATCCTCTAAATTTCCTCAAAAAAATTTGCTATCTTCCATTTCAGTTTTTTGTTTCCTTACATGTCAAGGAAAGAATAGACTTCGCACATTGCATACTACTTCATGCACCAGTTAAGAGCCTATGGATTATAAATATACTATGCCAGGTCTCTGACAATGAAGTCAAAAGTGACATTTGGGTACACAAGGTACAGATTCTATGTTGTCCATTGACAATATGCACTATGCACAACAATAGTTTTTATAAGGCTATCTATCCTGTGATGGCCATATAGATATTCTTTTAAAAAAATACACGAGCAACCCTTGTAGGAGTTGATGCCTCAGGTCCTACAAGTTCATTATTGTATACAAGGCTCTCTTTCACCTTGATATTTGACTAATGAGTGGCAACTGCTCAACTGGGGCTTGTAATTTGGGATTATTAATTGAAATGATTTTAATCTGGACTCAAATGTGTCCCTACAATATATGAATGTGACATATTTCCTCTGGTTTTAGAGCACACACTGGACCAGGACTTCTCCTGTCCTAGATCAGGTCTCATTATTGTCAGAGAGGTTTGAACATTGCAATCACATATACCAAAAAAGAATGAGTGATCTGTAAAATCTAAATGGGGAATCTGTGCATCAATTCTGTGAAGAGACATTACAGGCAGACTTAAGTAACATTTTTCTATGTAGTCAGCGTTAGTCAGCATTTCAAAAGCTCACTCATTTGCTTGTATCAACAAAACCTACTGGTACTTCACTTTTTTCACAGAGTATAATTTATGAAAGATTGTGTTATGGCTGGAAAGTTAATCTTGGAAATACAAAGGACTGCACTGTCTTCCTGGGTGTGTAGAACAAAGGCTCTCTCGCTGCTGCACAAAGTTCACAGCTTCTTTCCCAAAGCCTCAGAAAAAGAACTGACTGAGACTATTCTGTTTTCACCTGCTGTCAGACAAAAGTCTATCAAAGTACTGAAGCACTTTCAGCATCACTCCATGAAGACAAAGCTGAGAGCAGCTGCAATAAGTATACTTTTTAAAAGAGCAATGGGGAGAACAATAGCTATTCTTGCAAGCCTTCAAAACTGTTCCTGCTATAGCTAAGAAAATAATTTCATGGAAGTTAGAAGAAAGCTTATTTTGCAAAGGTTAATGCTGTAGAAGCACACCTGCTGAAATGTATACTAACCAACTTATATACTGCAAAAAAGGAAGAACAAAACCCCAGGTTTAATATTTGTCGCATTTTCTTCTCTACCAATCTTCAATATTGTCCTTTAAACTTATAAATTGGAATATACATTGATCTATGCTAAGAACAATGGCTTTGATCCAAATATCCCCTCTCAGTTTTCAAGTACTCTTCTATCTTTCTTTCTTTTTCTGCACAAAGGCTAGCTACCTTGGCAGTAATCTGAGGAAACTGGTTAGCCAAAAGGTAGCCAACCCACAGCAAGATTATCTTCTATCTCATCAAATTGATTCCAGAGGACTCATGTGACTTTCTTTTTTTTCTTTTGGGCCCAGAGGGTCATGGAAGGGACAGGTAGAATAGGTGACCTCCACCTTAAGTTCTTTCTACCCACATACTTTTCACTCCACCTTGGTAGCCATTTTTTTTCACCATCTTTAAGTGCTCTTCATGTTCCAAAGCAGTACTCAAGGTGGCTAACACCAATAATGAAATCATACGACAAGAACAATCAAACCAGCAGCAAACAAAGCAGTTAATTTGGAGCCAACAACAAATCGGGGATCAAAGAGCAGAATACTGTCAAAATGTTATGCCGCTGCTATAAGAATTACATGGCTCTGCCAAGTAGCTACTGAGCTAACTTCAAGGTGCTGGTGTACAAAGGCCTTTATAGCTTGGGACCAGGAAACCTAAAAAAGTTTCACCCTTTATAAAACCAACTGACCACTGCACTCTGCAGGAGAGGGAGCCCTAAAAACCATATCATCTTTACAAGAAGTCTATGCTGCAGAATGTAGGAATCAGGCCTTTTGTGTGGTGGCAGCTGCCCTTTGGATCTCTCTCCCTTTACATCAGACAGGCACTGCCTTTGTTGTCCTTATGGTGCCTGTCGAATATTTTCTTCTTTCAACAAACCTTCTATAAGTGGATAATTTTCTTATCGCAGTCAGTAACTGTGCTGGATTTTAAATTGTTTTAAAACACGTAATTGATTTAGCTGTTTTTATATATGTGATTGTTTTATTGTGAAATGGCTTTGATATGCTTTGCAGAAAGCAATTCATAACTAAAATTAAGAATCGTAGGAGGGAGCTCCATATTCTGGGTATCTCAATTTAGGAGATGTGTTTCTACCCACAGAGCCTGAAAAGCTGGTGATGTAGAAAGGCACCAGTACCAGCATTCCTCTGACTGAGAAACAAAATACCTGGAAAATGGGCACAGTGACTTATATATTGAAAATTGCCTATATCACTACTATAAATTGTATTGTGCTGCCTTGCTCCAAGGGCTGTGTCAGAGGCTGAGACTTCTTACCCGAATGATAGCTTTCCCATGGAAGGTGGGAAGCCAGTAGCATTACTAGCTTCCAAATTCCCAGGGCTAATTAATCATTACTTCAAGCAGGCTGTGTCTATAAATAAAGAGCACTGCCAAGATAGTTAAGAACAGGAGCTGTTCTCCTTATTTTAGCCTTTTATTATAAAAACAGATTTTCTTGTATATTATTAAAACAGGATAGATCAAAAAGTCAAGAGTAAGGATGGATCAAAATTCAATAGTCCATGAAAATACAATCCATTCATTCCCCACCTCTGCTAAAAGTCCCAACAACTTAATATTAAAGCAGGCAGGCAAATAAACAGAGCACTGACCCACATGTATCTTTTTTTTTGCTCCAGTCTCATATCTTAACCCCTTTTCTCTCTCCCACCCCTATTTTAACCAGGAACTCAGCTATGCAAGGAAAGCCAGGCTGAGCCGAAGGATTTTACATCAGGCGCCATGATAGCACTTACACTTAGCAGCCTCCCAAACATTTCCATCACATCACTTGTCCATAAATAGGTAACAAAGTGGCTTTCCCTTGACCCTCTTTGGAGACTTCTCCATTTGGAGAGTTCTCCATTAAATGGCTAAATACAAGCTGGGCCATGCCGGATATTTCACAGCTGTGTATATGGTATTCTCTTCCACCCCATCATCTATATCAGTGATGACCAAACTTGGCCCTCCAGCTGTTTTGGGACTACAACTCCCATCATCCCTAGCTAACAGGACCAGTGGTCAGGGATGATGGGAACTGTAGTCTCAAAACAGCTGGAGGGCCAAGTTTGGCCATCACTGATCTATATCTAGGGAACTGCATCCAATGCTGCAATTCTGCTGGTTCAAGTGACTTCTGTGCTTGCAATGGGACATCCTCTCCATATCCTGTCCCTTCCAGTCCCCTCCCTCTCATGCACCCTCACAATCAGCTCTGGATACTTCATCCTTTGGAGTAGATTTTGGCAGCACATGGTAGAAGAGAGGGAATGCAAGTTCCACTGGTCCAGTGTAACCCCACTGGTCCAGCACTGAACACAATCCCTATATCTACACACACATTCAAAACCACCATATGAAATTAGCCTGCAAAAAAGTCCCCAAGGTCATTGAGGGAGCTTTACATCAGGCCTCCTGATTCAACACTCTATGAGCCATGCCACAGTGAATGATCTCCATTTAACCCTGAGTTAGTGAGGTTCATTTGACACAGACAAGAAATAGAGCCTTTAGTGTCATTGGCCTAGTCCTGCGGAATAGTCTCCCAGTAGTGACTCAGCAGTTGTCTTCTATATTGACCTTTAAACATTTGCTGAAAAACCTCCCTTTGCTGCCAGTCTTATGCAGACAATTCAGCTACAAAGTTTCTATAATAGCTGGTGATCTGTTTCACATTTTTAATGTGGCTTTTATAACTCATACATAGTTGTTGTAAACTGTTTTGATTTTTGCATGATGCTTGCTCAGGAACAGCTTATTATGACTTGTTTCATGATTTGTTATGAATACAGTACTGTACTAGGAAACTTTACAGCTGGGTCTCCCTGCCTCAACCCACGACAGGAAACCCCCTAAGTGTGCATGTACAATACATGAAAGTTCATACCAAGAACAAACTTAGTTGGTTTCTAAGGTGCTACTGGACAATTTATTTATTTATTTATTTATTTATTATATTTCTACTGCATCAGAACAAACTTAGTTGGTTTCTAAGGTGCTGCTGGACAATTTATTTATTTATTATATCTATTTCTACTGCATCAGACCAACACAGCTACCTACCTGAATCTAGAACCGTTTTAAAATGTTACACAAACACGGAAAGAATGTTGCATAGACATTAACTGCTAAGAAGGCTTGCCTATATAGTTATAAAATCTCCACAAGTTATGAAACACCTACTTTCTAATAATAATAATAATAATATGAGTATCTTGTATACATTCTGCTTCTATAACTTAGGTTACTTAAAGCATTTCAACCTTTTTAAAAACACAGGATTATGATGACCAAAGGGACTGAATGTGAACAAGGATTTGGAGATTGTGCCAGTAAAACCAGGCACCAGCAGCTAAGGAAAAGAGAGAGAGATCACTTAAATTGCAAGTTTCAAAGCATTTTCTCCCTAACCCAGGTGCAGACTTGCTGGTCTACAAATGAGCACTCTGTACAGTTAACATGCTCACAGAAATGTTTGCAATAGCAGACAACTTTGTTTTGCAACAGAAGTTGAAATGGTTGTTCTAACCTGTAAGACACAGTAAAAAGAAAAGCTATCAAAGAGTAAATAGCTCAGCTAAGCACTCCTGAACTGTCAGGTTTGCAGTTTGAAGACAGATGATGCCATCTAGTTAGGTTCTGTGCACACACAATTCTTAAAAAATGTATGGCTGCAGCTGACCCCTGAGAAACATATTACTGACATGTTAATCTCTAAACATACTGACGTACAATTTATGATGCCAAGCACCAGTGAATAATGTTCAACTCAAAACTAGATAGCTAGAGAGAACATGCTCATATCATCACCCAAACAGACTAGTAGTCTTAAGGTGAATTGTGTATCATTTAGCTTGTTGAGCAATGTTGTTGCCAATTTTGCCCTGCTCAGCTCCTTTTAAACCATGCATCATCTGCAAACATGTAGCACCAGGTTTTTAAGACGTAAAAAGACAAGCAAAACTAAAGCTGCAAGAGTTGAAAAAACAAGACAGAACTGTTTTGTCACGCATCATTACAGAAAGGTATTGAAATGGATTGATCAACAATACAAAAGGTAATATATTCAACCCTACTTGTTGTCCAATGAGCTCTAACTAGCATGGAAAACAAAGCTGAGAAACAACACTAAAATAAAAGCATACTAATTAGCCAACTAGTCATAGTAACAGAACAGAAAAAGCAAACATAAGAAAAATAAGTTTTCAGCCCGTTTTTGTATCAGAAACCCACTAAGTTTCCCCATCCTGGCATATTAGTACAGCATATGCCAGTCACACTCAACTTAATTCACAGACTAAATTCCAGTCTATTGAAAAGCTCAATAGCTACAAAGTTCTCCAACTCTGTCACAGCAAATTTCCCCAAAGGCAAGAAATTAATGGTTTTTGATCCTTTCACAAATATAACCAAGACAAAACTCAAAAGAGTCAGGTATATTCTCATGCCAGACATCAGGGCAGGGAGAGCAGCAAAAGGGAAGAAAAAGATGGAGAGAGAGAGAGAGAGAGAGAGAGAGAGAGAGAAAGTCAAGCAAGCATAAACAGGGCCAGTTTTTTCAGTGGGTTCCAATAACTTTTAAATACAGTACCATAATAAATGGGAACAGTCAAACGGACAACCATGTTATTAGAATATGGCAGCGGAGAGAGGTAGAACTGCAGTTTGTATTCTAACCCATTCATGAGATACGAAAGAAATGGGTGGAGGTAAACAAGAAGAAACTTGTGTCTCTGTAGGGTGGTCCACCTCAGTCTTTAAGAACGTTCATTATATTGTGTGTGAATATGAAATCCCGACTCTATTTTTTTTCTTTTAAAAAGTGCAAAACTCACAGCGACATCAAATGTGGAAGATTTTCATTATAACTGGCTTACAAGAAATCACAAACCTCACATCTGTTATACCCCATGTGATCTGCCATGTTGTTTCAATGCTCTGAACTGCACCACTGTTAGATAGGGGAAATTAGTAGTAACGAAGGGCACATTCTAGAAAATCACCACTTGTGATTTTGTTTATTTAAAAAAATACCCTGTTAAGATTTGAGGGACCACGTGGTGAGCTTCTATGTGTGCAGTGGGATTTATGAATACCATTCTGAACATGGCTCCTTTTGCTACTGACCTAAGTTGTAGTTCAGCAACATCTACAGGGTCACAAGTTCCTCCCATCCACTGGTCTAGATCATGCCTCGGACATGAATGGAATACTTTTGCAGGTATCATTCAGAGTTTTGAACTTAGCAACTTTCCCGTGCACAGATAAAGCAGAGAGTCTTCTAGGTCACAATAAACCCAACGCTCCTGGATTGACAAAGTCCTGGCCTATTTTTTAAAAGAAATCCCACATAGAGTGGTCCCATCACTGCAGCCACAGGAAGGTAGCAACAGACATGTCATTGCCACAACACCTCTCTCAGTGATAAAGTTCCAGGATGCCCCACTGTCATAAGATTTGTCTCCCTTCTTGACAGAAAAATGTGAGCAGGGCTTCTAGAGACTCACATCTCAGCATGGGCAATATATGTGAAATAATAACCTCCTTCACTTTCTAAAATTTTTTGAACTAGGATAAAGCACCTGGAGCACAAGGATAATAATGGTGCTAAAGGTACACTGTATTGCTAAACCTCTGACTGTTGAAAGCTGGGAAACAGGGGAGATTTGTGTACTTGTTTATTGGACTTACTCACTGTAAAGAATCTTCCTTTGCAGCCGCAGAGGTTGGGAACTGCAGTCACATGACATCAGGTGATTGACGGGCAGGAAGCCCCACCCACTGATCAATGTAGCTCACAGAGGGTTGGCCAGCTGTGAATCCAGTTCTCTGGTCAGTTCCTATTTCCCACCCCTGCTGTAAAATAACAGTCAAGCTGGTATACCAGTAGTGGTATAACTGTGATTATCACATTTTAATTTTTGTTATTGATAACACTAACCCCTGTCTAGCAGAACTTACACAGCACTCCATTCTCACATAATGGATTGGAATGGGGACCACCCACCCTTGTTGCAAGGAAAAAGGGGAATTGTCATGCTGTCTGGAACTTTAAACACACACACACACACAGAGAGAGAGAGAGAGAGAGAGAGAGAGAGAGAGAGAGAGAGAGAGAGAGAGAGAGAAATAAGGACTTCAGCACTGGCTATGCAAAGCAAGGGAGTGACAGCCAGAAATGAACAATTAAAAATCTGAGCCAAGAACAGTAACATAAATGATTATTATGTTATTTATTTATATCCAGACTTTCCCCCTGAAATGGACTTAAGGTGGGGTTACAGTTAAAATAGAAACAACAGGGGCAGTTAGCAGAAATACAGCAGTTTACCCTTTCAAAGCACCACCTGGATGAGCATTCCAACACTAAAGTATCCCACTAAATACCAACCACTGGAAATAAAGTGCAGGAGAATGACAGTGTGCTCATGTCCTGCTTTGGGTCTTTCCATAGGCATTTGGTTGGCCACTGTGAGCACAGGATGCTGGGCTAGATGGGCCATTGTTTTGGTCCAGTAGGGCTCTTCACACGTTCTTTAGTAGCATACCAGCTCATAGTCATTGAGGTCATTTTTAAAACTGAAAAATTGGAGTTCACAAAACGATGCAGGCACATGAAGGGGACAGTTGTGTGCAGCCATCGTTTATGGCAACATAGACCACAGCTAACAGATGCCACAAGCAATGCATTTGCAAGGTGGAGGAAGAACTGCAGTTCCCCAGCTACGGTATAAAGCACATCACACCCACCAATGGGGAAATGTGTTGTCTCTGCAAACATTGAAAGGAGATTCTGGATTGTCTACAATGAATAGGTAATAGTGACATATTTAATGCATCAAGAGCAAACTGAAAATGTCCTTTGGGAAAACTCTTTGTAATTTTGCCTCTTGGTGAAGTACAGCTGTAAACAGCTGGGAGCTGTCTATCTAAACAGACACAAACTGAAAGGAGGTTTAGCACTGTACAATAGAGATACTGTAACTTGATTCTAACCACATTTGCCAAGCAATAAAGTCCACTGGAGCAAATGAATTTACTTCCAGGAAGGTAGTTACACATGGTGCTAATAATTTAGCAGCTAGCCTCTTGAAATTAGGAAGAATTACACTGTCTGACATGTTCAGTTATTTATGTTCATCTTTCATGGTTTCCTTTCAAGAATCAGAAATGGCCACAACCAAAGGTGACATATCAGATGGATCATGTTAAATAAGTTTTTCTTCTTTAAGGTGACAGGATGGGTTTTGCTGTCACACCAAGGAACTGGCTGTCATATTTGGCTCCAAGATAAAGGCTGATTTTGTAACACTAGGGAAGAACTTTCAGAGTCTCTTTTCTCAGGTGTCCACATAAATACTGGATATTGCAAAGCTGCACAAACAAACTTGAACTGACATTGCTCGTTTTAGACAGGTTTTGTGCCGTTGCTTTTAACAGATCCTTTGCAGATTTCTTTGTAAAATATGCCATTACAAGAAACTCAGGTTTTGCTGATGTTCAATTACATTACATCCCTTCCCCATACAATGGGCTTTGTAAAACAGATTTTAAGGGAATGGGCAGGTCCAAAAGTCAGACCACCAAAAAAACAACAACCCAGTTTAACCATAAGCACAATGCACTGCCAAATTCATTCATTTTAGTTTAATCACAAACTGAACTAAGAATGCATGATAAATACACACACACACACACACACACGTGACCTATTAAATGGAAAGGATGGTATTGAACAATATATGGCAGCTTTACAAGAGTACTTCTAGGAGTGTCTACAAGTTCTTACCCATTATACTGAATAGAGCGCTTGAATGTACATGATTACCTTTTAAAGAACCAATTGAAATTCAGCACATCGCCTATTTAATGAAAATCATGCTATAGTTTAAGTCTGACACAGATTTCACTTCTAAAAAAAGAAGTAGCAGCCCATTCTACATTGACTAATGTATGTGAATCAGTGCTCAATGATGAGCATAGCTCAAATAGAGAAACTATTTTCAGTGCTGGGACTCAATCATGAACACGTGAAGCAATAAGCATAGCACACATCTGAGCACATGCAGAGTTCCTTTCCCACGCTGCAGAACCAGCAGCACCATCCTCAACACATCTGGAAGGAAGCGGTTGAGCTACTGGATCAGGATGCACAACTACTAGGCAGGTATGAACCCCGGGGGCAGTTGACCTCTTAGAAATTAAGCAAGGGAAGTAAATTATCTGTGCTTAGATTAGAAAAGACAACTCTCTCTCACTCCAGGCTTGCAACAAATGACTGCAGCTTACTGCAAACTAAATTAGTTAGCCTGCAATTGACACCACTTCAAAAGGCATCACTCTTTTCCCTCCAAGAGATCTGCTATATGCAGGGCGGGAGAGGGGGCTAAAGCACCACTGCCCAAAATAAAATGCATTCACTAGAATCAGAGAATGTCATTCTTATGGGATAGAGAGGTGAACTGGCATTTCCCTCTTCCTTCCAAGCCAATTCCCAGTACTGTATGTAAATTCATTGGCAAGCCTTCGTTACTCTCGTGCAAGGAAGGGAACAGGAAGTCAGAGAGCACCAGCTGCTTTTCATAGCCACCCATCCACCCCATGCCATCGCCCAATGACCCGCAAGTTTGCCTGGGGTTTCCCCATCCCCATTTCAAAGGGACAAGGTATTTTTGTCCCCTTGCAGCACCAGTGGAGAGAAGTCGAAACTCAACCTGCGCCAGGCAAAGGCGGGTTCTCACGGCTCCGCGGAGGGATCTTTTTTTTTGGGGGGGGGACACATCGTTTTCATACACCCGCGCGACCCATTTACACGTGGACTCCTCTCCCTCCCCGTAACTAGAGGCAGCCAAACCCTGAGGGAAGCAGTTGGCGTCGACGACGCCCCCCATGCCAAGCACCCCTTCCGTGGCCTCCCCTCGAAATTCCAGGTTCTTCCTTCCCTGGAAGAGAAAACTGGCTTCCTTCTGAGGGGGGGGGGAGGATGGGGAAGAGACCCCCAAAAGAAAGACCCTTGACGTTCTTACCTCCCCAGGAGCCATGGAGAGCGGCGGTTCTTCAGCTTCCCTCTCTGTATGGCGGGAGGCAGGCAGGCGAGGAGAGCAACGGGGTCGGCTGCAGGTGTCGGAGCCCGCCGAGTAAGCGGGAGCCTCGCTCTCTCGCGCGCTCGCTTCACCCCGCCGTGTGAAGGCTGAAGGCTGCGGTACAGTCTGTCCCAGATAAATGCATTAACAGCAGCCACCTCATGATTCATTAATCAGTCCCAGTGACCAGAACCACAGAAAGCGGCGGGTGCTGGGCTTGGGGGGGGGGGGCGCAGAAGAGAGAGAGAGAGAGTGAAAGCGATGGGCTCGGAGGAAACGCGAGCGTGGTCCCCGCTGGAACTCCGACGCGCGCGGAGTTCATTAATGGATTCATGACTCTCGCATTCTCCCGCCTTGGCGCTCAGCAGGAGGTAAAGAGAGCGTGCCGGCTGCTGCCCTCGCGCTTCGCCAGCCAGCTGGAGCGCGCGGCACTTGACGGCCGGCGCCCGGCGCGTGCCACACACACGCACGCACTCAGGGGCGCCTAGCCTCTTCCTTTGCCCGGCTAAGGCTAGGGCGGGACCGGGCTGGGAAAAGGGGAGGAGCTTCGGGGGCAGGTGACTAGCTCGCAGGCGCCCTCGGCTCCTCCTGGGAAACGAGCGCAGAGCTTGGCTGTGGGCCGGGGGGGGGGCGGGGGAGAGAGAGAAAGAAAGAAAGAAAAAGAGGGCAGCGCCTCGCACGCGATGCAAGCGCGGTTTTGTCCAAGGTTCGTCGAGGGGGTGAAGCGAAATTGGGCGGCCAATCAGAGGCAGGATCGCGATCAGCGAGGAAAGAGCGCGGAGTGTTAGATAGGGTGCTTTACAAGTGAAGCGGCCCTCCAGATGTTGTCGGACCCCGGCTCCCCTTAATATCAGCCTGCATGGCCAGTGGTCACCACACTTGAGCTACAGGTTCTCCCATCTCTCTCTCCCGCCTTCAGGCACCGTGGCATAAAATAAGAATACGCTGCGTCAGGGAAACTTCTGGGGGAAGTGTCCCTCACAGGACAATGCTATAGGGGTGTCTGTTCATAATTAAAGTGGTGTTTTATTTATTTCACGAAAATTATATAACCACTTAATTGACACACGAAAAGCATGCACACGAAAGCTCATACCAAAATAAAAATTTAGTTGGTCTTTAAGGTGCTACTGAAGGATTTTTTTAAAATTTGCTTCGACTCAGACCAACACAGCTACCTACCTGTCACTTAATTGAAATAAGCAAGGTAATGCTTAATTGAAAAAAGCAAGGTTATGCTTAAAATTCTACAAGGCAGGCTTAGGCAGTATGTGGACAGAGAACTCCCAGAAGTGCAAGCTGGATTTCAAAGGGGCAGAGGAACCAGAGACCAAATAGCAAACATGCGCTGGATTATGGAGAAAGCTACAGAGTTCCAGAAAAACGTCTACTTCATTGACTATGTAAAAGCCTTTGACTGTGTCAACCACAGCAAACTATGGCAAGTTCTTAAAGAAATGGGAGTGCCTGATCACCTCATCTGTCGCCTGCGAAATCTCTATGTGGGACAAGAAAATACAGTTAGAACTGGATATGGAACAACTGATTGGTTCAAAATTGGGAAATGAGTACAACAAGGCTATATATTGTCTCCCTGCTTATTTAACTTATATGCAGAATTCATCATGCGAAAGGCTGAACTTGATGAATGCCAAACTGGAATTAAGATTGTCGGAAGAAATATCAACAACCTCAGATATGCTGATGACACAACCTTGATGGCAGAAAGTGAGGAGGAATTAAAGAACCTTTTAATGAGGGTGAAAGAGGAGAGCGCAAAATATGGTCTGAAGCTTAACATCAAAAAAACTAAGATCATGGCCACTGGTCCCATCACCTCCTGGCAAATTGAAGGGGAAGAAATGGAGGCAGTGAGAGATTTTACTTTCTTGGGCTCCTTGATCACTGCAGATGGTGACAGCAGTCACGAAATTAAAAGATTCCTGCTTCTTGGGAGAAAAGCAATTACAAACCTAGACAGCATCTTAAAAAGCAGAGACATCACCTTGCAGACAAAGGTCCGTATAGTTAAAGCTATGGTTCTCTCAGTAGTGATGTATGGAAGTGAGAGCTGGACCATAAAGAAGGCTGATCGCCGAAGAATTGATGCTTTTGAATTATGGTGCTGGAGGAGACTCTTGAGAGTCCCATGGACTGCAAGAAGATCAAACCTATCCATTCTGAAGGAAATCAGCCCTGAGTGCTCACTGGAAGGACAGATCGTGAAGCTGAGGCTCCAATACTTTGGCCACCTCATGAGAAGAGAAGAATCCTTGGAAAAGACCCTGATTTTGGGAAAGATTGAGGGCACAAGGAGAAGGGGACGACAGAGGACGAGATGGTTGGACAGTGTTCTCGAAGCTACCAACATGAATTTGACCAAACTGCGGGAGGCAGTGGAAGACAGGAGTGCCTGGCGTGCTCTGGTCCATGGGGTCACGAAGAGTCGGACACGACTAAACGACTAAACGACAACAACAATTGAAATAAAACCTCAAGGCGGTTAACATAAAGAATAAAATCCTCATTGAAATAAAAAGGAAAGTTATTTTAAACATTTTTTAAAATGAAATTAAAGATAAAGGGAAAACCAGATTAAAACACATTTGACGGGCTTGGATTGGCTTTCCTAAACAAAAATGCTTCAGCAGGTACCAGAAATAGTAAGTACTGTACAACGAAGGCACCTGCCTGACATGGGAATAAGCTCCATTCGACTCAATGTGTGATTTCATTTCAGAAATGTAGGAAACCTAATTTCAGAACTGAAATAGAAATTTTTATGAATTATGAGTGTACTATGGGATGTGAGTGCAGAATGTGTGGGAGGTTGGCCATGTTGCGAGTTTGTTCCCTGTCCCCAAAAAGTGATTATTGGGCCCTCTTCCCAACAACAATGGCCAAACATGTATTTCAGCATCTTATTCCTCTGAGCACAGCTGAAGTGCTGGTGATGAGATTTAAGGCCCTGGGCCATGTGGACCTTAAGAAACACCTTCTTCATGGGTATCACCTTCTTCTGTCTAAGATACATGGAAAATATGGTCCTCCATGCCCCATCTATAAGAGCGGCACCCACATTGTGCCCTCTGCTAGCTACATCCTTGCTGGTCTTTGGTGCTTAGTTAAGATGCTGGTCTTCCAGAAAATATTTTCTTTCTTTTTTTGGAGGTTGTGTGTGGGGTATCCAGCAAGCAGGTCCCAGTGTCTTAGCTCCTATACCATTGGCACTCTGCCTCCTCTGCAACTTTGGTTGACCTAAGCTACAATCCTATACACCAGGCATCCCCAAACTTTCGGCCCTCCAGATGTTTTGGCCTGCAACTCCCATGACCCCTAGCTAAGAGGACCAGTGGTCAGGGATGATGGGAATTGTAGTCCAAAACATCTTGAGGGCCAAAGTTTGGGGATGCCTGCTATACACCCTTCCCACTACAGTTTGTGGGGCTTACTTCTGAGTAGACTTGCATACGATTGAGCTATAAAACTGTTGCAGTGCACTTAGGCTGCAGTTACTGTCAGCTGTCCTCCCCCCTCCCCCAAACCAATCACTATTCAGCCTTGGCCAAGGATAGGGAACCTGTGGTCTTCCTTATGTTTGCTGAGCTCCCAACACCCTAAAGTCCCAGTCAGCACAGCCAGTGGTCAGGGATGATGGAATCTGGAGTCTAGCAACTTGTGAAGTACTTTTAATGATTGCATATTTAAATTCTATTGTAAGACGATAGCAAAACAACACAAAATAAGATGCGGGGTGGGAGGGGACTGCTCTCAGAGGATTTTTGCCTCTACAGTATTTATTTATTAGCTTTTTATAGTTTTCTCTCATTTCTCTCCCCCACGCCCTTTAATATAAATTTTTATTTGCTTCCTGAAGAAAAGAGAGCTATGGCTTGAAATCCTAGAGTCAAATTTCACTTTTACTTGTATTGTTAAATTCAAAACACTATACTTCATGCTTGAAAGCTTAAATTTAATCCTAGTTTGAGAAAGCAGTTATTCCGAGGACAATTAAATTCTTGTAGATAGAGAAGGAGGTTTTAAATGATCCACTTTTAAAAAGTGTAATCTGTTGAGGAGTTTTTTACTCCCCACCCCAACCCAACATTTTTGCTTTAATTTCCTCTTGTTGCAGCCGATGTCCTACAAATCTACAAACCATGAAGTTAACTGAGATAGAGAACTGAATAAATATGGCTGTAGACATTAAGCATACATATACCATGTTTCTCTGAAAATAAGACACCGTCTTATATTTATTTTTCCTCAAAAAAAAAAAATCACGGTGGCTTATTTTCAGGGGGTGTCTTTTTTTAAATTACATGTCCAGCCTAGCCTCTTCCTTGGCACCCTCCAGAACTGCGCCTATCACTATGTCTTATTTTTGGGGTATGGCTTATATTGCGCAGCTGCTTAGAAATCCTGCTAAGGCTTATTTCATGGGTATGTCTTATTTTAGGAGAAACAGGGTAATACACTTTAGTCACACCCTAAACCAAACGCATTAACGAAAACCTTCATCTGGATATATCTTCCATTGCTTTCAGCAGAACCAAGTTCCTAGGAGGAGTTTTTAGAACAGGAGTGGGGAACCTATGGCCTCCTGATGTTGTTGGACTCTAGCTCTCATAAGGCACAACCAATGAGGCCAATGGTGAGTGTTGCAGACAAATAACACCTGGAGGGCCACAGGTCCTCATCCCTACACCCCATACACAGCTGTGTATGTCTGCATACATGTTTACTCAAAGTAAACCCCACTTGATCTGTTTGGAAATGAGCCACGTTGAATTCAATGGAACTTACACCTGAAATGATGTGGATAGACTTATGCTGTTAGGCAAGCACAACAATAAGGTGGTCATATGCTGAAATTCCCTCTTCCATTACAGCTGCTGGAGTCCTGTCCTCTGTTGCATATGGAAATCTATGACTTCTGCACATAAAACTATATTTTCACAGCTGAAAGTGAACCTTATGGACTACAAACCATAGGGGTTCCTTGCTAGGGTAGCAGGTGAGATTTGGTTTCTAAATGCTGACCACACATGACAATGAAGAAGCATTGGAATGATGAATTACCGCAGTATGAAAAGATCCAGACATCCAGACACCTATGATTATGGGAATAATGCGTTGATGATCCCTGAATACCCGTCTAATTCAGCTACATAGGGAACTAACCAAGAGGGAAGGTATCTTTCTTTTGTTATTTCATGCTGTGATTCATTTTGAATTATTTGGAAAAAGCAGTGTAAAAATGTTTTAAATAAATTCCTAGGTTGGGAAATGAACTATGACTTATTAAATCTAGTTCCAGAAGGAAGCAGGAATAATTCATCTTTGATGCATCTTGTCACCTGGAATTGATACAGTTGATGCCCTAGTACCAAAGGCACCACGGAATATATTTTATCTGGTGCAACAGACTAAATTCTGAAGCAGCATCAGAGACCAACAGAATAGCTGGATGAGGGTGATTAAGCTGAAGCTTAAACCAGATAAGACTGAACTACGGTTGGTTGGGAATATGATTTATTTAGGTACAGATTTACAGCCTACACTGGGTTGGGCTTCTGGTAACTAACAACTGAATTTCTACTCAGAAGTAAGATTTGTTATATTGAGTAGACTTACTCTCAAACAAGTGGGGACACGATTGTGGCTCAAGGCAAACAAAGAAAAGGTGACAATTTACAAATGCTTTCTTTTTAGTTTCCTTATAACAGGGATGGATATGGCTCTCCAAATGGTGCTGGATTCCATCTCCCATCAGCTCCCATCTAGCATAGCCAATGGTCAGGAATAATGGGAGTTGTAGTCCAAAAACATCTGCAGAGCTGCAAATTCCCAACCCTACCTTATCATCAAGTGCCTTCAAAACATTATTCAGTGGTGAAAAAGAAAAAGAAAAAAATCTCTCTCAAATATTCCTTCCTCATGTATTTTTCTTTTAAATGAATTTTTATGTTTCCACATCTCAAAGTATTATAATACTGCTGGCCACACTGCCAACATGTTAATTTCAGGAGGTGTTTCCCCCAATCCCTCATGCTGCCTGCTTTAGTAAGATGTTCTTTTAAAGTTTAAGGGACTAGATAAGCTGAGACTGCAGCTCTGTGCATATCCATAACTAAATTCCAGTGAACCTGCACAAGATTGTGAAATCAGCCTTGTTAACCCTTCAGTTGATATGGACCTTGAGCATAAAAGATAACTGCTCAAGATAATTTTGTGAAAGACCCTAACGTGGGTGTTCCTTTGGAATTAATTTTTGATGTAATGTAATGGGAGCTGGTAGAATTTACACTGTATTGGCCTAGGTTTCCTAAAGCATGGCTCTGTATCTTCAAGCTGATATCTAAATATTGTGTGTAGATTTTGTAAAAGACAGATGAACTTTATAATATCAGGACCCAGGAGGTTGGCTTCTACTTCGGTTGGCATTTACACAACACTAACCTTTTAACGCCTCCAGAGAAATACATTTTGTATAATGTTTCTTTAGTAATTAAGCACTATAATCCTTGACCTCTTAATTATAATGAAATAATGTTTTCCACAGAAGACATGCAGCCAGTTAGAAAGTCTTATTAATACCAAAGTGACAGACTGGAAATACTGGGAGCATGCCAGTAAAAACCTATATTATGAGTTGATTTATGCCTGACTTGAATGGTTAATGTTAATGATATAAAATTTGACATTCCCTGTCAAATTAGGGACAACTTCAGAATTGTCACACGGTTCTTCAATTACTCTGCTTTCCTTTTTTTTTAAAAAAAAAGATCCTTCCCGATTTTACAAATTCACATCCAATTTGCACTGAGAATGTAGTTCAGTGGCTAAGTGTGTGCCATAAAAATGGACATACAATTGTTTCAGCGGGTTTTAAGGTGGTGACCCAACCTACATTTCTTCTGTAACTCATAGTCTACTTTGAACAGCTTCATTTTTATTTATTTGGAAAGTAAACAAACAAACCCCGTACTCTCAATGCCAACTGGCATTTCTGGACCTCTTAGATGGAGAGAGAAAATGCAATATTATATTATCGGTGGTAGCTTGATATATGCTGATCAAACTGCTTGTGTGTGTGGAAATGATTTAATGACAGCTGCTGCACATGCCAAGTTCTGCACATTTCCAATCAAGTGGAAATTTTCCATGTGTCAGTTTTGTCATGTATGTGGATAACCACACCCAAGTGCAAAACGTTAAAGGAAAATCATCCTCACAAGATTTTCTGTGTTGAGTCAAGTAAGAAATTAAGGACATTTTTAAAACAGGTGGAATCTACAGTGTAAAATCTCTCCTAAAACAAGTGCTCTAGGCAGTGACTTAGCAGTGGGTTGGGGTCCATAGGGCTGGTTGTTAAGGGTGCAAAATTTCAAAACCCAGTGCTGCCTCAATACAGTGCAGCTGTATTGAGTGACCTCTCAAGACAGCAGAACGACTCTTCTTTTCTTATCTCTATGGCTATGATCTTCTGGGTGACTTGGATGTCATATGGGGCAGTTGAATGCACATGTGTCCTCCTCCCTCCATGCAGCCCCCAGGTGTTGGCAACCCACGCTACACCACTGGCTCTTGATAAGAGCCTGGTAAGCTATGGCCTCTGCTTGGATCCCATAAGCTATAAGGGGGACGAGGCAGGGCACTCCACTCCACCCCCCCAGTTCCTTCTCTGCTTTTTTCTCCATCTGAGGTCACATCACTCTATCCATTTAAAGCATTCAGATATCACTTTCATACATATGGAGAACCCTGGAAAATGTAGTTTAAGGGTGCTATCAACTGTAGTTCTGTGAGGTCAGCATCCTTGGGAAACCACAGTTCCCAGGATTCCTTGGGGGAAGCCATAACTGTTAGAGTGGTATAAAGGTAAAGGTAAAGGAACCCCTGACCATTGTGCTTAAAATATGTGGTGTGGATGTGACCTGACACTCAACATTCGGTGGCTACTAAGCATGCCCAATTCTCATTGGGCTGGTTTTGTCGTTGCTTTGAACCCTTAAGTTCCCTGTTTACACACACACACACACACACACACACACACACACAAACACAAACACGAGAAGCTGAGTTTGCTATTAGAGGGAAGCAATTGAAGTAAAAGAAAACAAGAGATAGGAGTCAGAAAAGGGGGCACCAAATGCAGATAACACCTGGTCTTTTCTCAAAAATGGTTGTTTTAACATGACCTATGATTCTCATTCTGTTAGCAAAGGGATTGAAGATGTGCATTTCAATTAGCCTGTAGATGATCAGTTCTAATTGCAATCCTACAATGCATTTCAATTTTTTTTGCAAATCTCAGTTCCTTATGTGGGAAAAACATGCACCCCATGAATGATCCTGGTCTTCAGTCATAAGGTGGTTCTATCTCCACTTCTGTAGGTTCCCGTATAGCCTGGGAAAATGTCACTAGATCTGAAAGTATCTCATATGACCTTTTTCACCCAGTTCCTCTGTGAAATCACTGCACCAAGCTAACTGATTAAACTTCCATAATAAATTAAAATTTGAAGAGACTGGAAAATGCTGAAGTTCTGCAGTATGATTACTGTGGGGCTGTAAAGCATACAATATTAACAAATGAGAATTGTAGCTGCTCCCTGATAAATTGCCCACAGCAGAATCACAGGCTTTCCATTTTACTGAGCAGATTCTTCTGTGCTGCTGAAAATTAGCAGCATAGCACAGTCATGAATTACACTTCTTGCCTTGCTAGAACACAGCTCCTACCACCACCTTTGCACTCCCTGCCAATGTGGATTAATGTAGTAACTTTATACCATGATAGTTGCTTTAATAAAACCACATGTTTATAGTTAATCCATAGGTCCCAAAAGTGCTATACACATTAACATATAAATAACTACCGTATAGCCTTTCTGCTGGAAGAATAGTCTGCTCAAAGAGTTATGCTGTTGTTGAGTGTGAATATGAATGCTCTACCACAACAGCAAAATTAACTCCAAGTGTTGGCTGGATTAGGGGCTAAGGTCTTATTTCTATGTCCGAATGTCACTGATTTTATTGAATACCACAGGTGATGTATTGTTTAGCCATGTAAACCCTACAGCATAGTTGTTACTGGTACTATAGCAGAAGCAAAGCTATGCAGAGGTAACAGAAAAGTTATACAAATGGTGTGTCACTGTCATACCCTCCAACATTTCTCCAATGAAAATAGGGACATCCTAAAGAAATGCAGGATGTTCCAGAATCAAATCAGAAACTGGGACAGCTTTTGTAAATCTGGGACTGTCCCTGGAAAATAGGGGTGCTTAGAGGGTCTGTGCTAGTCCTGCTTCCCCAGGTAAGGACCCTTGAACATAGTACACCCCAGTGCAAGTGGGATTCTGTTAGCAAACCTCAGCAGATATATGTTTTACATACACATGTTCTAGCACAGGGGTGACCAACTCCCAAGAGACTGCGATCTACTCACAGAGTTAAAAACTGGCAGTGATCTACCCCCCTTTTGTGGGGGTCAGGTCAAAGTTGAGCTTTTTTTAGAAAGGAGGAAGGCCCATTTTTGGGTCAAAGATGTTGAGTTTTTTCAGGGAGGAGGTAAAATGTTGAGCTTTTCTTTTCTTTTTAGGGGAGCCACAGTTCAGCTTCTTTGGGGGAGCCAATGATCTACCAGTGATCTACCACAGATGTCCAGTGATCTCCAGTAGATCACGATCTACCTGTTGGGCATGCCTGTTCTAGAAGATTTGTGAATTAGGATCTTTAGACATTGGCAATGCTATGGTCCATAGGGTCACGAAGAGTCGGACACGACTAAACGACTAAACAACAAAGACATTGGCAATAGCATGTCTTGGCAAATTTACCCAGCAATTTACACATACACGTCTTAAAAAACTGGGATATTTATTGCACTCACAGAGAGAAAGGGAGAGAATCACAACATACACATTCATCATTTCAATAGGGAATGCCTCAGCAAAAATGCAATCTATTAACATCAGTGGGGATAGCTCAGTCACAGTATCTTTATGTTTGTAAAGCTTAGCTTAATAATACTACAGTGGTACCTCGACTTACGAATGTAATGCGTTCCGAACGCACATTGGTAAGTTGAAAAAATTCATAAGTCGAATCCCATAGGAATGCATTGGAAGAAAGAATTCGTAAGTGAAAGCAACCCTATCTAAAAATTCGTAAGTCAAAAAAATCCTATCTAAACCGCATCCAAGATGGCGGACGGAGCTCCGTTCGTAAGTAGAAACATTTATAAGTCGAGTCATTCGTAAGTCGTAAGTCAAGGTACCATTGCCATCACCTGCTGCTTGTTCGTGGGCAATGCCAAGGATTGAACCTTCTTCATGCAAAGGATGTGCTCTACCATTGAGCTGTGATCCCTGCCCCATTAATGGCTAACTAAGGTGGGATTTGAACCAGGGATTCAGTGGCTCCCACTCATAGTGACTGCATGATATCTGCTAACATGTTTCAAATCTTCAGCTCCACATCAGATGCCCTTGGTTTCCCTGTAAGGCCTCCAATCCAATTACTTAGCTGGGCACAACCTTCCTTGCGTGTGAGATCTGAAAAGATCATAGCCTGAGGTAGGAGGGCTGCTGGGATTTAGCATTTATTCACAAATCTTAATTAGAGATTCTTTTTTGTTGTGTTGCTTTTCTCCTGATAATTAAAAAATAACAAACACAAAACAAAAGAGTCATAGTGAAACCTGACAGCCGGCAAAGTTAAATGCAACAGAAACAGCAGTGCTGACATTAGCACTTCAAAAGAGGGTAGCTATTTGAAAATTTAACTGCCTTACAAACACAGGCAGAGAGAGAATAAAATAAAGGGTGGAAAAGGGAAGAGGAGAGGAGGAGAAAAGCAAGGAGGGTAAGAGGATGAACTTGACTTGTTAACAGATGTGCCAACTCTTTGGTTTTAAACTGGTCTGATGGTTTTTGCAAAACACCAATTTAAAGGATAAAAGATTCTGTTAATAATGCTCAACATCAGGCAGTTTTGAATATATCTATCTCCTGCAATGAGCTATGGTTGGATTTTGTCTTTTTATGATAGGCGGAAGTCTGCTGTCTCTTTATTGCTCATTGACATCTCAATAACAAGGGGGAACTGAACTGGCCTTTTCAATACAAGACCAGACTAGATGGCATCAGGTGCCTGAAGCTTACTCAGTGTAACTGGCAAGGAAGAATCCCAACTGTACTGAATGTCAGGCTTTGTTCTTGCCAATTGTTGTATCATTATGATGCCTTATGTTTTCTTTCCTGTTTGTGGCTCTGTTGCTCTTAATTTATTCATAAGCAAAGGAAGAAGGCAAGAACTGCTACAGTGCAATTTGCTGAAATTAACCATGCTACTGAGTAGATTTCCCCAGTGAATCAAGTCCAAACTTGAGAAGATATTTGCCACATGGGATACCCTAGCACACAACATCTTTTAAAGAAAAGTTGGCAAGGGGAGAGCCATTTATGTACCATAGTGGGTAAGGGATTCCTGCTCACTTCTGCTATTTAGAACGAGAGAATAGGTCTCTCTGGCACCAATGAGAGGCTTACCTCCTGTTGTGAATAGAGGTGGGCAAGATTCCAACCAGAACTCCAGCAGATGGCAAAGGGTTAAAGCCCCCCCCATATTCCTGATCCAGTCCATCACTTCGTGTTAGCTACATACACACCAAGCTAATGAGGTAACACAGCACATATACATTAGGAGTGAAGAATCTCTCAGTTTCGGCTTGAAACAAAATATAAAAAATTCTTTCCAGTAGCACCTTAGAGACTAACTACGTTTGTCATTGGTATGAGTTTTCGTGTGCATGCACACTTCTTCAGATACAGTTTTGGCTTCTCTCTCTCTTTCACTCTTAAATTCCATTTGCCCCGTTTCCACATCGGTTTGCAATTTTTCAGTAAAAAATGCACACCTTTGTGCACAATTCTCACAAGCATGCTTTTCATGTATTCCTATTGTGTCCATTGTTCTTACTAATGTTTCCTATTGTGTCCATTGTTCTTACTATTGTGTGCATTTTCGCACATTTCTATATGCATTTTTGGCTAGAGAACCTGCAGAGCAGAATTTGGAGAAGTGTGGATTTCAGAGGATAGCTGCTGCTTGGTCTGTGTGGAAAACGCATGTTACATGGGCGTACCCAGGATCAAAACTAGGGGGGGGGCAAGGGGAGGGGCCAAGGCACGGAAGGGGAGGGGCCACAAAGTGGGCGGGAACAGCGAACTCGCGCTCCGCCGGGCTGTGCCCCTCCCTAGCAGCAGGGCTGGTGGGCGGAGGCGGAGGCGGAGCCCAGCCCAGCGGAGCGCGAGTTCGGCGTTCCCGCCCACCGCGCCGCGCTCCCTGGTTCCCCGCCGCGCTTGGCCTTGCCTGAGGGCGCGCCGGGGAGCTGGAGGGAGGGTGCGGCGCGGTGCGGCGGGAATGGCGAACTCGCGCTCCGCCGGGCTGTGCTCCGCCTCTGCCCACCAGCCCTGCTTCTAGAGTAGGGCAGCTGCCCTAACTTGCCGCATGGTGGGTACGCCCTTGCTTAAGTAGGTTTTCCCTGAAATGCAAACCAAGCAAATTTCTCCTAGATAGGCCTTGGGTAACAGCACATAGAATTTTGTTTGCATATGAAAACAAGGCATTAAACATTCTCTGGACACATAGAAGAGGGATGGTTGCTTAGCACTGGAAGATTTGCCACAGTAGCAGCTGTTTAATTGCTGTCCAGAACAAACAGAATAATAGTAGCGAGAAGAAGCTCTTGGAGTGCTGCCCAGAGGTTCCATCTACATTAGGATTTGGTTTAAATGTTACATCAGCCTATAACCCTCTTTGTGTATTCTGGCAAGAAGCACTTCCCCATGGTAATGTGGTGTAATAGGCCAACCTTGGCCAACCCAGTGCCCTCCAGATGTTTTAGAGTCTAAAATTTAGTCTACAACTAGACTGATAAAAATTGTAGTCCAGGTTGGTGTATGCTGTACTATAATATCAGCTTGTAAGATCCGCTGCTCATCTCTTTAATACCACAATTACATGGTATTTCTGTTCTAAAGCTACGTTAAAAAAAATATGAAAGGATATTCGGTGCATGAGCTGTACTCTTTATTGTCCTTATCCTCTAGTCATGGTAAGTGAGGAAGCAGTGTCAGTAAAGAAAAAGCGATTTTTATGTGTTGTATGTGTGATATAACATTGTGCCACTAGATGGCGGTGTGGAGTCCTGTTTTTCTCTACCTGTTTACCCTGTTTAAATTCACAACGCTTTAAACTGAAACGTTTCTTTGATGCGTCTAGATCCAGCCCAATTCTGAGCTCATTGAATTCAGAACAGGGAAAAGAGCAGCAAAACCATGGCCTCATACCTTGTGTCTGACCACCAATTATTTATTCAGGTCCATATCCTATTGAATCATATTTGGGCGCTTGACACCGTTTGGCTCTTTCAAATACTGTATATATCCATTCATATGGGTAATATAGGTCTATGGATATATTTTTTTATGGGATCACTTGAATGGTGATTAGCCTTATGAAGAGGTAAGCAGCAATGTGCATGTCCTGGATCAGGAGTGGGTGATGATAAGACTTCAAAATTCTTGGTCACTAATGATGCTAAGTGACAGAGGTGAGTAGGTGGGATTCAATTATAGGCATTTCATAGAAAGGGACTGGAGATCATGCAATATTTGAAATCACCATATTCTCTTAGAAGCAAATAGGAATGGATGGATGGATGAAATGTGAGAATGGGCCATGACACCAGAACCTTGGTTGATCACAGTGGGCTGGAGCCTGGCATAAGCCATGATGTACATGATGTTTCCCTTTTGCCCTTCACGTGCTCTGATCCTTTTGTCTCCGTAGAATGCTATATGGCATAAAAACAGGCACCCTGGCTTTAATTGCAGTGTAATAGCAACTTTGAAGGAAGGGTCTCAAAAGCAGGCCTTGAAGGATTATTATCCAGTCTTGTTGGCAAAACACTTCCACAGGCTAGAGGTGAATTTCCCCCCAATTATTCATTATTTGTGGAAAGACTCAGGAGTAGATCTAGAGTTCTTTTTCCTCCAACCCTGAAACCCTTATTTCCTGCCTTCAGAGATATCTCTTGGGGATGTATTTTGCAGTCTGGATCTTAAGAAAGCACAAAGGAAACACATATCCTTAACAAAAATTGCATGTCCTGATTGAACAGTTGCCCTGATTGGAGAATATGACTCAGGAAGGTAGGAGAAACCCCAAGAAGGGACATGAACTCTCTTGGTAAAAAGTAATGGGGCTGTGAATGTTAGTAGACTTTGAGGATTTGCAAAGGGAGCAAAGTTCTTAGGGTTTGTCTGTTGGGCCTTGAGTAGCTGGGCTTGTTTACATACCCAGGCTATACTTTATCATGTTACTAAGAGGCCAGAGAGGGATTTCCTTCAAGTCACACTGAGAGGTGACCTATATTATCATAGCAGCATCCTTTGCATTGTTAGGCTGGGTTGCTGCAGTTATCTAGGCATATCTTTCTAAGCAGGACAACCAGAGTTAGCAGCACACATCAGTTCTTCAGTGTAATTGTGTTTGCTTGCTTGTTATATTCTTTACGGGTGCTTTAAGGGGGGGGGAACGGATTTGGGAGACAGGAAGAAAACAAACACTAGTTATTGGTTGCAAAGTTATTGAAAGAACTAGTGTTGTGAGTTTGCTTTTTCCTTCCTCCTCCCTCCCCAAACCTTTCCCTTTTGTGCCTTCCTTTTTAGATTGAAAGTCTGACGGCTGTCTTCTTACTGATGTTTGTAAGTTCCTCTGTGAGTGGGGTAAACATGCTTCCAATAAGGAAACACATTTTTATTTCTACTTTCCCCAAGCCCACCATCCAGGTGGTGAAGGATTCTACCTTGGCATGGGAGGGAGGGGACTCAATTGCCTTTGAGTCCACTGGTAGTTCTGCTGTTTCAGAATCCCCAGAGGTCACCTTGTCTCATAAGAGCTAATTTAAGTCCAAGACTGATTGTTTGCATAATGACATAAAGGAGACACATATTTCCATCTTTGTGTGAGAGGGTTATGGAAGAGATACCTTATTTTAAAAACTGTTCCACATTAATTTTTTGGTGCTGAGAAAATTGAAGCTGGGAATCTTATTTATCCAGGCATTGGGGAATGATCATTATCCTCTTTATCAAGTAAAAGATTCATTATGGTGTAACAGATGACAGGGATACTTGCAGAAGAAAGAAATGCAGAGAACAAAGGGAAGGCTTGCTGGCATTACTGCTTTCAAAAAGAGAATGTGGAGCCCCATCAGTCAGTGAGGTAGACTAGAGGCTGACTGATATATGATTATATTTTGTCCCTTCTACTTATTTGTTCTGACTTTTGCTTTTGTTATCTTAGCATGTGTAGGAAAGTTCCCACATGAAAAAAACAGAACACCGTTTTGATTTCCCATTTTGTCTTCATAATTGGGTTACCATCATTTAATTTTTTTTAAAGGTAAAAATTGGGATTTGATAGACATGCTTAAGACTTGAATTTCTTTGTGGTAGCATTTGGGAGATCCTGGCAACAGGACTGGATATGTAGAAGTATATTTTGAAAGAAATCTCTTTCCTAAAAAAAAGAAGAAGAGTAGTGAATATCAAAAGGTAAATGGTAGGCTCCATTAGATGAAAGGCTTTTGAGTTATCTTTGCTTCCTGCACAGATATACCCATTTTTATTTAAAGGAATGTGAGAAATTGTGAAGTGTTATGAATATACTATGATGGGAGGGGAAATAATGTCAATGAATGGGTTAGTTAGTTGACTGAAATCAGTGTCATTTTAAGGATTTCCTGCAAAATTAGTACATGCCTTTACGTAATAACTTTGTCCTTTCACTTTGAGAAGGAAACAAATCAGCATATATCTTAACAGTAACTAAACATGCACCATAGACCAATCTGGCTATACTTTGATTCGGAAAACAATATACTTCCTTTGGATGAAATTAGTTTCAGCGCCAAGAGCTGGAGACTCAGATTATTCTACCACTGTTTTAAAAACTGCTGGCAATTTGACAGAACTTGGCAGAACATCTTTTGGGGGACTTTTTTGGGGGGGGATGATTTAAGGAGTGACCATCCATCCAATCCTATCCCCTTAAAAATATATGAAAATATATTGCCTGACTTCTACATGAAATGTACACACATCAGTTGTTGTGCAAAAGGTCTTCTTTGCATGGTGGTATACTTTACTGATTGACATTTCCATCCTGTCCTACCTGATACAAGGTGATATAAAAATTTAAATCACCTCCCTGTGGCACCCTCCACCATCAACCCAATGCCCTTGTTTTGGACTACAATTCCCATCAGTCCCTGGCAGCACAGTTGGCTGGGGCTGATGGGAATCATACACTGCAACATTTGGAGGGTACCAGCTTGGCCGAAGAATTGATGCTTTTGAATTATGGTGCTGGAGTCTTCTTGAGAGTCCCATGGGACTGCAAGAAGATCAAACCTATCCATTCTTAGCCCTGAGTGCTCACTGGAAGGACAGATCCTGAAGCTGAGGCTCCAATACTTTTGCCACCTTATGAGAAGAGAAGACTCCCTGGAAAAGACCCTGATGTTGGGAAAGATTGAAGGCACAAGGAGAAGGGACAACAGAGGACAAGATGGTTGGACAGTGTTCTTGAAGCTACCAACATGAGTTTGACCAAACTGCAGGAGGCAGTGGAAGACAGGAGTGTCTGGCGTGCTCTGGTCCATGGGGTCACAAAGAGTCGGACACGACTAAGTGACTAAACAACAACAATAACAACAGCTTGGTAAAGGATGTCCTATGGGCAGCCCAAACCACAAACAGCTTTCATTACTGCAAAAGGATACTGCAATGGAATCTTTTCACATGCTAGATTGCAAGAGAACAAGTTTAGCTTAACTGAGCTATATTGAGTTTCCAATTGAAAAACAAACCATATATTAATACAGGTCGTGAGGTTCAAAGCTGCCTGCAAGGAAACACATGGATTGCTTCTTTGAAAGTTGATAATGAGAAAAATATCTCACAGCTATGATTGCTACATGAAAGGCTTCGAATGTCCTAATTTAAATATATATATATATATATATATATATGGAGAGAGAGAGAGAGAGAGAGAGAGAGAGAGAGAGAGAGAGAGCAGGTTGTGTGTGTGTCCCCTCCATAAATGGTGATTGTCATTTCATTTCATCGCAACAGCAATGCTAAAAAACATCAATTTTATGAAATTTGCACATGAATAAATTGATTCACAATTGCAAATAGATATTTGGAATTTTGCAAATTCATATTACATAACAGTAACCAGGCATCCCTTGCAACTCCCACAAACAACAACAACAACAACAACAACAACAACAACAACAACAACAACACAGTTTCTTTACAAAAATATCAGGATGTGGAACCAAGTAGGAACCAAGGGAATTGCCATGGGTTGGAAATTCTAGACATGAAAGCAGACCCTAGAAATGTTGGAATGATGTGGAATGCTTACCAATTTTTTAAAATAAATAAATAAAGGTGTTTATTACCTGTGTGACTAGCTGTGGCCTTCCTGCTTGTCTAACATTTGCATTAGTCCTTTTATCTGTTATAATCCTCCCCACTGTGAAGCAACACCTCACCTCACTTGTTCTTCTTTTCCTGCCTTTCTCTCTCCCCTTCTCCATCTGCTTCATTCTCCTGATCTGGAAATAGAAGCTTGGGCTGCTAACACCTTCAACAAGACATCAACATTTGCGGGTGGAGTGGGGGGATGGAACTGAAGTTCTGACAAAACTACATTACTGACCTGAAAAAGGTTAACTATTACTTTAAAAAAACCCAAAGTTTCTCTCTTGTGTTTAGTACTAATTAAAACACCAATTTCAGGAACACTAACTTGCAGTTTATGATGGGAGGGTGTTTTCAAGGCCATAGGACTTTGTTGGTTCCTCTTCCTCCCACTGCTGGTGGAGACAGAGATCTGTGAACAGAGCAGGATATCTGCCCATGGACACCTCTTTGTGCAGCCATGTAAGTGTCCCCCTTTGCCAACGGTGATAGGAGGGAGAAAGGGGTGTGTCAGGGCATGTTCACGACAGATCGTGGTAGGTTTTGCAACTGCTGGGTTTAAAGTCCTGTTTTCCCCTCCCAAAAATAAGCCACTATTTTCATTTCTGTTATAAGGTGCTCTGAGCAGTCTGAATGCACTAGAACAGTGGTATAGAAATCTTTTCCAAGCACAATTCAAAGTGTTGGTGCTGACCTTTAAAGCCCTACATGGCTTCAGCCCTGTATGCCTGAAGGAACATCTCTACCCCTGTCGTTCGGCCCAGGCAGAGGTCCCCGAGCCAAGGGCCTTCTGGTGGTTCCCTCACTGCAAAATGTGAAACTACAGGGAACCAGGCAGAAGGCCTTTTCAATAGTTGCACCCGTCTTGTGGAATAATCTCCCGGCATATGTCAAAGAGTTAAACAACTATAGTTTTCCATAGACATCTGAAGGCAGCCCTATTTTGGGAAGCTTTGGATGTTTGACGGTGATGTTTTTCTGATTTGCCAGTTCATCCACTTTCACACAGTCACACACATGATAGGAATACTGTGAAAGCTGACATCCTTAACGACAAATGTTAAGGCCATACTTGTCTGCAACAAGAGGTTGAATTAGTATGTCAGTTTTGGGAGGGTGACCATTTTGACGATGGCTATCCTGTCTGAAAGAGTGAAACTCATACTGTCCCATTTCTTTAGGTCTTTGTTTATTTTTCGCCACATGGGCTTGTAATTATGGAGGTATAATTTATTGAGGTTCTTGGTTATTTGTACCCCTAGATATCTGAATTTGGTGCGACAAAGTTTTATTTTGGTGATATTAGTAAGTTCTTTTTGGATATGGGGAGGGGTGTTGAAGCACATGACTACCTTTGTAACCTAAGAAATCTAAAAGGAAAAAATATGCAAAAATATGCCTGCTCTTTTTATGAACATAATATGTGCCTTGCAGTTGAAGGTATATATCTAGTTCAGCAGTGTTACTAGCTGTGGCCAGAAAGGTACGATTGTGTTCTCACAAGCAGGGCATAAAGTTAATGGGTTTCCCTTGTTGCTGGTCACCAACAGCTAGTGTTTTAAGGTTTACAGCCAAACTCTGTATTTTTCACTCATGAGTTTACAAAGGAGAATTTTGGCAAATAAAAATAAAATGTAAATAAAAAAACAAAAAAAAACAAGAGGTTGAATTCTCTCTTGGTCTATAACCTAGAGACCCCAGCATTTATCAACTCCTCCCATCTCACACTAACACTTCAGGTAGCCAGTGATTAAACATCCACAAACATCTATTAGGCAGCATGCTCTGTGAACTTAACCTGAATATTTTTTGGCAGATAAGTCTTCTGTCAACTAAATCAGGGATGTGGGAACCTATGGCTCTCCAGATGTTGTAGTTGGACTCCAACTCCCACCATCCCTGACTATAGTCATACCTCGGAAGTCAAACACCTTTCGACTTGAACGTTTTGGCTCCTGAATGCTGCAAACCTGGAAGTGAGTGTCCCAGTTTGTGAATGTTCTTTGGAACCCAAACATCTGGCACAGGTTCCATAGCTTCCGATTGGCTGCAGGAGCTCTTCCTTCCCGTGGTTTCCAGCAAGTGATATTCTGCCTTGGACTGTGGAATCAAACAAAGAGCTACATGTTCCTTCACTCTGAACTAAATGACAATGCTTAGCATTTAGACCACATGCAAAGTGATTCACGTGCATTATCTTTTTCGCATTCCTTACGCTGACCCTGTAAAGCAGTTCACAGCTTTTATTCCGATGCTGCAGATGGGAATCCAAGGCTAAAAGAGAGTGGCTTGAAATACTCAGATGCAGTGAATCCACAATAGGAGATTTAAACCAGGAGCTTCGTTTTCACACCCCAGCCTCTTAGACTGCAGTCTTTTATGCACTTTTCCTGAAACGAAGTCCACAGAATTCAATTTGACTTACTTCGGATTGCACTGTTAGCCGTTATGCTACTTGTATATCCTTGGGTTTTTGCTTAAGTGTTTGTTATTCCAGCTGTCCTCTGTAAAAAGTTCTGTTCAGATGCATCTTAAAAAACTTCCAAACTTAAAATAAAAATAAAAATCTATGTAATCTTCAAGGTTGCATAGATTTTGTGTGTGAGTTCCTGCTAAACTCAATGGGAGTTTTTTAATGTGCAAAATCAATTGCCTTTTGTTCAAAGAAAAATAGAAGGCTTGCCGACTCAGAAATGCAGTAAAATAGAAAATAAAGACTTAATCCACATTGCTCTGCCAAACTGTTCTATTTGGTAGCAGGGGTTCTCAGACTTTGTGGTGCGAGGGGTCACTTGGGAGTGCTGAACTTTCACACAATTAAAATGGTGGTTCAGAACAGAGCTAGTCACAAAATGGTGGTGAGCATAGCTGCCAAGTACCCCATTTTCCCTGGGAAACCCCCGTATTTTCTTACCGTTTCCCGCCTGTCTCCCGAATGGATTTATATCCCGTAAATCCCCTGGAAAGCAGCTCCTGCCGGCGGCCATGTTTCTGGTGCCGCTCTGCCCATGTATGAGCACCGGAAATTGGGCGGCGCCGGCATCGGAAGTCGCTTCTCCGCATGTCCGGAAGTGCGTAGAAGCGACTTCTGGCACCGCTCTGCCCATTTCCAAAATGGCCGCAGCACCAGAAGTTGCTTCTCCGCATGTCCGGAAGTACGTAGAAGTGACTTCCGGTGCTGCGCTGCTGCTGGTCCCGGATTTTTCAATCCGGAACTTGGCAGCTATGGTGGTGAGTTGGGGGTGGAACCAGTCACAAGTCATACTCCAGAGAAGCAGACACACCCCACTCACTCACACACAAATACCGACTCATCCATTCCTTCAGTAGCACCTTAAAGACCAACTAAGTTTATATTTTGGTATGAGCTTTCGTGTGCATGCACACTTCTTCAGATACACTAGAAACAGAAGTGTCAGACCCTATATATATACAGAGGGTGGTGGGGGTGGGTGGGAATGGGCTGATGGGCTGATGGGAGTGGTAAACCTGTAGATGGCTGTTAATGGCTGCTGATGGCTGCAATTAGAGATAAGAATCCGATGTCTCTATTCATCCCAGGTGCTTCCATGGTTTTAAGCTTGGTAATGATTTCCAATTCAGCAACTTCTCTTTCCAGTCTGTTCCTGAAATTTCTCTGTAATAAAACAGCTGCTTTGAGATCTTGTATAGAATGTCCTGGGAGATTGAAGTGTTCTCCTACTGGTTTTTCAGTCTTATGGTTCCTGATGTCAGATTTATGTCCATTTATCCTTTGGCGTAGGGTTTGGCCTGTTTGTCCAATATAGAGAGCTGAAGGGCACCGTTGGCATTTGATGGCATACACAATGTTAGAAGATGAGCAATTAAATAGTCCTGAGATGGTATGTTGGATGTCGTTGGGGCCAGTAATGATGTTGTCCGGGTGTATGTGGCAGCAAAGTTGGCATCTGGGTTTATTGCAGGCTCTGGTACCAGTGTCCATGTTAAGTCTGGTGGTTGTATTATTGTGGGTGAGGAGTTGTTTAAGATTGGGTGGCTGTCTGTAGGCAATGAAAGGTCTTCCTCCCAGAGCTTGAGAAAGGGAGCTGTCATTGTCCAGGAGAGGCTGTAGATCTCTGATGATGCGTTGTACTGTTTTAACTTGGGAGCTGAATGTGATGACTAGTGGTGTTCTGTTATTTTCTTTTTTGGGTCTGTCTTGCAGCAGGTTCTCCCTAGGTATCAGTCTGGCCCTGTTGATCTGTTGTTTAACTTCATCAGGTGGATATTTTAGTTCTAAAAAGGTTTGCTGTAGATCTCTTAGGTGAGATTCTCTGTCTGTAGAGTTGGAACAGATACGGTTGTAACGTAGAGCCTGGCTGTATACGATGGATTGTTTGGTATGTTTGGGATGGTAGCTAGAAGCAGCCATTAACAGCCATCTACAGGTTTATCAGCAGCCATTAACAGCCATCTACAGCTTTACCACTCCCATCAGCCCATCACTGCCATTTCGGTACCCCTAGGATGGAAATGGGAAGCAAGTTGATGTGCTCCCGCGGTATGGCAACTCAATACCCCAGCTGCTCATTAATCCTGCTGCTGTCGGAGTGAGCAAGTCAGCAGGCCAGCCAATGATCAATAAAGTGCACCTACTTCCATGCCCCCACTCCTGCTACAGCTCTCCCACACCTATAGGGCACTCCTTCATTTTTAGGTCAATTGGAAGAGGGGGAGAAGGAAGGCAGAGCAGGCCCGTCTGGGCAAGTGGGAAAGGGAAGATGGTGGACGAAGCAGTTTTAGGCCCTTCCAACTTCCCTTCTCTTTTCTCCTGCCGATTGGAGCTGCTAGGTTTCAGTCCCAGAAGAGAAAGCCTCACTCCCAGGTAGGTCTGTATAAGCTTTCAGCCTTACAGAGCAATTCTAACCCTAGCTGGACAGCACTGGGGTGTGATGGAGCAGCATAGCTACTGCAACATCCACAGCCGCACCTCTCATGCTGGCTGGGGAGGGGGTAATGAGGGAGGGTAAAATCTTGCTCCAATCATCACTCTGCAGGCACACGCCCCCCAACCCAGCAAAGGCACCCCACCATGTGCATGCATCACGAGTCACGGCGCATGCGTCAAGATGCATGGCGCATGTGCACACAGGAGGCATACGACGTGGCGCCATGGCGAACCCCGCGAGCAAGCCTCGGAGTGAGGCAGTCTCGCTTGCATCGGGGCTTCTCCTCGATGGCGGTGATGCAAGCGAGACTGCCTCACTCCGCTGCTTGCTCACGGGGTTTGCCGCGGCGCTGTGTCGTATGCCTCCTGTCCAGACTGCTGCCCCCCGTCCAGCCTGCCGCCTGGGACAGCACATCCCCCGCCCCCCATTACTACGCCACTGCCCCAACCCCAGCCCTACAGTGACAGATTGGGGATTTGTAGTGCAACCTTATTCTTGTCACAGCTTGCCCTTAATATTTCTAGAGTAAGCCGATGGTGCTGGGCCCCAGGAGAATCAGTAATAGTCACTTTATAGACAGTTCCTCCCTGAATTCTTGTGCTTTCTTCAACTTGTGTTTATAATCTAAATCAGTAATACTTTTTATGTCCCAGTGTACCCCCTCTTTAAAAATATATCTTCCTTTGGGCTTTATTCCCATACCTCTACATTAAAGGATAGGATTCATCAGATCACAGTCATTTCTGTCTATTCAACAGTTCAAAGTAGCCCGTACCTGTGAATCTTTCAACGGCATCAGTAAGATTTTATGTCAACGAGTCTAAATCCATCTCTCTTTTTGTACCTAAGCTTTGCCATTATGCAGGATAACAAACACCTATACTACTATTTGAAATGGTACACAACAGCCCAGTTATTACACTTTAAAATAGATTGCCTGTGTTGCCCGCTGAGCCAAGAGGATGCAACGCTGGTCACCTGGAGGTTTTTCTGATCAATTACATGACAAGGTGAGGGTGACATATTTATACTGGCAAATCTTCCAGCCCTGGATGGGCCCCCAAATCCCTTGGCTTTCAGAAGGGCTTTTCTGTCAGACAGATGTTTTGTGCCTTTAACAGGTTGTGTTACAGGCAGAAATTTAGCAAGCACGTCTTCCTTTCTCCCTTCACTTCCTTTCTGTATAAGGCCACACATGTTTTTAGAGTTACAGCTGCAGTGTAGCATAGGTTTTCTTGGGTTTAATACTACATAAACCAGGCATCCCAAACTGCGGCCCTCCAGATGTTTTGGCCTACAACTCCCATGATCCCTAGCTAACAGGACCAGTGGTCAGGGATGATGGGAACTGTAGTCCAAAACCTCTGGAGGGCCGAAGTTTGGGGATGCCTGACATAAACCATAGTTCATATGCATGAATTTATTTTTTTGCACGAATGAGTTCAAATGCCACAAAAATAGAAATGGCTTAATTTTCTGGAATTTAAAATACAAGAACACAGATGACTTGACATGGTTTTGGAATTTCATGTGTGCTTATCTGTGTCCGTAACTGTATTCTAGAAACATGATTCTTCTTCATTTGTTTTTGTTTTCAAAGCAAATTCCATTGCAGCAGCTACTTTGTACTTTTTATAGAAACCACCTTTGCCAAAGACATTTCTGTAAATATAATACATTCAGTTGTTGAAACTACTTTGGGTGAGACAATGCTTGCGTGGCCTTTTTTCTTCCTTGTTAAAGGTTAATATTTTCATGCATTTGTGAAGTACTGTAGAATAGCTTGCTGGCATGTGGGCTGCTCATTATCAGATAATTGTCTCAAAGATTTGCTGAAAGTGCTTAAATATTAAATATGTGCCACTTATAAGCAAATAGTCACAGGAATTTCAGCGCTGATGCTCGAAAAAAAATGTAGGTTAACTGTAATGGTGGCTGAACACTCAAGATAACAAGGCTGTGGGAAGTTATAAAGTTATGCTGCAAAACATACCTTGTTTTGTATTTATTAGTTGTTTGTATCAACAATGGAAAAGATACCGATCAGCTGAATACAGGGGAAATCTCTTCATAACACAGACAAAAGTTTCTGCCTTGAGAGGTGAGCAGGAAGAGGTTACCCACAGGCATCTGGTTGGCCACTGTAAGAAGAAGAAGAAGAAGAAGAAGAAGAAGAAGAAGAAGAAGAAGAAGAAGAAGAAGAAGAAGAAGAAGAAGAAGAAGAAGAAGAAGAAGAAGAAGAAGAAGAAGAAGAAGAAGAAGAAGAAGAGTAGTTTGGATTTGATATCCCGCTTTATCACTACCCGAAGGAGTCTCAAAGCGGCTAACATTCTCCTTTCCCTTCCTCTCCCACAACAAACACTCTGTGAGGTGAGTGGGGCTGAGAGACTTCAAAGAAGTGTGACTAGCCCAAGGTCACCCAACAGCTGCATCTGGAGGAGCGGAGACGCGAACCCAGTTCCCCAGATTACGAGTCCACCTCTCTTAACCACTACACCACACTGGCATACAGGATGCTGGACTAGATGAGCCATTGGCCTGATCCAGCAGGCTCCTTTTACAGTCTTATGTTCTTACATAGAGTTAAGGCAAGTGTTATCCCACACTTTCACATGCATTTTCTCACCATTTTCCTTAGGGCAACAAGAAGTATATTTTGGGGAGGCAAATTTGTTGTGCAAGACCTCCCAACCCAATCAACTGTAACTGTACAACCTAAATTTGCCACTATTTTAATCCCACCTGAAAATAATGACAGTCTGGAAACTCTCCAAATTTCCTTCTTTTAACAAACTGGATGATTCTCTCCAAAATAGTAAAAATTGGCCATAGTTCTCCCTAATTCATTTTACATTAAAAATGATGAAATAGCAGAAATTAAATCTAGAGTACATTATCATCCTGTACTTTGTAGATGTATTTTCAGTGCTAACCGTCTATTTAAACCTTGCAGTATAATTCCACTGACAGGAGTTTGTTTCTTTTTAGAATTTGCCACCTGTTGTATCATTGTGTATATGAATGGCATTTTTCACCTTCATTGAGTTTAATAGAGAGTGTATTTGTATAAGGTTCCATTCAAGAAACTTACACTAATAGCAGTAACTATCTTTATTCACGGATGACAATGTCAGATCTGCCTGAGAAGCGGAATCCCATTTCACAATATGCTGGTTTGTTATTAATCTGCACTACACTCGAAATGAGGTATCTTATATTGATTTGCACATTCTATCACAGTTGTTCAGATTGCAAAAGTATGGGCTTCCACATACTTTTGGAGGTAGATAGTTGCAATCATACCAAGTCACTTAGCGTAATTGGAATGTATCTACAGTACTTAGCGATTCCAGTTGTGGATTTCCACGCCAGATCAGAACTGTAGGAGCACAGAGGGAGTTGAAAGATTTCTCCCACAATTTGGCAGGATAATACAGGATGGTTACATGCTCTTGGTGGGAGCTTACCACTTGATAAGTGATGTGACTATTTCTGTTCATAGGCACTGGTCATACAGCTTCACGGGTTTCTCCAGCCGTACTCTCCAATAATTCAGTTCCACTGTGAACTTGTTCCTTTAAAGCATGGTTGGGTGAAGCTGTGCCCCTCCAGATGTTGTTGGACTGCAACTCCCATCATCCCTGACCAGTGACTATATGCTGCCTGCAGCTGATGGGAGTTGGAGTCGAGCTACATCTGGAAGGGCTCAATTTCCCCAACCCTCAGAAAAGGGGGCCTAAATCAGGCATCCCCAAACTTCAGCCCTCCAGATGTTTTGGACTACAATTCCCATCTTCCCCAAACACTGGTACTGTTAGCTAGGGATCATGGGAGTTGTAGGCCAAAACATCTGGAGGGCCGCAGTTTGGGGATGCCTGGCCTAAATGGTGCTGAGTGTCTCAGTGAATGGAGAGGAGAAATTTGGGGCCTAGTTTGATGGAGCTTAGGTGCCTTTCTCTCTTTCTCAGAAGTTAACTGCTCCTTTCTCTAAATATGCTGACCATGGTGGTTCTGCCAACCTGCTGTTGGGCCTGGTGGTGCTGTACTGAATGCCATGGAGGACAAGTATCACAGATACCTGAGTGGACAAACAGGGTGCAGTTGACCTCAGTCAACTATGCCTACCTGGGCACTCAGGTCAGCATCAGCTTAAACCTGAAGTGGTGGTGGTGTTTTGCTGCATTCTGTAAGGATTCCGCTCATCCTCCTCCATCCCCATCTCCAGGCTTCTTGTTGGACTGTGTACCACTTTTCAGTGCTTGTATATTGGGCTGGGCAACTGGGACAGATTGCAGCTTCTGCCCACTCCACTGTGCAGCAGTATTATTGTCTGAACTGATGGGAGATAGTTTTGGTGCTGAAGACCACTAGGATGTTGGAGACTTCAGCATCCATTCCAAGACCTCCTTATCTGGAGCACCCCAGGATGCTATGCCAACCGCAAGGCTTTCCCAACATGTCACTTGCCTGACACATATAGTGGAAGGATGTTCATCCAGAAGGAGGACAGAGTTTTCAGTAACTCCTTTGTTGTGCTCAGATCAGTTCCGAACTCTAGACTTACAGTGGCCCTTCCTCTTTGCAGGAGCAGATGACCCATTAGCATAGTTCACACCCTAGAAGCAGATGGACTCTACTGGCCTCTACTGGTTGGCATGGTTGACACTCCTGTTGATGCCCTGATCACCCTGTAGGATATGGAAATGTCTCAAAAAGCTAATGCAGTCCCTCCCAAGCATCTCTTCTAGGGGCCAGTTGAATCTTTGATGTATTGGGTCATGGAGGGTAGGGAGATGGTTGCAATGCAAACACATCTGAGGACACACAACAACATGACTCCAACACCCCAATTATTTGATCAATTTTCACTTTGCATTTGCAACCACACTTGGGGCTTCTTGTGAATACTCCTTCTTCTTGTGTGCTTCTGCATATTATGCATGTATGCCTTGTATTGCCGCTAGGCCATTTCAGTTACAAGCAACAGCAAAATTAATGACACAGTTTCATCAGCTTAAACTGCCACAAGAGGGCAGCGGGTCTTGTCCCTCACCTGCATGCATATGGTGTGCGATACACTAAGCTGCGCATACCACTGACATTTGGAAGCTTACCTGTCATAATCAAGCAGAGAACTTGATAGAGGAATGTATTAAAGTTGCATCTGTTTGTTTTTAAAATAGCTGCAAACTAAAAGAAAAAAGATGAAGCGCAGAATTGTCAGCCTCTGGTGTGAGAATATAATATGTGTTGTGGCATTTATTAGCACATCATTAACATATGAGTTAGAATACAAACATGCCATACATGGAGAATTTCTCTCCCTCCACCCCTCCGAGCTCATTTGCATTTATATAAAACCGCATCAGAAGGCTGGTTTGTTTTCTGGGGAAAGGGTGAAAAATTGGTGCCCCAAGGTCAGATGCTAATTTTAAAGCAGATCACACATTGTGAATAATCTGTTTGATTATTTGACCTTATCCATGTTATTTTCCAGAGATGGAGCTTTGGTTAACTTTTCAGTAGTGATACTTTTAAAAAAGAAAGAAAGAAGATTTCCTCTAAGATTTTCAAATTTTAAATGGTAAATACATTCTCCAGTCAAAACCAAGCAAGGTACCCTTGACATAGAATTATCCATGAACTAGGTCTATGTACCATTTATGGCTAAATATATACTAATAGTATTGGCATGCACCAGATTGGTATGTACCAATAAACAGAAAAGGAACACCAGGAACCATGGCCATGCTACACATTTCAAAATCGCATGGTTTTCTCTTACATGCAGGACTTTTATTTCACAAATAGCCCAGCATGGAAGGTCTGATACAAAGCTGGACGCTGGCACAGTGGCAGTGAAGCTTTAACCCCTTGTTCTCCACCACAATACCCATCCAAATTGGGCCACCACACCTGCTACTTGCAGAGGAGGAGATTCCACTATGATAATATTAATAATGTTATTATTTGTACCCCACCCATCTAACTGGGTTGCCCCAGCCACTCTGGGCAGCTTTCAGCATATATTAAAATATAAAAACCATCAAACAGTAAAAACTTCCCTATACAGGGCTGCCTTCAGATGTCTTCTAAAGGTTGTATATTTACTTAATACCTTGACATCTGATGGGAGGGCATTCCACTAGGTTCAATGGGAGCTTTTCCTTCCTCCTGGAAATAGCAGGGATGGGGAACCCCAGCAGTAGGTATAGGGTTAAACCCCCCAGCATCCCCAAGCCTGGGTCCCAAACTGGATGAGGGCACCCATGCCCACTATTTGTGCTATAAAAGTTACGCGCTCAGAGCAAACTCCTTGATGAAAATAATATCTAGTTTGGCCCCTAGCATACCATTCTGTGTTACCTTGTTACGTAACCTTCATTTCAGCGTGAAGTGATGGTGGAACCAGGTACCATTCTAAGGTACAGCTTGGAATGAGTTTCCAACCAGGTACACTTTGTTCCTAGGATATTCCTAGGAACTTGCCTACTTATTGTGATAAGAACATAAGAGAAGCCTGCCAGTCTGTAATCATATATGGAGGCTCTAAAAGCAGGAGGGGGGGGCTTGTTATGTAGCCCATCTGCCTATCTGTGGCCAGAGAACTTGCTTGGTATTAGTGCAGGGACTGTGGCGCTCTCTCCCATTCAGTACCCACCTGGCACTGGTATCTCTGCAGCTTATCCACTGGGGCACAGCAGGGTGGTGTGAGGTTAAGGCATGTTGGCTCGACTCCATCGGTGCATCTGAGTAGTGCTGACCCTGTTGCTGTTCTGCTGTGCCCCAGCACTACCCAGATAGCCACCACCCCAGCACCACTGATGCCATTGTTGGGAGGGCAGCTCTGCAGTGCAAGCCTACCACGCTGGCTCCTACTGTTATCCAGGGAGGTTTGTCTTGTCCCTTCTTTACTAGCTTTCTGCGAAATGGCAAGGCTTTATTTTTAAAAGAAGGCCTTTGATTTTTATGAGAGGTATCCAGTTCACTCATCCCTTCAGTGCAAGGATTTGTGCAATGGGACTTTGTCCCCTCCTCCAGCTTTGGGGACTATATTCCTTAGCAGTCTGATTTAATTCTGAAGCTTTTGCTCACATTTTTCTTAAGAATGATTACAAAGATTATTTCCATTTTCCCCCACAGCAAGACCTGAGATTTTCAAGATTCTGATGCAAATCTCTGGTGGCTGCATCAACTGCTGGAATCAATATTACCTGAGGATGGAACTGATAGTTCAGCAAGAACTGTGCTTAGGGCTACTTACGATAAAGATCCTGTTTCCCTGAGCATTGATTTTATATGAATGCTCAGAGTTACCCATAGCTTGTAATCAGCCGAACGAGCAACAGGATGAACATCAAAAGCTGGTATATGTGCCAAAAGGGTTTTCAATCAGCAGCATAACATGGCCTATTTTTGTACCCCTTGAATTATCATAGTAATTTATTTAGATGCCATTGTTTCCATGCAGTAAGGAGTGGGCTTCCCTGCTTTCTAACTATGCAAATCATGCAGACAAACTATAGTTTATTTTACTGTGTTGAAGGGTAGCGGTGTGCATGCACAAACCCTTTCTATGTACAGGATTTGTGATTTACGGAGTGCTTCAAACATGCTTGACCAGTGACATTTTTTGCTTCATCAGAGTTTCTTCCAAATGATTGGTTGCAGTTGCTACATGAAGAGCAGTCAGAAACAAGAGCTTGTTTTTGCTAGCACTATCTCTTCCTCATTCCACCCAGTCTTTGATGTACCAGTAAATTTAAGATGAAAAGGAAGGATGGTTCTAGACAGATATGAGACAGCTGTACAAAATGAAACATATATCCAGAATACTCATAACCCATTTATCACTAAGCAATATCAGCTTCGGCAAAGTTGGGAAGTTTTGTTTTAAATGAACTGATATCACTGCAGTGTAGCAACCCCCCCCCCCATAGATTTTTCTAATAGGAAAAGAATCACTAGCTTGGTAAAACAGTATGCTCCAGAGGCAAATGAAATGTGGATAGCTAAAACAGTTTCCAAGTTAAGAAAATTACAGTCAGTATTTTTCTGCTTCGGAAGCTCAGAATGAGATAGCTGGGAATTTACTTATTTTTATTAGATTTTTATCTCACTTTTCAGACCAAAATCCTGCTTTCCCTTTCCCTTTATGGCTTAGAGCCATTTGGAAACCTTACACTGGTCCTGTATACAGACTATTGGTTCTGTAGAGTAATCAGTGCCAGATTTACTGGATCTCAGTGTCCGGGCTAAACGATGGGGGTGGAGACGCTCCTTCAGGTATACAGGACCGAGGCCGTTTAGGGCTTTAAAGGTCAGCACCAATACTTTGAATTGTGCTCGGAAACGTACTGGGAGCCAATGTAGGTCTCTTAGGACCAGTGTTATGTGGTCTCTCTCTCTCTTTTTTTTAAATACATTTTATTCCATTTTCCAAATTCAACAAATTAACAAAACCAATCTTTTATACAAAATCTTATATTCACATCTTTTACCTTGCTCCGCCGAGCTATGACTTCCCCCCCTCCCTTCATGCGGGTTTCTTATTAATTCCCTTTTTTGCAGTTCCTTTTTTGTCATATTGGTCAGTTCGTAAGGTTTATTTTAATCCTGCGAGAGTTTTTAACGATCTACAGTTTTTCTCCATATAGTCCACATATTTACTCCAGTCCTTTTGAAACCTTGTCTCCCCCTGGTCACGAATCCTGCATGTCAATCTAGCAACTTCAGCATAGTCCATCATTTTTGTCTGCCACTCCACAATTGTAGGTAATTCCACAATTGTAGGTAATTTCCATTTTTGGGCTAACAAAGTCCTAGCCGCGGTTGTTATGTGGTCTCGGCGGCCACTCACAGTCATCAGTCTAGCTGCCGCATTCTGGATTAATTGCAGTTTCCGGGTCACCTTCAAAGGTAGCCCCACATAGAGCACATTTCAGTAGTCCAAGCGGGAGATAACTAGAGCATGCACCACTCTGGCGAGACAGTCCGCGGGCAGGTAGGGTCTCAGCCTGCGTACCAGATGGAGCTGGTAGACAGCTGCCCTGGACACAGAATTAACCTGTGGCTCCATGGACAGCTGTGAGTCCAAAATGACTCCCAGACTGCACACCTGGTCCTTCAGGGGCACAGTGACCCCATTCAGGACCCGGGAATCCCTCACACCCGCCCGCCTCCTGTCCCCCCAAAACAGTACTTCTGTCTTGTCAATCTGTTAGCCGGCACCCACCCACCCACCCATCCTCCATCCATCCAACAACTTTGTTGTTGACAATGGAGAGCTGGACATATAAAGGGCCCCATTACCTTCAGTAGCTTAGGGCCTCTTCAAACCTAAATCCGGCCCTGAGAGGAAAAGGGACAACTTCCCTCTTTAGCAAACATTGCTGCTGTGTAGTGAACGATAGACACTATTTGCTCCTGGTCCCTAAGTGCAGATGCCTTCTCTACTGAGCTCCATTAGGGGTTAGTGGAAACCTGAAATTGACTAGAATGGATCTTAGGAAGCTTCTGACCCAGTCATCTGCACATCTCAAAGTAAGGTTGAACAATTTACATATAAGGAAATGGTCTGGAATGGCCAGGCATTGCTGTTGCAGTAGATTGCCTTCCCTCCCCACTCTGTCCTTGACCAGTGTAAGGGCTGCAGATGCAGAGGGAGTTCTGGCTCCATTACAATTCATCACTGCCTGGCTAGGGTGTGACTAGGGTTTATCCTCCTGAAGAGCTTGAAATAGGGTTAGAGTTCCCATTAAATTTTGTCTTGCATCATTTTGGGCTTTCTTTGCTGGATCTATGAATTCTTTTATTTATTTATTTATTTTTGATATTATTATTTTTTAACCTACCTTTCACAATCAAGTTCCAGTCCTTTGTGGAGAGGAAGTTCCACAATTAATGGGATTAATCTTACGGTGCCACCTATCATACTGTATACTGGCTGTGCACAGCCCAAAATGCATTGCTTGAAAACATATGCCTCTTGTTTCTAACACTTCTGAGCATTCTATTTAGGATTGAGGCACATGGCTAGAGGACATAACCTTTTTTTTCATTGCTTTGTTCAGCTACAGAGATAAGAAAATTGTCAACCATTGTAGTGGACATGGTCAACAAAACTGTACAAAGTGTATGCTTGAATGACCTTTGTCGATTCTTTGGTGTAGAATATATATATATTGTAAAGTCTTATTTCGAGGACAATTTATTCTTAAATTGGGGGAAAGCATATTCCATAACTATTCTTTAAAAGGTCAGTGCTCAATTGAATTTCCAATCATATAACATGAGTTTTCTGAGACTGTCAGCCTGGAAGTCAACATGGGGCATTGCCATTGCTACCAGAATGGTCCTTTCCAACTAGGAAACATAGGGGGGGAAGGAGGAACTGGAGATATATGTAAGATCAAAAACCCACACTAATACAAATATTTATTTGACACTGGTACCAATAATTGCTTCCTACTTTTGCATTGGTCATTGGTAAATATGCCTACATATTGTCTACTAAACAAGGTTCAAAACCTGACACAAGTAACACTTGGAGAACTGCAAATCCTGGCTTTATAGGAGCAAATCCCCCCCCCATTTCCATACAATGGATTTTACAACACCTCACAGTGAATGCTTTCAGGCATAGGAATTATTGAGCTGGTTTTCCTGGTTATGTTGTTGTTGTTTAGTCATTTAGTTGTGTCCGACTCTTCGTGACCCCATGGACCATAGCACGCCAGGCACTCCTGTCTTGCACTGCCTCCCGCAGTTTGGTCAAACTCATATTTGTAGCTTCGAGAACACTGTCCAACCATCTCGTCCTCTGTCGTCCCCTTCTCCTAGTGCCCTCAATCTTTCCCAACATCAGGGTCTTTTCCAAGGATTCTTCTCTTCTCATGAGGTGGCCAAAGTATTGGAGCCTCAGCTTCACGATCTGTCCTTCCAGGGAGCACTCAGGGCTGATTTCCTTAAGAATGGATAGGTTTGATCTTCTAGCAGTCCATGGGACTCTCAAGAGTCTCCTCCAGCACCATAATTCAAAAGCATCAATTCTTCGGCGATCAGCCTTCTTTATGGTCCAGCTCTCTTCCTGGTTATAATGCTAGTGTTTCACTCCTGGTTTCTAACATTCCTTTACACTGTTACATTATGGAACTGTAGCTTTTTGGTTCCTATAGTGCCATGTCACACTAAATTTCATTCACATCAGTGAGTGTGGTGTGACACGACAAAGGAAGTAATTGGACAAATCGCCACTTTCTATGTGCTTCTGTTGCTGCCTGCACCTGGCTGCTCCCGTACTGGCCCCCCGTACGTTTCCGAGCACAATACAGGTCCTGTATACCTGAAGGAGCGTCTCCACCCCCACCATTCAGCCCGGACACTGAGATCCAGCACCGAGGGCCTTCTGGCGGTTCCCTCATTGCGAGAAGTGAGGTTACAGGGAACCAGACAGAGGGCCTTCTCAGTAGTGGCACCCGTCCTATGGAATGCCCTCCCAGCAGATGTCAAGGCGGCCCTGTTTAGGGAAGTTTTTAATGTTTGATGCTGTATTGTTTTTAATATTCGGTTGGAAGCCGCCCAAAGTGGCTGGGGAAACCCAGTCAGATGGGCGGGGTATAAATATATTATTATTATTATTATTATTATTATTATTATTATTATTATTATTATATAGGCCAGGGGCAGGCTGAATGCAGACCCCAAGCCCCTGCCATTGGTTGGCCTTGCAGGCACGGCCTGCCCACACCTGAGAGGCTGTTGTGGCTGGAGGCAGTGGTACCAGGTGACCATCTCCTCCCCTGGCTGTGCTGGAAGATGGCAGTCTCCTCAAACCCACTGCAGCGGCGCCATGTGGCAAACGTTGCCTCCACCTCACCCCGAGCCTCAGGCAAGTGGTTATTCCCCATGATTCACCCATGAAAACAGTTGGAAAGTTCTGCCTGCCTGAATACCACCCCCAATTTCATCACATGGCATAAGCCCTGAAAACTGTGTGAAAATCGCAGCACAAAAGCAGATTTCGCAAATGGATATTTTCTGGAAGCAATCAACATGGAAATATGCACTAAACGTCTGCTGGATTCTGCTAGATTTCCAGAAGTGACTTTTAAGTCATGTGACAGATCGCATAAAATGTGGAGGTCATCAAGTAAAGGAATGTTGGGGAAAATGGAATGACATGATCTGAATGCAGCCAATGTTCAGGGGTGTCAAATTCAGTTAATGAAAATCTGGCAGAAGAATTCCGATTTCCAAAAAAAACGGGGATGTTACTCTTCCCCTCCCAGTTCAAGAAATTGTTGGTTTTTAAAACATATTTTCACACACAGAAAATCGTTTGGTATCAGTGAATTTGCAATAAGATTTTTGACTTCTGCTTTCCGAATCTAAACCCTATGGTTACATACCCAAGGATAACTAGTGTCAATTGCATTCTAAATAACACTCTAGAAGAGGTAAGGAAAATGACTCATTTTTTTTCCCTTCCTAAAGCTAAGTCATGCTGGTTATAGGCAGTTGACATGAATTTCAGCAAGTCACATTATGTCACTGAAATACCATCTTGCTCGAATGCCAAATTAAAAAGAATGACATTTAACACATCATGTTTGTATGACTGCTGCTACTTCATCACCCAACTGGCATTAAGAAGCTGAGTATAAATAACACAGTTTTACATCTTTCATTTACTTTGTTGCACACTTGACTAGCACGATCTTTCATCAAAATCCAATTCAAAGCCTTGGGGGGGGGGAGATGGGGGAAGACATTGAAGAGATCTTATCCATTTCTTAGATAAAAATGGTCAATTGCAAACAACTGTATTTTCCTACCTACCTATCCAGAAGTAGGCACAGAATGGTGTGTTTTAACAGCAGTGTGCCCCAGAATATAAATAAATCATACTGTCTGTTAATAGGTTTTCTCCCACACTGCCATGAAATATTACTGACAAGTACACACAGAATCTTCAGGCATCATATTGTGGAATGGCATATGTGTCAAGAGCATTGCAAATTGTACATGATGAAATTATAATAGAAAAATCTAGAGCAGGGGGGAAATCCCACCAAAAAGTTCTCTTTCACAAAGTTGATGTTGAGTCCCCCCCCAATATTCCCCTGACATTTGACATCAATTAAACATCCGTTCCAATATTTGATAGCTGGTTTAAGTATTTGGCAATCAATGTGAAACAGTATTTAGTATTTGATGGTATATTGCATTTACATGCAATAGTTTTCGCATTTGACTGTATTTGATAGTTGCTGTGTGTTGTATTTAGTATTTGATAGTGCTCAATAGCTGATATGCAATTGTTTTTGACAATATTTGATAACCTTAATGCAATAGTATTTGATGTTTGAAATATTTCCCAGTTGCCACCTTATGGCATGTCATCATGGGCAGTTGTCGAAACATTCAAGAAATGGCAACACATCAAAGCACTTCAACCTTTTAAAAAATTCAGGTTAGAATACAAATGGGGAGGGGGGGCACTTGCTCCAAGAACTTGAATTAAAAAACATAGATTTGGTAAATGTAAACATATTTGGAAAAACTGTTTCTCTTATAGAAGAATCACTTAAAAGAATGAGACTATAATGCAGATCATGAGAAATAACATCAGCTCCTGCCAACCTAGCAGTTTGAAAGCACGCCAAAAAGTGCAAGTAGATAAATAGGTACAGCTCCGGCGGGAAGGTAAATGGCATTTCTGTGAGCTGCTCTGGTTTCGGTGTTCTGTTGTGCCAGAAGCGGCTTAGTCATGCTAGCCACATATACCAGAAAAACTGTCTGAGGACAAACACCGGCTCCCTTGGCCTGTAAAATGAGATGAGCGCCGCAACCCCAGAGTCATCTGCAGCTGTACTGAACTGTCAGGGGTCCTTTACCTTTTAATGGAGTCAGTAGCATAAGAGCACATTGTTTGTATGATTTTTCTGCCTCCACTATGAAAGGCAGCATGCCCCTGAATGCCAGTTGCTGTGAATCACAAGTGAGGCAAATGCTGTTGCACTCATCTCCTGCTTTTGGGCTTTCCATAAGCATTCAGTTGGCCACTGTGAGAAGAGGATGCTGATCGAGATTAGCAATCGAATCTTCTTGTGTTCTTATGAGGGCCGAGCCTGACAGCCTCCTAACTCTTCTGGGCCCTGGGTTTTTTGAGTAACACCATCTTGCCAAATGCAACTATAAAGATGCAAAGCAAGATCCAAGTCTTTGTACAGTTGCCCTGCACATACACATGGCCAGGGCTTGCTAATTACTATATTCAAAGAGCTTTCTTGGCAGAGAAGTACATCTACTAATCTAATGACTTGGAATACTCGAGTGATTTGGACGCCAGTCTAGTGATTTGGACAGCAAACTGCAGATTGCATTAAGTGCTTTGTTTTGTCATTTGATGGCTATACTGTAGCTATCTGGGGGACATGGGCATAGAACGGCTGCAACAGAATCAGTGCTACAGCTATCAGTAGAATAAAGCTAAGAATAAAATCCCCCCCCCCATTTTCTGTCATCTGGGAAAGCCTACAGAGAATTTTTTGGAGCTGTTCCCAACCATTTCTCTTGTGCTAGATGAGTTATGCAGAGCAAATTCATAACCTCCCAGTGGAACAGATGGATGCAGAAGATCCTCCCACCTTCTGCCTCAGGATAGATCATGGTTGGTGCTATAAGAAATTAAGACATTTTTCAGCATACCATGACATGCCCTTTCCCTTGGCTTCAGATGTAATCATACATTAAATATATGGCCTAATATTTGGTAAAGAAAAATTACTTATCTATATAAGTGATGTTCTGCTAGAAGGAGTATTCTCATGAAGCCAGCTATACTGAAAGCTGCTTCATATATTACATCTATCTGAATCAACATGGATATTAAGATCCATATCAGTCTCATTTGGGCATTTTTCATTTTACTTCTGACTTCACTGTGGTGTGCTGCAAAGCCCAGACCAAGCAGAGGTGTTTATTAAACATCTTCACTTGAGTCCTACAGCTGGTTCACATAAAACATCCAAAGAAATAGGTAGGAAGCAATAACCGCCCAAAATTTGTGAGGGTCAACATGGATACCCTCAAACACCTTTAAAAAATACTAAGCTACACGAGCCTGAGTACCCTAAGGTCGGCTTCTTTCATACGTTACTTTCTATGTTGTTCAATCACCATCTGAGGCTCTGCTCCAGATCACAAGACCTTTCTAGACATGACTGCTGGCAATCAGAGCTAGGGCGTTTTCTGGGGTGGCTCACACCCTGTGGAATGCTTTGCCCAGTGAAGGATGTCAGGCCCCATGACTATATGATGGTATAGTAAGGATGAGGCTGCTCAAACAGGCTTTTGGCCAATTTATTTCTGTCCAGTTCCTTGTTGTGTTTGAATTATGACTGACTTGGATGGGAATGACTTAAGACTGAGTTTAACTTGGGTATTGTTTTACGTTTGAATTTTTATTTTTTTATTTTTTGGCATTTTGATCTGTTAGTCACAGATCAAAGTTCTCCAGAACGTTAAGTTTTTAAAAGAAACTAAATAAAGCAAAGCTTCAGTGCCTGGTTTCCCCAGTGAATCTGGGCATTGATGCATTCTGCAAGAAGAGGTTAGCCAAATATCCCAAGGCAGATTCTTTCTATACAGCAAGGGTGAGACATTCATACATGAAGACAATTCTTATCAGAACAAAGGTGGCTTATCATAGAGTAAAAGCAGTGAAAAATAGCACAAAATGAGAAACTGCATGATTGGTTGGGAATTTTGACTTTAAGATAGTATTCATATTTTAGCAGGTTTCCACAAAATTACATAGACTCCATCTCTGGCCATGTTCCCACAGGCTCTAGAGCAGGCATCCCCAAACGGTGGCCCTCCAGATGTTTTGGCCTACAACTCCCATGATCCCTAACAGGACCAGTGGTTGGCAAAGATGGGAACTGTAGTCCAAAACATCAAGGCCGAAGTTTGGGGATGCCTGCTCTAGAGATTTCAACCAAGAAAGATGCACTCAAGAAGACACGTAAGGAAGGAAGAGAACTGAAGGGCCCAGGAACCAAGAGTACTGTACGTGAATAAGAAAAGCCCACAGAATTGGGCAGGTGGATCTGTCTCACCTCTAGAGACCTCCAAAGCAATGCTTTCCGAAATATGTTCCGAGGAACCCTTGGGCTTTCTGGAAGTTTATCAGAGATTCCTCCATGATGCCACTGAGCCTTGGTGATGCTTTCAAAGAATCCTGGGACAGATTCTGACTTGAGATGATGAATTAGAAATAGGACATAAGCCCAGACCTGCACATTGCTCCTGGCATGGGTGGGAAGTCCTTGCATTGTGCTGCCCTAGGCTACCAACACACCATACACCATGCAAATAAAGCACACAATTTCCCACCAAGAACCCTGGGACCATAGCTTGTCATTCAGAGCTGCAATTCTTTCAGAGCTTTACTCCGAAACTTGGGAGAATGCATTCTAACCCCATATGGTAAAAGAAGGTATGAATCAGCATTATGCATATTCTGTGGCTGTACGTCATGCTGAAATGCACCAATTATGCATCAAGAGTGGTCAAAGGCTTGAATTCATAAAAGTGAATTACTTAGAGGTGCTCTGGGTTGTTTCAAAGCTCCAGACTAGTAGAAAATGCATTAAAGGCTGAAATATGTATTAGTCTCTTTTCCACTGGGGGAGGTGGGAATCTTACTGTGTGGAGCTAAACCTCCAGTCTAGCAAACCCTTGCGAAATAATGTCTATGTGATAGCAAAATCAGAGCTACAACGTTCAAAAGCACATCAATAATCTTGCTATTAGGTGCACTGTGGCATCCATTGTTGTATTCTGATTGTAGAGTAACTAAAGAAAGGCACCTTCTCCTTTTTCCATACAAGATTACACATAATCAAACCTGAATTGCTATTACGGTAGTAGTCAAAAGTGATGTAAGCTAAATAAAAACAGTATTTTATTTTATTTTTTAAAGTGATGTGAGTTGACAATATTGAGAAGTGGATACAAGTTGACCATTCCTTTTATGTTGAAATGGACACAACTTAACAAATGATGTGTGTTTATTCAGAACATCTTGTGAATGCCTAGTTGCAATCTTAAACAGACTTACAGGGGAATATCGTTCCCTCTCTTCTATCAGGGGTGAATTTGCCCTTACTCCCCTTCCTGAAAGATGACTTGGAAGATTCACTCCCAAAGGGGGGGGGGTGTTGAAGGGTTAGACCATGTGGGGCCTTTTGGCCAATAGGGAATTCTCATTAATGCAAGGAGGACAAGCTCAGAGGAGAAGGTAATGAAATATTTGCCCCATATCTCTCACCCTGGCTGTAGCAAACTGCTCGGGTTATGGGCAGAATCTATACATGTACACACAAAATATTAGTGTTTTGCCCAGGACGTGGAACACAATGGGTCTTGATTCAGAATGAGCATCCACAGAACTGAGACGTACATATATTTTAATTAATTCTGCGTCATGTTTTTTGTAATTTTAAATTTTTAAGTACGAACATTCCCCTTTTAAAGGAGTCAAGTATCCATTGTTTTCTTTAAAAACACGAACCGATTCCCCCCCCCCTTGTTGGAAATAGCAGTTCCTGGTTTAAATGGTTGGTGTTCATGTTTTGAACTACAGCTCCCATAATGCTTCATTTCCTTCACCTGTATTATTGCATCTCAGGTAGGCTGCTGCTCTTTTGGGTGCTACAGTTCCCAGAATGCTCCAGATCTCCCATCACCATTGCTGCATCTGAAGCTGGTTGCTGCTAATTTTTGCCCAACAGTTCCCAGAGTCCTTCAGCGTTGCAGTATCTCAGACTCTCACCAAGCCTAGGCTCTATTCAAACATGTGCGACTGTATTTTTGTCCCTCACTTTGTGCCTTTGATTGCACAATCAAGTGATAAGACGGCAAGTCCACACATTCATTTGTGAATCTTCAACCGTTGAGTGATCAAGTAATGAGGCATAGAGCGAAGAACATGAAAGCACAAATCACCCCCAAGTCATTTTAATGGAGGTTTCATTGCTGGTTTGCTATAATATTAAACTCCAGTATGCAGTGAGGCTTCTATAGCCAGCTTCTCATTGCTTTTGCCAAGCATAGAAGCCAAACCAGAACCTTCCACAAACTGTCAGAGGCACTAAGCTTCTGAATACCAGTTGCTGGGAAACCACGCGGGAGGGGAGAGAGTTACTCCACTCAGATCCCAATTGTGGGCTTCCCAAAATGGTTCACTGGTTGGCCACTTTGAAAACAGGAGGCTGGACTAGATGGGCCACTGGCCTGATCCAGCACTCTCACCTTATGTTCTTCCATTAACAACAGAAGGTATCCTTTCTGCTGAATAAAGCACGGCAGTTTAATTAATCTGACATGCCATTTAATTTGTCTTTCCATTAGCATTCTTAATATGATTCTCAGCCCCCCTCCCTTTCTGGGGAGACCATTTACACAAAAACCTAAATTGGAATTCTGCTTCCCAAAAGATTTAGTAACACCGAAGCAATAAACAGCAACAGGAGGATCTGACAGGCTCTGCATGATTGCAAGCTTAGGGAAGTGTTGCTCCATGAGTGCTTTTGAGAAATGATAGAAGCAGACTGAATCAAAGGGGTGGGAGGGAAGACAAGGCAAACAGAAAAGGAGTCATGGAGCTCGGAGTTAAACCACAAGGGTGGGGGGAGTGAAATCTCACAAAGTGAGATGTTTTGCCCCGAGAAAATTCTAGGGACATGACATGAAGCAGAAAGATGACCAGAGGCTTGAAATTTCAAAAGCAAGGAATAGGGTTTTGAAAGTTCTCGGCGCGGGGAGACAAAATGGGAACTCAAGCATGGAAAAAGGCATGTGACCTCTGTTTCTTTTCATACCAAGGGCAGTAATGGGAGAGTGCCATTCCTTTCAGAAGAATTATTTAGGTCTAAAGACCTAGACTGGTGATGTTCATATGTAACAGTGGGAGATGCTGCTTGCCATTGTGTTGTGCTTCTGAGCTCCCTGCAAGCGTCTGGCTGGGAAATGGGATGCTCAGTTAGGTAACATTCAGCAGACTTTTGGACAGGAAATGAGATACCTGAATTTCAGCTAATGTGCACAAGTTCAATCCTGCTTTCCAGTCATAGAACCTAGCCAACTCTCTACCTGCTCTACAACTAACACCTCATATGATGGAGAGCATAGTTATTTTTTTTTGGGGGGGGTGAACCAGCTTGTGGGCCAAATGGGCAGGCCTGGTTTACCAAATTTGGCCCATGGGCTTGAGATTATTGCCCATCCCTGATCTAAAGTATATGTGTTATATGTATGAATAGATGTTAGCAGGGCCAGATTTAGGTTTGATGAGGCCCTCAGCTACTGAAGGTAATGGGGCCCTTTATATGTCCAGTTGTCCTTTGTCAACAACAATTTGTCACTGGTCTTTATGTGTTGAATATTTGCTATATGGTAAATTATGGACCTAGCAGGTATCTAAAGCCATTTGCCACTGCTGCTGTATGTAGGTTTTATTTTATTTGTTTTTTTTATCTTATATTTTGGAAATTTACATCCAGGTTTTTCTTTCCTTTATTTTTTTTGAGGGGCCCCCATAGAGTGGGGCCCTAAGCTGTAGCTTCTTTAGCTTATACGTAAATCCGGCCCTGGATGTCAGTAAGTATGTAAGATCATGGGACAGCTACCTCAGCCCTTGTTCTTCAAAGTCTTGCAAGTGGCTGAAGGACAGGGAAACAGAATGTTTCTAGGACTGAGGTAAAACTGTGCAGCTTGCTTGTTATTTTTGCTGTTGGATGCTGCATGCTGCAATCTTGATATATTTATATTCAATCTTGATATATTTATAGTACAGTCATACCTCATGATATGTCCGCTGCGTGTTGCGTCTTTTCAGGGTTACGGACGCGCCGAACCCGTAAGTCCGGGAACGGGTTACTTCCGGGTTTGGCGCGTCCTGCACGCATGCATTGCATTACGCTCGTGCGCAGATGTAGCGCTTCAGGATGTGGCCTTTTCATGTTGCGAAAGGGCCTCCGGAACGAATCCCGTTCACAACAAGAGGTACCACTGTATTGTAATGTGGGGGTGGGGTTGTAAGCTGCTTTGAGCATGATTTTTTGTGTGTGTGTGTGGAAAAGCAGCATACAAATAAAGTGAAGGACCAAATGAAATGAGTATTTGTATTATGTGTAGATGTGTTTGACATCATGTGTTTGCAGTTGTACACTAGTGTTAGTGTGTCTGAGAAAGCATATATAATGTAGCTTCATCCATTTAGTTATAAAAATATTGATATACCACCATTTCATAGAAAATATCCAAAAGGGCTTTATAACAAAAATACACAAAACCATATAAAAACCCGAGAACAGACTTCAGTTAACCATTTTGGAAATATGTATCCTTAATTCCCTTCACAGCCTGGCAGAATATGAATATTCACGATCCAATTTGTGGCAATTCTTTTCCCCAAATGTCAGAATCCCCTCAGTTCCTGCTTCTCAAGCAAACCCTGGGGAAAGAAGCAATTTTATCTGCCTGACTCTTAGCATTCACTGAAGGCATCACTAAGCTTTTGGACCGCTACAAAATGTCAACTTTTCCCACATTTTGGACCTACACTTTGTTTATTTGTGGAAAGATTTATATTGTACTGTTTCAAATCAAACTTTATTTGCTTAGCCAGCAGTCCATAGCATCGAAGAAAAGGAAAAGGCACAAAGCAATAATACATTACAAATATGGTCACCAATAAAACCTATGTAGACCAACAAATTAGGCTAGCTTATAAACTCCGATCCAGTTGGAGAGCTGTCAGAGAGGCCACTTACAGCCTGAGATAATAATGTCCAAATGGCCAGAGGTGGTATATAGGGATGACTTAAAACTCTTATTTCTCAGAAATTGACACAGATAAAAACAAATAAGAACTAAACGAGGGATCATGAGGACTATACTATAATCGTTCATATGTCAGCTCTCAGTCTCATTGCCCTCTCAATGAATCTGGTGACCTTCTCTGTTGTCAGGATATTCCGATCAGCTAGGAGAAAGAACAATATCGCCTCGCGTGAGCGGCCCGGGATTTCAGATTTGAGCGGTGTGATGATCTTGTCCCTCAGGTCTTTATATAGGGGGCAGGACAGTAGAAGGTGTGACACGGTCTCTACATTGCCAATTCCACATGGGCAAAGTCAATTCTTGGTTGGTATTTTTTTGAATCGGCCTTCAAGGACTACAGAAAGTAGCATGTCCAGTCTGGCCAGCGTAAAGGCTCGTCTATATTTTGGGATGGTTAGGTTAGACAAATATAATGCCCGGGAATCAAAGTGAAAGGGAGGAAAGTGATCGTACCAAGGACAAAATTTCTTAATAATACCGTGTTTCTCATATTATAAGACATGTCTTATATTTATTTTTTCCTCAAAAAAACACACTATGGCTTATTTTCAGGGGATGTCTTATATTTTTCCTCCTCCTGCTGCCGCAGCCGGTATTGCTGCTGTGCCTATCACTATGTCTTATTTTCGGGGTATGGCTTATATTCCTTGAATGCTTAAAAATCCTGCTATGGCTTATTTTATGGGTATGTCTTAAAATATGAGAAACAGGGTAGCCAGGTTACTTTGCTGTTTGATATCCTTCAAACCCTGGTCTATGAGGTTTTTTTGCCTCCGGCAGACCCATCTTAAGTAAATGCTGTGCATTCAGGCCACATGTGAGGAGTTTTTGATGCACGGTTTTGAACCATGGGCATCTGTGTGCGTCCTGTGTAACCGGGGGTAATAGTCCAGATGGGTTTAAATTTAGGCAGAGCCAATAGTTGAGTGTTCTTTGCCATGTCCGAGTTTCAACAGAGAGAAAACTGGCCTCAAGATGTAAGGCCGTGTTTGGTGCACATGGCGGGACAGCAAAAATCTGTTTTGAGGATGTTACAATGGTTCCCCGTCCAGATTTGGGACATAAATCCATGACAGGGCCCCATAAAGTAATTGCGCCATAGGTTTTGATTGTACTGTTTCAGTCCTTAAACACCACTTGGGGTGGCCAACAATAATTATAATGAACTCTGAAAAGCAGTAACATTACAAAAATACAATATAACAAAAACAGGGAGAGTTTCAGCAAATAAAGCAGTTTCAGCAAATAAAACAAAGGCACCAGATAAAACAAGTTACCTATCCAATGAAAACAAAAATCCTGCCAAAGCAAAATAGATTTTGTCATATGTTAAAATACTGCAGGAAAGCAGGACATTTTAGATGCAGGCAGTGAGAAGATGCTTTGAACCTCCACCATAGGACACAGAGGTCAGTGGGCAGGCTGGCACAGCAGACTTTAATATATCTTATAATAAAATGAATTGACTGTTCCCTTGCTTGTGTAACCCCAGCCATTGATGTCCCTCCCCCTGAAAAAAAAGTTTTCTCTTGTTATAAAGCATCTAGAATATGCTTAGAATCAGACTTTGATGAATCACAGGGGGAAAGAGCTTCACAAATGTGGGTCAGCCACAGGAGAGATCACTTGGCTAGATGCAGAGAGCGAGAATGCCTGCACCAGCAATCTGAAGACAGGGCACTGGCAGGGAAATAAATAAATAAGGTCTAAATGTGGTGTATAATTAGGGTAGCATAAACAGTTGGAAGTCACAGTGTTCTGTGTGGGATTATAAAACACATTTCTGGAATCACCATCAAGGGACCTTTTTGCAGCCATAAGAAGGGTGGCTATATAGCAAAGGTGTGTGCTTATTTTGAAATGGATCTGAGAACTAGTAACAATGCAATTCCACATGCATAGGAAATAAAAATGAAGACTTGAATTAGGCTATACGTTGTCTCGGAAACTGAACAACAGGCACATTTCAGGGACTGCTCCACTTTCTATAAATTGCACTCTGGTTTATTATTCTGATTAATTCACTCTGAAAGATAGATTGCTTTCTAAACGACAGTCACAAAGAGGGTCAAGATATATTGGGGAAAGTATTGAAATATGTTGAGGACTAACTTTTTTTTTTAAAGTAATCTCTTCTTGGAAATTTGAAATGTCCTAAATTCCAAAATAGGCAATACTGAGCAGTATAGACTAGTGTCTCCGATTAAGGCATTTTGCATTTTGTTGACAATGCTGAACACTGGCATGGCTATAGTTTTCACAAAATCACAGAGTTGGTAGGGACCACGAGGGTCATCTAGTCCAACCCCTTGTAATGCAGGAATCTTTTTGTCCAATGTGGGACTCGAACCCATGACCCAACTGACTGAGCTACTGACACATTACATTGTGAATGGTTTCAGGTGCTATGCACATCAACTCAGATAAGGCTCAAATGATGACCCTGTGTGTTTGGTCTTCAGAAATATTCAACAAAGAGGGTATGAAATTAACACAGGCATGGGAAAATATGATTTTGGTCCAACAATTCACCAAATCTGTCTGTCTGTCTGTCTATCTGTCTATCTATCTATCATCTATCTATCTATCTATCTATCTATCTATCTATCATTTGCAGATAAAATGAAAGACAAAGGGCTACATGATAACAGCCTACCACACAACGAGGTTTAATTGTTAAGACTTTGAGCGATACTATAGCATATGCAAATGATAACTCTAGTGTGTCAGAACAATAACGCAACCTATATTTCATATTATAATTTTAAAGACCATAATATAGGAGTATACCATGTATGAGAATTTTGCCTTCGGCTCCTACATTAAGTTAATTAGACTCTGTGGTTCGTATTGCCGGGTGAGAACAAAAATACAATTTTTTACTTCCATTTTTATTACTGCTGCACTAAAGATTTTACTAATATCTATAAAAATGCACACATTCTCTGGGATTTATTTGACCCTAGGCTCTTAACACTTAAAATGCCTTCCTTTTAGGTGAAAAGGGAAACCTAAGGAACACCTCTAATCTTTCATAAGCCTTAGGCAGGCTTCCTTTGAGAGAAAGAAAAATCAAATCAAGGCAGCAGAATCACAGTTTATTGGCACATTACTATAATGTTCTTGCTGGATGCAAGTATATATTTCATAGCTTACTTCACAGCATATAACTGAGTCTCAGGAAAGAAAATAGTCTGCTTAGGTGTTTTATAACGAAGAAGCTGATGGTAGTAGTTCCAAGTATCAAATGCCTTTCACTGCAAATTTCAGAATATTGCAAGGTAAAGTGTATTTTTTTTTAGATGGAACATGGTCAAACTTTCATATTTTTGCACCACCATCTAATAAAACCATGGGGACCTTATTCTTACCCCAGGGGCAGCAGTTCAAGTCTCAGCAAGGCTGTTTTCAGTATAATAATATTTGCAGTAGAAATCCTTAGTATTCTCATGATTAAATTGCAAGCATTGGCAGTGCTGGTCAAGAGTATTTCTTGCAGTTACTTTTTATATCTCACAATGAACAGAAACACAGGTAATTCTGTAGAAGAATGGCATGTGCCCCAAAACAAGGGGAAACAATTCCCCCTCATGCCCTCCCTAACCCCTTTTATTTGAGTCAGCATTCTCTAAAATAGGGTTGCCATATTTTAAGAAGCTTTTGGGGGACAATTGACCCAAGTTGTTGAGCTTCTTGGGCGACTGGCAGCGGCAGACGGTGGAGTGGTGAGCAGGCCCTAAAAAGTCTCTCTCTCTCTCTCTCTCTCTCTCTCTCTCTCTCTCTCTCTCTCTCTCTCTCTCTCTCTCTCTCTCTCACACACACACACACACACACACACACACACTTTGAAGTTTAAGCTATAACAGAAAGTTATGTAACCCACAATAAAACCAAATTATTATGCATGGGTAGGTAAACTAAGGCCCAGGGGCTGGATCCGGCCCAATCGCCTTCTCAATCTGGCCTGCGGACGGTCTGGGAATCAGCGTGTTTTTACATGTGTAGAATGTGTGCTTTTATTTAAAATGCATCTCTGGGTTATTTGTGGGGCTTGTCTGGTGTTTTTACATGAGTAGAATGTGTGCTTTTATTTAAAATGCATCTCTGGGTTATTTGTGGGGCATAGGAATTCGTTCATTTTTTCCCCCAAAATATAGTCCGGCCCTCCACAAGGTCTGAGGGACAGTGGACCGGCCCCCTGCTGAAAAAGTTTGCAGACCCCTGGGTATTATGCATGCTACAAATAGAGAGAACAGGAAAAAAGTAATTGTACTGAAATATACTCGGAGTCGAGAGTGAATTTCATGCTCTTTATTCAGCTCATATTCATCAAGGAGAAGAAGAGAAGACGAATCGCTCTTTTCCCAAAACCATCTGCTTATATACATTATTTACACAATGGGCCTTGCGTGATTGGCTACTTCAGGGCTACACCTGTGGGCCAATTATATTGTGGATTGACTTCTGCCTGCAGCCTGATTGGCTGCTCCTACAGGCCAATCAGGTAGCAGATTCACTTCTGCCAGCCGCCTGATTGGCTGCTCCCGCAGGCCAATCAGGTTGCGGATTAACTTCCACCTGGAGTTGGATTGGGTAGCTCCTGCTGATTCTGAATCCTATTGTTCTAGGATTCAGCTCAGTACATAACATGTACCAAGGCAAGAGGAGCAGCAGAAGTCAATTTGATAAGTGATGTGACAATAAGCTCAAAACACAAACTTTACCAGGAGGATCCAGGCAGCTTCCTTCCCATATGCCACAGTGGTAGCTCATTGGAAGAGGAAGTTGCCACAAGAGCACAGCTGCACAGGGGATCCTATTGGACTCTTGTGTCATGAGGTAACTCAAGGAACCAATAGGGCGCCACTTGGTCATAAAAAGGACCTGGCTGCCCTGCCTCTTCACTTCAAACAATTTATCATGGAAATCCAATCTTGATATAACATTAAAGGAGTCTAAGCATTTATAGTGCTTGGGTTCTGTGTCTTAAATAGCAACTTCAACTGTAGGGATGGGATGAGTTGAGAGGGAAGGGGTGCAGGATTGGAACCATAGCAAATAAGCTATGGTCATTAGTTGTACTTTTACACACAAAAAAATGGTGTCGCATTAGCTGCATTTTTACAACTTTTTGATTGCTGGCGCTAGTGGGAGATTCCCTCCCCCCCCCCAGTGCTAATTGCCACAGGTCGGTGTGGCAATTTTCACACAGATTGCCACGGGGGAGGGAATGTTTAAATACCCTCTTATCCACTGTAGTGCTGATGACAACTGCCCCCACCTCCAAGGGGAGATGTTTCTGGCATTTCATTTAAAAAACAATGTAATTTCTAATCACATTGTTAACGTAACAAGTAAATAGGCCCTGAGACATCCTGACCCAGACATAAATAGTACAGATTTTACCATTCAGAATGCAGCTTTGCACTTATAACCAGCACAGAAGCTCATATTCCCAATGGGAGGCAACGTATTTCACTGGGATGTAAAAGTTGATTTCCCTTTCGTGCATCTGAGAGAAACATTGTACCCAGATGTAGTCATCTCCAGATATGAGATATTTCATTAGCCTCCTGAGTGAACCGTGGGGTGTAAGAGCTGCTTGGTGGGTGGCAATCAGAGAAGTTCCATTTGATTTCACTGGCTGATGCAGAGTTTGCTTCAGAGGACTGCGTGCTAGAACATCTTGACCTGAAGGAGTCCAGGAGAGAACCAAAGAGCTGTTCATAAGCAGCATGTAAAACAATGATTTCTTGGGTTTCATGATCACTGCAGATGGTGACAGCAGTCACAAAACTAAAAGATGCCTGCTTCTTGGGAGAAAAGCAATGAAAAGCATCTTGAAAAGCAGAGACATCACCTTGCCAACAAAGGTCCGTATAGTTAAAGCTATGGTTTTCCCAGTAGTGATGTATGGAAGTGAGAGCTGGACCATAAAGAAGGCTGATCGCCGAAGAATTGATGCTTTTGAATTATGGTGCTGGAGGAGACTCTTGAGAGTCCCATGGACTGCAAGAAGATCAAACCTATCCATTCTGAAGGAAATCAGTCCCGAGTGCTCACTGGAAGGACAGATCCTGAAGCTGAGGCTCCAATACTTTGGCTACCTCATGAGAAGAGAAGAGAAGAGAAGAGAAGAGAAGAGAAGAGAAGAGAAGAGAAGAGAAGAGAAGAGAAGACCCTGATGCTGGGAAAGATTGAGGGCACAAGGAGAAGGGGATGACAGAGGACAAGATGTTTGGACAGTGTTCCCGAAGCTACAAACATGAGTCTGACCAAACTGTGGGAGGCAGTGGAAGACAGGAGTGCCTGGCGTGCTCTGGTCCATGGGGTCACAAAGAGTCGGACTAAATGACGAAACAACAACAACAAACCAATGATTCCTGCATTGTTGTTCATATGAGCTTTGCTGTGAGAAAGGGACTAGTCCCCCTCCCCACCTCAATGTTGAATCTTGCTGTGCATTCTCCACATCCCTAAAAAGGGAGGAGTGCATTGCCTTTGGAGCAAAGAGAACACTGAGTGTTTGTTTTTTTAAAAATAATATTTGCTTATAACTATAAAGGCAGAGCAAAAAGGAGGCAAAAACATGTGCTCCTATGAGGTTGCCACCCCACAACAGAGGCACATTTTTTGCAAACAATTCCCCCTAATCTAATGCTACACATTTGCTTCCTTGCTACATCTATGCAGATGTCTGGGGCAGCTGGCATAGGTGCCTGCTATGCTATTGGCCTGCACAGTTCAGCTCATTGGCTGGCCCTGGGCAAATTATCCCATTAAGGCAGGTGCGCAGAACCTTTGACCTTCCAGGCATTGCTGTGAATCCCCCTCACCACTGGACATTGACCATGCTTGCTAGGGCTTGTGGAAGTTGTCATTCAGCAACATCGGGAGGGCCAAAAGTTCAGTTACTGTTTTGTAAATTTGAAACACGGCGGACTTTTAGGGAGCCGTTGTGAAGACAAACATGCTATGGGTTGTAAGGCACTTAACACATGAAAAAGGCTGTGTAAATGATTAATCATAATAAAATTATATGCTATAAATAATTCCAGTCTACAAAAGTTAGGAGAGAAGAGGCACTAGCAGCACTAATGGAATGTATTGAAGAAAAAACCAGTTCCTTTACCTTTAGGCTAAGATAAACAATTATAAGTGGATTGCCTTAAATCACGGAATCATTGAGGCAGGGACTCTTAGATACAAATGTGCAAGAGTGCATGCAAAACATATTCAAGCGCCTTGCATTTCCTCTGGAATGGGAGGCTCTCAGCAGTGATTTATGTCTTCCCCTCAAAGACGAGCCTCCTGCCCTGGACAAAGATTTCAGCTGATTCAAATGGCAGTTGCTACAGAATGGGACGGTCCTTTTATCAACGTAGGGAGCAAGCAGGAAATCATTTTCCCCAGCTTCCAATATTGGCACTGCAGTCCTAATAAGTGAAAGGACTCAATTAGATTTCTCTTGGGGGGCAATAACTCTGTATCTGAAAGTGGAAAAGATGCTTGAGAAAGACTTTCAAGGCTTGCTTAAAGGATAGTCTCACCAAGGAAAAGGAGAAGAGCCAAAAGAGGTGTCAAAGGACATCCCTATCATATGTTTAAAGCACACTGCTTCCTCCAAAGAATTCTGGGAACTGTTGTTTGTTAAGGGTGCTGGGAATTATAGCCCGATGAGGGTTAAACTACAGCTGCCAAGATTCTTTTAGGGGAAACTGTGGACTTTACATGTATGGTGTTGATGTGACTGAAAATTAGAAAGTGAGATAAAAGGTTAAATAAATAAAACTGGGAACAGAAAGGTGGGGATGAGAGAAGAGAGCTGCTACAAAACAAAAAAAGTAAATGCAAAAGGGCCAGAGGGGAAGGGATGAAAAAGAAATTGGCAGGTTGAGTGTGGTGCGGGGGAGATAAAGTACAAGCTGAGTGTGAAAGACTTACAGGAGATGTGTAAAAAAAAAAAGGAACCAGCAGATTCTGTCTAAAATAGGGCGGCAATATCTCCAGAGCTTGGAAAGCTGAGCAATGGAACTCCATGTCACAAGGAAAATGCTATGGCAATTTCCAAAGGTAGATTTGATATTAATAGAAAATTATGTCAGTAATTGCCAGTGGATCTGCACAGATTCCACCTCCACCCACCACCATGTTGTGATGGATTCTGCACCTGTGCCACCATTTTGTAACTGGGGGGGGGACAGTAATGTCCAGCTGTCTTCAGTGGTTCTTGGGGGTTGAAAACCCCTGTTCTAATCCAAGGGAAGAAGAAGGATCGTGGTGGGCCAAGCCTGGAGGATGGCAGTGTACTTAAAGGGAGTGCACACTGTCAGTTTCGTGTGCCTCTGCCTATGAGGGTCCTAGGCTTAGTTGGAAAAATGCTAGGAAAGATTTGAACTGAACAAAAATGCTTTTCCTTAGAAACAAAATTATACAGAGCAACAAAGTAATTGCCCACGTTAGAGCTAAATCCACAAGTGCAGTATAATTAACACAACAACAATGCAACCGACTGTCGCTCTTCGTCCAAACTGAAATATGTAATTGTTACTTGGAAAGCTCTGTAGTCAGGCAGTGTGCACATGTTTCTTGGCTTTCTCAAGCTGCTCCTCTGCAGACTATTTTAGACCCAGAGCAGCAGGACAACAGCAGCAAGTGAAATTTGTACATGGCTGCTAAGAGTGGTTGACAAACTTTTTTCAGAATAAAATTTTTTACTCCATCCTTTCAGGGATAAACCCTGAAGGTTACTGCCGTATCCAGAACACTTGCGTGCACATGAGTGCGAACATACTTTCTCGCACACCCCTCCCCCCAGAAGATTATATATGGCCTAAATTGTGTCCTCCCTCAAAGAGGGCACGTGTTGTGTTGAGACCTAGCAACCAATCCCTTCTGTTGTGGGTGGGTACGATTGGATAGCCACAACACCCAATTGGTAGGTCCCTTGTTACTGGGTTCAATCTGACCAATGGGACGCTAGCCAAATGGATCAAGGAACCTATATATGCAAATACACGTGACCCTGAGATTTCTCTCTTGGTCAGTGCATTGTCAATATGGTGCATTGGCTTAGCAAGCCAAGCTTCCATGTCACAAACCTCAACTGTTTTGCATAAGGAAACTCAGGAAACTAATAACCTCCCCAGTGATGTCTTTCACCCTGGCTCCTAGGTTGACAGTGCAATCCTATCCATGTCTAATCAGAAATCCCATTTCATTCAGTGAAAAGTACAGTACAGTATTCAGAGACAGAGTCGTCGCCCCCCCCCCCCCAAACTTCCAAATATAGTATTTGGATCCAGAAGAAAGCACATGAAACCATTATCCCCTATTCATCTACACATTTCCCCCACGCATCATTAGCTGAAGCAGGAAAACGGGTGCCTCTTCAAACAGTATGATCTTTGGCATGGTAACAGCAATTTCCTACCAATTCCTGTATGCTGTCAGTGTACAGATGCCTTCCACCATGCGGGATAAGGCAGGTCAGATGCCTCTAATAGACACTGACCCATAGTGAGCAATTCATGTAAAAATGTGCTGTGCTTTTAACCCTCATGGCTGGGTAAATAAATCTCAAAGACAATAGCAGCATATGTTGATGTCTCAGAAACCAAGATATGAAATCAAAGCAAGCCCATATGCGTCAGCTTCTCTCTCTCTCTCTCTCTCTCTCTCTCTCTCTCTCTCTCTCTCTCTATATATATATATATATATATATAAAGATGTTGATTGAGTTTCTCTCTCTCTCTCTCTCTCTCTCTCTCACACACACACACACACATATCAGTTTTCTGTTTTACAGTTTAAAATATTCATTTAAACAACCTTAAAATATCAATGACTTTCCTTCTTCTCTTTCCATGGTTCATTTTGCATAACGCAAATCCCTGCATATTTTATATAAACTAAACCATTCAGTATTGCATCCACCAAAGCTTATTTACACTGTTGAATGTATCTTAATGCTGCCAACGTTTTCAAATGTACACAATTTCCCCCCATATATTCAATAATCATTTTCCAAACTTCTTTAAAGTATCTTAATGCTGCCAACGTTTTCAAATGTACACAATTCCCCCCCATATATTCAATAATCATTTTCCAAACTTCTTTAAATGGATATTAATGCTGCCATTTTCAAATGTACACAATTTCCCCCATATATTCAATAATCATTTTCCAAACTTCTTTAAACGTATATTCTTCTTGTTCTCTTACTCTATAAATTAGGTCCGCAAGCTGCGCATATTCCATCAGTTTAAGTTGCCATTCTTCTTTGGTTGGGACCTCACTTGTTTTCCATTTGTGGGCTAACAAAACACAGGCTGCAGTAGTGGCATACATAAATAACCCTTTTTGACACCTGGGAATTTCCGTCTGAATTATCCCCAACAGAAAAGACTCTGGGTTTTGGGGGGGAAAGTGCCTTTAAACATTTTTTTCAATTCATTATAAATTATTTCCCAATGCTCTTTTACCCTTTTACAGGCCCGTCACATAGGAAAGAACGTACCCTCGACCTCATTACATCTCCAGTTTCTTTCCACACAGGGGATGAGAAGATATACTACAATATAGATGTGCATATGAATTTGATGTATATAAACACAGAGAGGCACTTTCTGTATGATCATCATCATCATACTTAGCATTCCTATAAAGCTTTATGTCACATGGTCTTACTGTAATCCCCCCAACAGCTCTGTTAGGTAGGTCAGTGTATTATCACCCCCGAATTGTAGATTGGATGAACGTGCTTGCGGGGGCTGTCTGCTTAAGGCTGCTTGATAAGCTCATGACAATGGTGAGATCTGAATCAATGGCTTCCTCATGCTCTTAGCTGCTGTGCTGTACCAGTGCTGGCAGTGACTGGCATGCAGACAAGATGCTAGCCATTTATTTATTTAACACTGCATTTCTTCCACGCAGTGGTATTCCAGGCAGCTCTTGGGAAAATAAAAAAGCCATTAAAATAACAATACAGAAGCAGTAAAAACCCAATAGCAGCAGATAAAACAAGCCCATATTTGCAAAGCAGCAGTAATCAAAGCAGTGCCGGCAGTCCACAGACCATAACAGACCACCAGCGCCTTCCCAAACGGCGCGAATAACTCACTAATAACTCTGTCTACTAATTAATACAATGTAGAGCATCGGGGATCAAGAGCCCTTTGGAAACAGGATAGCCTTTACCTGGAGCATAGGAGGATAGCAAAGGTATGGGCTATATGCAAGTTATCTACCCATGCAAGCGCACACTCCATTGGTGATATGATAGAAGCATGGCAAAATCTGTTTCTTTTGTGTGGCATTTTGTGTGCACTTTGGCCCATAGCATGGAGGACTTCTAGTTCTGCACGTTGAACTGGTTGTAGGCTTGTAAGTCATTTGTAAGTTTTGTCTGTTTTATACGCGCTGGCACCAGTAAATTAATAAATGCAGCCCTGCGAGCCCCACGTCTCAGCAAGTCTCCCAAGAGCCCTTTCCCATTTTTCCCCCTGTATGAAATGTGTGCTTTTGTAGGCCATAACTCACAATCATGCTGCTTTTGTATGTTTACTTGCTTTCTGCAATAATACGTTAATGTAGTTCACTTGGGGTTTTATGGGCGTTCTATAAACAACAGTGTGATTTATTCTGCATCGCAGGTGGCCATTGTGCTGCAGCAGACAATGGAAAAGGTCACCCTCGCAAAGAATTTGCATCTGAAGGTCTCCTTCCCCAGTTATGGGGCTGCAAAAGCTCGGGAAGGGAAGCTCTAAAAGCACACAAAGGAAATGCCTAGCTGTCTCTTCAGGGCAACTTACCAGCTAATTTGTACCGCCTGAGTTCTGGCCTAGGGGATTAAACTCTTTACGGGTTTGTGCTGAAGGAAGCACGCTGAATGAGGCTTCTCGAGTTTGCCCTTACCCCTCCTGAAATAAATTGGGAAGTTTCCATATTGGGAATAGAAAAGGCATCAGATGCTGTGAACAATTTTCGGAGTAGTATACACAGAGGTCTTTTTAATGCAGATGCTCACTGAAATATGGGCAAAGACAGAACCCCCTAAGCCGTAAGTGTCCTTGGCTGCACTTCACCACCCATCTATTCTAGAGTAGCCCTATGAAAGTCAAATGAAACCACCTTGGAATGAGTGAATTGTGGATTATGACCCTTGAGAGGCAGGGAAACCTAAGGGTGTGAGGATTTTTTAATAGACCAGCTATTAAGCATATCATGTTTGCTTAGGGAGCATCTGCCTGCCCAGTAACTGTGAGCATATTTCCCATTTTGAGCACTACTTCCTTCATTTCTCTGTTGCATCCAAGGAGCATACAAGAGCATGTGCCCACCCGTCAAATTATGTGGACTGTGTGTTAGAAACAGTAAATATATATATTCTGTTCTTTCTGAAATACTAAAGCCTCACTACAACCGTGGACAGCTCCCGTTCACCTGTGCCACCAGAACACTTACTGGGGAATTTAGAGAAATGCTTTCGTTAAATCATATTTAATCTGGGACAGCCCAGTGGAAAATACCTGTCTGGTGCTCCACTTCTGTTCCAGACTGGCACACTGGAATATTACTCTAAGCTGGCAATGGGGCAACAGCCCCAATGTACCTGAGGAGAGTGGGCTACTCTAGAGCGCTCAAGGAAGATGGAGGAAGACTTCTGCCGCCAGCTGCCTCACTCTATGTAAATGGTGCTGGGTGGATTCAAAGGGTAGGAGAGGCTATTATTTATTAACGATCCTTCTTTACTCACTTGTTTGAGTTTAACATCCAGTTTACAGAGTTTAAAATTACCATCCCTTTGCAGGGACAAAGGTTGCTTAACCTTATTAAGAATCATCCAGGATTCTTTAGCTGACAGGATCTTTCCCTTTTTATCCCTTGGAAAAAATAACCCCACACAAGTCTGTAATGTAAAATATTGTTTATTTATATAAAGCTTCAGAATCGATTCAGCAGTAAGCAGCTGTGAAAAATAAGTCAGGGAGATTGTGCTTCTAGATTACAAAATACATGGTTGAAATTAAAATGGAGTCTGTGCTCAGAAGAGCACAGGACTAGCACATAGCTGTCAAGCTCTCCCCTTTTTAAAGGGAAATTCCCTTATGCTGAATAGGCTTCCTCACGAGAAAAGGGAAAACTTGACAGCTATGGACTAGCATCCATTCTCATCAGCTACTTCCATGGCAATGAAAGAGACTGAGCTCTGAGTAGGAAGGAAGTAATAAGGATCATTTTCCTATTGTTACATTTCCCACCAGGAATTTACAGTGTCATGACCCTTCGCTTATTTAGCAACACACAAAATTTTATTTTGGCTGCATCATTAATTCCCACAAATGGTAGGGCCAGCCTTTTATTTACAGCAGGATATTCTTTCACCCAAACAAGCTGTGCCACAGCAGCAGTTTTCCGATGAGAAAAGTCTCAAAAGCACAAGCCTAGGTGGGCTATTTACTCCATGAAAGTGTTTCTTCAAAGATGACGTTTTCCATGCATACGGCGATGTAGCAAAAACCACGCACACTGTCCTTGGTATACATCCAGAAACCTGCTATACATTGCCACCAAGTGTGCACCTATCAAAATGGACATTTTCACAATCCCTTTACACACCAGTGCACACTGAACGGAACCCCGCTACACCCACCCACAACTTTCCTTGTGTACTAGGGTAAACATTTGGTGTGAGTACCCCCCATCCTATCCAGGGCACGATAGACATGCTGGTGATTTGATTCGCACTGAGATTCCATGGTTCCTTTTGTTTGACTCCCTTGTTTCATCCGCCAAAGTGCGAAGTCTGACAGGGTTTCAGATGCTTATATTTTTGGCAAAATCCCAAGTGAAGACACAGCAAAAGGGGGGGAGGGTGGAAAGGTAATGACTTTTATCAATGTTTTGTTTCTTCAGAAACATAGTGCTGTACATTTACATTGCGCGAGTTAATAAATGATGGCAAATTCCTCCAGGCATTATCAAACTGTGTGAATTTGTGTATCTGATCAAATATTTATCAGCTGCAGTCTCTTTCTCGTTGAATATATTTTTCCCCCTTTCATTTATTGCTCTAGGCCTTACTCCACAGCACCGTGGTGATACTCGTGGGTTTTTGCCCCTGAAGGAAGGCAATCATTATGGGGAAAAAAACCCTTCTTTAAAACCACAGGCAGGATGAATTTTATTTTATTTTATTTTATTTTTGGTATTTCTCTGCTTAAGTAAACTACTATGCTGTTTAATTATCTTTTCCAGCTAATTTGCTTGACCTATATTACAACTATGCTGAAACAAAATTTCATTACCAGAGCTGAAAAGATATACTAATTTCCACTGATATGGCCTTTTTTTTAGTCAGCTTACTCTTAGATGAAAGGGATTCTCAGTGCCTCATGATGTCATAGTACAGAAGGGATGATACCTTTGTCATCTGTGTGCTGCTACATTTCAACAATCTCAGTGTCAATACTGAAATAAGGTGTCATGTGTATAAACATATAATGTTGCCTTACGCTAGAGACGGATGAATCTGTCTGTGCCAGTTTCTCTTAGTTTCTCACGTGTAATTTCAGTTCTCTTTATTTCTGTAACAGCATGTGCTCTTTTTTTAAAAAAAAAAAGTCTGGATGAAAGCGTGTACACCTTTGTGTGTACATTTCTTTTGCAGACATGATTTTTAAAATCTATTTTTGCCCAATATGCACATTGTTGCATGCAGTTCCCCCCAACATGATACATTGCTGTGCATTATTTTCATTAATATGCACACTTTTGATCTCACTTAATGTATGCCTTTGAGGGTGTATTTTTGACTAAACCACATCTCAAAATTCAGAAAGATGTGAATCTCAAAGTATATCTGCCTTTGGGAAGTATGAATAAGGTAGGTTAGCAGTAAAAAGTGAACCACGTGCATTTCCCCCTTTACATTACCTTATACTGTCAGAACAGTGGCCCATCTAGCTTAGAATGGGCTATCCTGATTAAAAAGTGACTGTCTAGGACTAGGCTCACAAAGCAGACATCATTCACTTCCTGTACTATCAATGATCTTTTAAAACTATAACTACAGATGCTAGAATAGAGCTGCATGCAAATAATGTACTCTCCATCACTGAGCCGTGTGTGTGTGTGTGCATGTTATTTCTTTATTGCCAATCCAAATTATGTGTGTTGTATTCAGCTAACTTTTACTGACTAGACCCACTGAGATTAATGGCCATGACTTAGGCCCATAAGTTTCAGTGTTTCTATTTTGAGTAAACGTTGGTTGAATGCATCCCATAATATTTAGGTTGTGGCTTTTTAAAGGGTGTGTGAGTGTGTGTAGCGGAACCAATTACATTTCCTAAGTATTGTTTCCTAAGTGTAGAAGCCCATAGATACTTTACACAATAGTGTTGCTTGTTGTAGCTACATTGGTGTTGCCTAGGGACTGAAGTTACTTGGACTCCACAACAGTCTGGGGGATCAGGTATGAATGAGGGGAAATTTCGGCTGTGGTTTCTGTGCAGTGTAGTAGAAATAACACGGCATTATTCCAGCTCAGGTATAAAAAACAACTGGGGACAAAGCAATTCAGGGTGTGCTGAGAACAGCTCAAACAATCTGAGCTGAAGGGTCAAGTAAGATGTGTTGTTTCAATTAAGATGCCCTTATCTTACTTGGAAGAAACCATTGCCTTACTCATACAATATATTGTTACACACCATTCCAATCTCCACAGCAGTGTGTGATTCCAAGAGTTCCAGGCACACTTACCCAGAGTCAATATGTTTCCTTTTGAGCAATGAGGCACAGCAGAGACTGTGGTGTCTTTAGGATATATGGTTTATCACACATATACAACCTGAGCCTATGATGGAGAGGGCCCCAGAACTATAACCCCCAAAGTCTTGCTTCTTCCATAGCCACAGTCTGGATTCAAGTAGTCCTCAGCTATTTCTCTGCCCTCTACTTTCTGCTTGTCCTGGTCACGTAACTCCCTCCTCTGAGTGCCTAGCGCACATGGGATTTTCTGTTGAGTGAAAGGGGCCCTACCCATCTTTTACAGAGTTCCTTTCATCTATTTTGTTCCTTTAATACAGAGCTTTCCAAACTGTGTGTCGCAACACGTTAGTGTGTCAGTTGCAGTGTGTAGGTGTGTCACGCAAACTCTTCTCAGTGGCTGGAAAGGGGTTAGTTTAACGTCTGGTTTGCTAGCAAAACTGGACTACTGTGTCGCGAAAGGATGCATATCTAAAAAGTGTGTCACCAACATGAAAAGTTTGGAAATCTCTGTTTTAATGGCTCACCCCAGGCCCTACTTCATGAGGAAGTTAGCTTTGCTTAATTAGCCCATAACACATGCTAATTTCACAGGATCAAATGTGTCTAGTTTAATTTTAACACTTGATGATTGCAGGATTTAGAAGCGTCTAACACAGCTTAATACACACATGTCTGTCCTAATACACATGTGTCTAACAAACAAGGTCTGGCTATTTCCTGGTTTTAATGCTCCAAGCATTGATTCCATTCTAACACTATTAGACCCTTCAATTTAGAGCTAGAAGGGGCAGACCCCCTTTACGAAATCCTTGAGAGTTTCTGCCAGTCAGTGTAAACAGTACTGAACTACATGGAGATGTAATCTTTCTTTGTTCCTATTCTGGATTGGATCCTCAGCATGGTATCACCCCCTCCTAACGCTTCATTTCTCCCTCTATATTTTTAATGGACTGCATTGCCGCTGATCTTGGCTTTGCTTTTTGCTTTCAGAGCAGCAAAACTATATACCATATGAGACATATGGCTATCACCCAGAACTGTAGAGCTGCATCACTTCTCTTCTCCCTCTTGGTAATGTGGAGCAAAAGAGATTTTTGGGCGTGACATCATCAGGTCCAGAGTTTTCCTCCTCTATTTGGAGGGGATGGGACTGACAGGATCAGGGACCCCAAATACATAGCTGTGAAGCTTGTAATCTTTATGAATGTGGATTTCACTTTCTTAATTCCCGAAAACAGCAAGTGCTGGGAACCTTGAAGAGGTGACTATACTTGGAAAGGAGCGAATAACTTCTGCCACTCAAATCCTCCAGCTTTTGTCAATTCAGAAGGCTCACTGACAGATTTGAAGTAACTCTCACTTAATCCTCAACGAAAGGACAGGACAGCAGAATGAGCACAGAAACATTTAAAAGCAACTTGGAGGGGTTAAAAGGCTTTCAGGTCAAACCTTTAGCTGCCAGACTTCTTGGGCGCTCCATGGGGCACAGAAGAGGAAGTAAATAGAATATCCTTTCTCGGACTATTTGGCTGTGTACACATTGCCAGCTTAAAACACAGAGTGATTTCTTCCACTGAATTTCAAATCACATTTCCACATCAGTATGGTTGGGTGTGCTTTCAAGTTGCCTGCTGTCTGTCCACACCAGTGGACAGAGAGGCGGCATGGCTGTCTTCATATGGCTTACATTTTCAAATTGGATTGAAACTGATTGGGGGGAGGGGAGACACACGCACATCAAAACACAGCAATTTACAGGATAGATGTGGATTGCGGCTAACATTGTGTGTGCATGGTTTCACAAATCAGCCGTGGGAACACGTGGATGCAGAATAAATGGGAGTGTGCACACACTGCCTATAGCTAATGAATAAGACTTATTCCATTGTGGTCGCACAAAAATGGATTGGGGGGGGGTATTCAAAGCAAGAGGATGGAAACCCCAAATCTTCCTGGTCACCCTCCATAATAGGTACAAAAGAAGTAATAATCAATATCAAGGTGATGGCTGAAAATGATATAGTATAAGACTAGAACAAGTGGTGCATATTGATATACATATACCTATATAGAGATAATATATTATTTTCTGATTAATCAAAGGGATTCAAGATTATGGGGACATGAACTCACAAGACTTACAGCATATCATAGCTAAAAGCAGTTAGGAACTTACAACATGAACAGAAGCAAAGCGAGGACATAAAGCATGCTTGTGCAAGACTTTTAGACAGAAGTTTATTTTTGTAAGGACAGTGAAAAGGAGATAAAAGGATACAGATGGCAGAGGGAATGGAGGAACTGCCTAGACTGTGAGCAAGTGTGCAGGAGAGAAGCAAGGACGATAATTGCATGTGTTGCTAATTCTTTGGTGTGTTATTTCTGATTCTTTAGTCTATCAGTTCTGTTCTAGCTGCAGCTTAGTAAATCGTTAATATAATGTCAACTTGTATGATGTGTTCCTGCTTGATTCAGATATTGGGAAGGCTCCAGCAAACTTCAGATTCGCACCTTTAAGTGAAATGGTAGGATCCCTGTTGGAAAGTGTACTTTAAAGAGCCTCATAGACATCAACATAAAATTCCCTACAATAGATGGACGTCATCAGACTATGTGGGCAGATAGTTCAGTCACCAGAAAGTTGGACAAGGCATGAAACGGTATCAACCAGGAAATCTGACTCTGTTGAGCCAGGACAAAGCCCAGGGCTAAGAGACAGATGATGCCACAGGGAGCCAATGGAAAATTTTGAGCCGGGGGATAGGGAGGGGGTAGAGAAAGTGGCGCTACATTTGGTTGGAGCTCTTTTTCAAAGGTTAGAGTGAGTCTAGGAGCCCTAAAATACACTTCTAAAGGTCACTGTACATGATATGCAATTAGATGGATGAGATTCTGTATAATTTGGCATATGTCAGTGAAAGAAAATGCCCCCGCAGAACAGCATTGTCTGGAGAACAGAAACAATGTGACTTTCCCCAGCACATAACGACAGTCATGTTAAGGTTTAGCCGGGGGGTGGGGTGGGGATCTACTCTTCATTGTTAAAATATTGAAATGTGTTCCAATAGAATATATATTGCTGAAATAATAAGGAAGCACAAAAACCACATTACTTTATTTTCCACAGTTTTCTTGTTAGGTAATATGTCCAGTCCTGAAATGGCTTTCGGATCTGAAATGAGAATCTGGAAACTTAACTGGAAGTCAATAAATGATGCTATTAAAATGCATTTAATCTAATACATGTAAGTACATGTATGTAAGTAGCATCATTTATTGACCTCCAGTTAAGTCTCCAGAATGGGGAGTGGCATCCTGAAGATAAAAACTCATTGCAGATTGATCTACTGTATATCATATATGCATATTGATTCTGTACCTATATAGTCCTAGGAGGGCATTTACACTTGCAAGGTTTGCTTCCCTTCCAGCTGCAGTTCTAGATTCTGTATCTTAGTTTTTAAAGGTTTAAACTGTTTAGAAGCCACTTTGGCATGTGAGCAGTATATAAATTCATCACCAAGGTCGGACCTAACCTTTGGCCAAGTGAGGTTGTTACCTCAGGCAGCAGATGCTAGGAGTCCCAGTGAAATAGTGGAGGACAGAACTGCCTAGGCCAGAGGTTTTCAGCCTTTTGGGGTCCACAGCTCCCTTGAACTACATTCTTTCTGCAGCGCCCCATGGGGCTCATCAGTCAAGTTCTGTCACCCCTTGCCTGCAGAGCTGCCAGCCTCTCACCCTTTTTTCCAACACCCTCCCTTGTGGAGGGTTCCCTCAGCCTCCTTTCCTCTCCCCTCTCTGGGCCTCTGGGCAGCTGCAGCTGCTGCCTCTGGTCTCTGAGCTGTCACCCCCATCCACCCAAAAGAGAGGGGCCTCCTGGGAGCCTGGGAAGCACCATTTGCCCAGGGAGCTTGTAGCCAAGGCTGTGCAAACCTTTGGAAGGCAGAGAGACGTGAGAGGGCATCAGAGGAGGAAGGAATGGAAAAAAGGACAGAGGCCAGTGTTGCTTGCTAAACTCCTGACCACCATTCAAGGCACCCCAGGGTGCCATGGCACACTGGTTGAAAACCACTGGCCTAGGCCCATAGCTGCCAAGTTTTTCCTTTTCTCGCGAGGAAGCCTATTCAGCATAATGGAATTTCCCTTAAAAAAAGGGATAACTTGGCAGCTATGCCTAGGCCATGAAGCCTGCACGATGCCTCCTATTCTAGTCTGCTGCTTGCTGCCCTCAGTTATGGTGAAAGCTGCTGTCCCATTGTTAGTGTTGAAGTAAGATTTAACTACCATTCCAGTTCACTTCTGTAAATGGAATGCAAATGGGATGCTGTCTTGGGCCAGCCCTGTCACCAGGCCCATGAGACAACCAGAATTTTTGTTTTGAAGAAGAAAACTCTTTGCAACATGGCTCAGAAAGCAGAGAGGAATTTAGGAAGCAAGCTGTTAACAATCTCACAGAGTTATTGACACATATATCACAGGGGTAGCGGCTAGCCAAGGGCTACTTTTATCGAAAATATGGAGGTCTATAACTATATAGTGAAAAAAGAAAGGGGGGGGAGGAGAGAATGTCAAGCATTATTTGAAGGCAGATTGAATTTTCAAATCTCTTTAGCTTGGAAGCTAAGAAAAACAGAATGTTTGTCAACTTTGCTTTTTGAAGTAAACACACAAGCAATCTCTCTCAGGAGGCAGAGGCCTTTGGAAAGTAGTTTCACACATTCCTATCGTCCAGTAGGCTGAGGATTATTTGCAGTACACTGTCTAATGAATAAATTTCACCGCCTCCCTGCATCTCCAAAGGAGGCATGAAAGAGGTGTGAAGACAAAAGGAGTGTGCTGAGGTGTGCACATTGATCATGTGTCTCCTAAAGGTGGCATTCAATAAAGACAAATGTTAGCAAGCAAATGATGTAGCCCCGGGAGTCGAGGGAGCCATGAAAAATGAATTAACCTTTCCTCTGCTGGAATCCCCGCGACATCATTTTCAACTCCGTCGGGTGTTCCACCGTACTCAGTGGCGTTTCAAAGCGCGGCAGGTACATCTGGCAAACATCTGTCAGACATGCCAAGGAGGTGCAAAGTAGCCCAGAGCTCCTGCAGGAAAATGCTGCCATATGGATAACTATGACGCACTGCAGAAGAGTCAACAGGAAAGAAACTTTTATGCAATCTGTACATTCTCACAAAGGTCAGTGCATACCTTCTTTCCCCCCACCAAATATCACTGCACATATATGCATCAGTGCATTGCTGTGCATCTTCAGTCTTCTGCTCTCCTTGACCTAACAAATCTGGATGCCACCGTATTTAGAGGCTTCCAAAGCAGGACTACCTGTCGGCTAAAGGAAGAACATTCACGTATATTAACTAAGCAATCCTGACAGCAGCACTTAACAGCTGCCATAATCCTTGCAGCAACTGTTATTATCACCTGGGGCGATGGAGCACAGATTACAGTGGTGTGACTAAGGCAATGGGGCATCTTGAGCTGAGCAAAACCAGGGTTTGAACTTTCTGGCCTGGTTTCACTTGTGCTTTGCAGGGCCCAAACTGGAAAACCACTCAGAACAAACACAAGGCAAGCAAAGGTTGTTGCTGCAGGTGAACCTCCTCACTCTAGCCTTTCCTTTGATGATCAGCAAGACAGGAGAACAGGCAACAACAGTGAGGAGAACGAGGAGCAGGGTGGCCAGGAAAATCCCTTGGGCGAGCAGTTGCCTTCTAACAGGGGCAATGGCCTGGACAGGTGCCTGACAATGAAGTTGGGCCTGGACCTTAAACTCTCTGCTCTCAGCCACTAACCCTTCCATGCTAACTCAATCTCTCACAGTGATGCAATTTCTCCGCTCTTGTCAGGTGCGGCATGAATCCAATGTAACCTACAGAGATGAGTGTGTAGCAAGCAATCACAAAGCTACAAGTTGGCTTGTCCACTTCTACTATAGCAGGCAGAGGAAACTTTTCCAGCACGAGGGCTGCATTCCTCTCTATGCAACTTTCCAGGGGCCACATGACAGCGGCAGGCGGGGCCAAATTGGGCGGAGCAACAAATGCAAATTTTACCTTTGTACAGTAGGTTGGTTTCTACACACACTGGCGCACCCACCCTCTCCCCCCCCCCATCCAGGCAAACAAGAGACATTCTCAAAGTTCAGAGTTCCAGTCAGGCACAACCACTCATGGTGTGTGTGCAAATAAGGTCTAGAAGAGTGTGTGGCTTATGAGGGGTGTGGTCTGGGGAGAGTCCCAAGGGCCAGATAGAGAGCCCTAGAGGACCATATTTTGTACCTAGTACTGAGGCTGTAGATTGGAGGATTAAGTGACTAGCCCAGGCATCCCCAAACTTCAGCCCTCCAGATGTTTTGGACTACAGTTCTCATCTTCCCCGACCACTGGTCCTGTTAGCTAGGGATCATGGGAGTTGTAGGCCAAAACATCTGGAGGGCCGCAGTTTGGGGATGCCTGGACTAGCCCTTAAGGCATAGCTGCCAAGTTATCCCTTTTTAAAAGGGATTTTCCATTATGCTGAATAGGCTTCCTCGCGAGAAAAGGGAAAACTTGGCAGCTATGCCTTAAGGTGAGGAAGGAGAGGAAAGCAAAGCTCTTCTCAGCTGTTCCCCATATTCTTATACTCCTTGAAAAGAAAAGTGAGTCATGCTGTGAAGGAATAAAGTTGCTCTTCTCTCTGGTTTTTCCTTCTCTCATGATGATATCCTTTCTCATTTGGAGGGAAGTGGGCTGAACAAATTTGGCCAACAAATGTTCCTCTACCACAGCATTCACAGAAACACACACAGAGATTTTAAAATTTATACCGGTATATATCAGGGATGGGAGAGAAAGGGAGGGAGGAAAAGTTGATGTCCTACTGTTCTGTTTTTGAAAGAAAACAAAAACAGCTCAGGAACATAAAGAATTGCACTTAAAAGAGATATCTTTTTATTGCTCATGTAAAAACCATTCTAACTTATTGCCAATATAAAAGTGTTATTTAAAGATTTAAAACGGAGTCAATCTAAATCGGAAAATAGTTGCTGGAAATTCTCTGAGGTAAACTTTTTAGAAGCACCTCAGTGAGCCAGAAGCCCCAAAACTGCTCAGTGAGAATTCTGCTCTGCTCAGTGTTAATTAACATTAGAATCATAGAATCATAGAATCATAGAGTTGGAAGAGACCACAAGGGCCATCCAGTCCAACCCCCTGCCAAGCAGGAAACACCATCAAAGCATTCCTGACAGATGGCTGTCAAGCCTCTGCTTAAAGACCTCCAAAGAAGGAGACTCCACCACACTCCTTGGCAGCAAATTCCACTGCCGAACAGCTCTTACTGTCAGGAAGTTCTTCCTAATGTTTAGGTGGAATTTTCTTTCTTGTAGTTTGAATCCGTTGCTCCGTGTCCACTTCTCTGGAGCAGCAGAAAACAACCTTTCTCCCTCCTCTATATGACATCCTTTTATATATTTGAACATGGTTATCATATCACCCCTTAACCTTCTCTTCTCCAGGCTAAACATACCCAGCTCCCTAAGCCGTTCCTCATAAGGCATCGTTTCCAGGCCTTTGACCATTTTGGTTGCCCTCTTCTGGACACGTTCCAGCTTATCAGTATCCTTCTTGAACTGTGGTGCCCAGAACTGGACAAGTACTCCAGGTGAGGTCTGACCAGAGCAGAATACAGTGGTACTATTACTTCCCTTGATCTAGATGCTATACTCCTATTGATGCAGCCCAGAATTGCATTGGCTTTTTTAGCTGCTGCATCACACTGCTGACTCATGTCAAGTTTGTGGTCTACCAAGACTCCTAGATCCTTTTCACATGTACTGCTCTCAAGCCAGGTGTCTCCCATCCTGTATTTGTGCCTTTCATTTTTTTTTGCCCAAGTGTAGTACTTTACATTTCTCCTTGTTAAAATTCATCTTGTTTGCTTTGGCCCAGTTGTCTAATCTGTTAAGGTCATTCTGAAGTGTGATCCTGTCCTCTGGGGTGTTAGCCACCCCTCCCAATTTGGTGTCATCTGCAAACTTGCTCAGGATGCCCTCAAGCCCATCATCCAACATTAAACTAATGCCGCATTAAACTAATGCAGGTGGTGCTGTGGTCTAAACTACAGAGGCTAGGGCTTGCCAATCAGAAGGTTGGCAGTTTGAATCCCTGCAATGGGGTGAGCTCCCGTTGTTCGGTCCCTGCTCCTGCCCACCTAGCAGTTCGAAAGGAAGTCAAGTGCAAGTAGATAAATAGGTACCGCTCCAAGCGGGAAGGTAAACAGTGTTTCCGTGCGCTGCTCTGGTTTGCCAGAAGCAGCTTGGTCATGCTGGCCACATGACCCAGAAGCTGTACGCCGGCTCCCTCAGCCAGTAAAGCGAGATAAGTGCCGCAACCCCAGAGTCGTCCGCAACTGTACCTAATGGTCAGGGGTACCTTTACCTTTAATGCCTACTCTAGGGTTGACAATCTTAGTTAGTGTCACAATGGGCAGATCAATCCAATGGAGTTGGGGGGGGGGAAGAATCCATGGCAGAAGAACCACCACATCCTAAACTCCGCCTAGCCACACACCAGCCAGAGTGGAAGGTGAGGGGCCAGCTTTTTCTCTCCCATCTTTTTGTTCTTTGACTCACAACAGATAAAATAAAGTACTTCTTCATGTAGCACAAAGTTAAACTATGGAACTTGCTCCCACAGGAGGCAGTGGTGGCCACCAAGTTTAGTGACTTTAAAATATGACTGGGCAAATCTATGGAGGATAAGGCTCCTAGCTGTGATGGCTATGCTCTCCCTCCACAGTTGGAGGCATGGATGCTTCTGAATGCTAGTTGTGGAAAACTGCAAGAGTGAAGATTGCTGTTGTATTTGGGTCCCGTCTGAGGGTTTTCCACAAGCATGTGGAAGGCCATTGTGAAAACAAGATGCTGGACTAGATGTGCTGATAGAAGGAAGTCACTGGGAAACAGACAGCAATTTAATGTCAAAGAAGATTGTTTGCACTTGACTTCCTCGAAAAATTAGAAAAGCTAACATCTAGTTGGAAATAGATATTAATTGGCTGTTATCAGGAATTACGGAAGTTAAATGGAAAGAGATGTGAAAATTGCTTAAATATCTCATGGCATTATATCAGGGAATTATCGCTTAATTAAGAGATGTTTTTCCCCTGCAAAGCATTCTCCCTGGAGACCAGAACTGATGAAAAAAGAATAAAAAGAAAAACAAAGGCATTTCCCCTCATGTTATGCAGGGATTATCTATATTATGGGAAAGGTGCATTTTGAATTTGAGCTTTATGAGCAAGAGCTGAAATCCTGGTGTCAACTCACAAGCTGTTTAAAAAGCTAGATTTCACTTGTGTTGAATTCTTCCCAGAACAATGGCAAGGGATGATGAGAGCTGCAGTTCCGCGGTATGTGGAAGGGTCACAGATTAGCCACCCCTACTCTATGTGCAGCAATTGTGTTTCTGGTTGCTGTGGTGGCATTTCCTATGTCTAGTGCCAGCATAGTATAGTGCTTATGTCCACCAGGACCTGGGAGACCACAGTTCAAAACCATGAAACTCACTGGGTGACCTTAGACCTGTCATTGTCTTTCAATCTCACCTACCCCACAGGGTTGTTGGGATTAAATGAGGACGGATTGAACCATGTATGCTGCCTTGAGCTCCTTGGAAGAAAAGGTGGGCTATAAATGCAACAAATGTGCAACAAAATGTGCAACAAAATGTGAAGGTAGACTTGCAGCCGTAAACATGTGAACATCTGAAGAGCTTTGATTGGCTCCAGCTCTCTAAAATGTGTCTAATTTGTGTTTAGGAAATTAGCTAGGTTCCTGCTATGGAGGGCATGTGGAAGAAGTATCTGTTTTTTACAAAGCTGTTTCTTCCCCCTGGTACTTTCCTGCTATAATAGCCAGAAACTGACTGCATAAACTGATCTGATTATTGTTCTTTTGGATGCTAGTGGTTCTGGTCCATGACAGTCTTTAGGGTACACACACTAGAAGGGTTAGCATGATTCCTGAAATCAGCAGCATGAAATCTTGCACCTATGCAATGTAAAAGAGAGGTGGGGGACATGTTGCCCTCCAGATATTGCCGGACTACAACTCCCACCATTTCTGTGCAAAGGTCATGCTGATGATATTTGGAGACCAACATGAGCTGGAGGGCCAGAAAATCCCTATCCCAGAAAGTAAAGGATGAATGCTGCTTCCTGAAAAGCAGCAGCTGGGAAAGGATTGGGCTTTCACAACTAATGCAGTTCATGCACACAGTATTCCGCCATCTGGTACCTGAGCTTGCATGTAAAATGTAAGGTAAGAAGCTACCCCCCCCCAATGCTCTGAGGCCCACAATGATGAAAAAGCCCAACATCACACATAAGGTTGTCAGAAGATCCTGAGAACTCCGGAGCTTAAGGGCTCAGAAGCTTATTGCGCTATTCCTTGTGTGGTTTCAAAATATGCCTTATTCATGTTTACCTATCAGGGTGAAACTAGATGTTAATGTGGCTTTGCACCTAATGTCATGTTATAAACATGTAAATAACAGTCACTGGTGGGTGTGTTTGTGGTGATAATGATTAGAATTGCAGCAGGTAGGAAAGTGGGGGTTAACCCATTTATTGCCTGCTGCATTCGTGATTAATACTCCTCTTGAAGCTATTAATTGCACTGGGAGGAATCCCTCCCTCTATTTTATCCAATTCATTCTCCATGTCTGCTGTAGTCCTGATAATTACCGGCCCCTCAGAACATGTTTGCAACTGTCCTCGTCATTTGCTGCTCTCTGGGAGGGATTTGGACCATGCTGGATTCTAACCCCAAAGTCTAGCCCTAGCTGTACCCCTTCCCCTTAGCTTTTAGCAACTCGTTTATTTCCCTGAAATTCTCTGTTCCCAAAGATCCTGGCAGAAGGCAAGGAAACAGCAGATCCTAAGATCTGACAACCCTGCAAGACAGAAGAGGCATTAAAAACACTCACCCTATAACTGAATAATCAGTGTCTCCTTGGCTATTCACAGGCAGACTGTTGTGTGTGCAGCCCTGACTAATTCTGAGCTGGGAAAATAGAATGAAGGAAAGATGTAAACATGAAGCCTTATTAACAAGGCAGCCAGGTTTACTGATCTCATGTTTCATCTGTTCTGAAGATTAAGGGAAAGCTAGTGTGGCTTTTTAAAATTAAGGCTCTGCACACACTATGCATTTAAAGCACATGGCTTCCCCCAAAGAATCATGGGAACTGTAGTTTGTGAAGGGTGCTGGAAACTAACTATGTGAGGGGCAAACTACAGCTCCCAGAATTCTTTGGGTGGATTTGAATTAAATGCATGGTGACTGTGTACACCACCTAAGTTCCTTCCTTCCTATCAAATTACTGGCTAGACAACTGCCTAGTTGGGGAGATTTCAGCTGTGATCCGGCCATCAAGACCGTCTCTTTCCAGTCAGTATTTTTGTAGCTCATACTTGCCCATACGACTCCTCTTCACGTTTTCCTGCATTCATGTCTTCTTTTGTAAATTCCTGATCCAAGCACACACGTTTGTTCCTTTTATTTTATTCTATTCTATTGATTTATAGCTTTTTCTTTTGGTTCAAACCACAAAAGGCAGCTTGCATTACAGCATGACAGCCCCCATAAAAAAGCAAACACATTAAACATTAATAAAAAACAACGATTAAAACTTCAGCAAAGTCAACAGACTCAACAGCATGACTATTGAGCAAACTTTGTTGTTTTTGTTATATTGTTATGGCTGAAGGTCAACCACAGTTTCGTTAGACGGGTGGCTGTTTCACAGTCCGTTATGGTCAGCTGACGTTTTGTCAAAATAGAGTTAATGGTGAGGTTGGAGTGACTTTGTTTTTGAATAAGAAAGCTCATCAGGTCTGGGGAAAGGTAACACCCCTTCTGTTGAGGGAAGAGGAAACAGGAGCATTTTAAAAAGCTGGTCAAAGGTCTACCTAGCCCAGCATCCTGTTTTCCATGGTGGCCAACCAGATTCTTGTGAGAAACCCAAAAGCAGATCATGAGGACGTTAGCCTCTCCCACTGTTGTTCCCCAGCAATGGCATTCAGGAAGTGTCATTATGGCTATATGTTTAGCAGCCATTTATCCTCCATGTTATAATGTCGTGCATTATAATATGACTCCTTGGGGTAGCAAATTTCATAGGTTACTTAAGTATGTGCCCTGTGAAGAAGCGCTTCCTTTCATCTGTCCGGAATCTCCCACCATTCAGCTTCATTGGATGGGCTCCAGGCCATGGTATAATGAGAGATGGAGAAAAAACTTCACTCTGCCCACACCAGGCGTAATTATTATATCAACCTCTATCCCAAACACTGAAACCCACATCAGGCATAATTATATTAACCTCTATCCCACCTCTATCTCACAGGAATGATGCTTCAGCCCCTGATTACGTCGGCTGTCAAATGCCAATACATAAATAAAAATGTGTGTATATGTGAGAAACAGCAATTGGCAGGTTTTTTTTTAGAAAGGAAGGGGAGAGCCGAGAATTTCTAGCTGAAGTTAGCTGTTACTGAGTGGGTGGAACTAAACAGGTGGTAGGCCTTTGAGTCCTAGTTGCTGGAAATCACAAACAGAAAGAGTGTTATTCCACTCATGTCCTCCTTGAAACCTTCTCACAGGCATCCAGCTGTCACTGTGAGGGCAGGATATTGGACTAGATGGGCCTTTGGCCTGATCCAGCAGGGCTCGCTCAAGGTGCTCTCTGAGGGTCTACTTAGTAGGAGCACCCATTTTTCTCCAAGCATACTTGTATATTTTGTAAATATAGCAACCATCACAACTAGACCATATGTCTCTGATATGCTTTCATCCAAAGGAAATTAAATCCAGCAACACCATCAGCCTTCTTCCTGTGCAGAAACTGTGGCGCATGCAACGAAATAGTTGGTGCACACATGCCATGTCACAGGGAACATAAACCTAAAAGGCACATGTAGCATTCAGACCCAAATTTTAACAAATTAAGGTACTGCAAAATTTTCATTTTTGTTGATAATGAACTCTCTGCAGCCAAGCAAATGTTGTTGACAAGCCTGAACCGCATGCTTAATAGAATTTTTATGGGGAATAATGGTTGGTCTGAGAGCCAATGCTGATTAGCACATATTCCCAGCACTATGTTAATAGCTAATAATGCCGCCATTAACCTCTGTCACCACAGCCTTGTGGATAATTCATGTTAAATGGACAGAATCTTTTTTCAAATGCAACAACCAGAATTCCAGACCATACAGGTGCATGGTGGTAGTAACATTAAACAGGAGTTGGCTCTCTAGCAGCCAGATATTGGCCTAAATGATATTCTTACTTGCATCAGCAAACTGACTGCTCTAAGTGAATTGAGAGCTAAACAGAGAAACTGCTTCAAGATGCTTTATGCCATGCGATATGGGCGATATAACAATATATGACGGAAGATAATATAGTGGGAATGGATGGCTTACATTTAGTGATGCAAGACTAATTTGGAGAGTGAGTACTTGATTTCAACCATGGTAAATGCAGTGCTTGAATGAACTCATCAAGGAAATGTCCATAATGGCCCCTGCTTTAAATGGCACATTACTCAAAATTGTGTTGCCTTTGGAATAGCAGTGACAACAAGGGATGGGGGAGAAATTCAATTCAGTACACATTTAAAGTCAAATCTGTCAAAGTTGCACTTTCTGAAACAATGTGAGAACCGCAATACAGCCATCCTTCACAATTTGCATTTATCCAAAATTTGTGACGCAGTTCCCTAGCCAACCAATATTTACAAAAATGCACATTCCAGCGTAAACAGTGCATAAAAAGGTATATTAGTGTAATACAAAAAGACATTTTGTGGGGAATCGCTTGAAAACCTGTGTGCATTAGTCAAAAGTGCATACAGAAATGTGTTTTTTAGAATAAATTCACCACAGAACGCTGATGAAGTTTAAAATAAAAAATCAGAAATTTTGACAGAAATGCAGAGAACTGAATTTAAGATTAGTGGATACCAGCGTTAGATTACCACTAGTCCACAATGTCATCAGAACTATAGTGTCCAGATCAAGGGAAGTAGTAGTACCATTCTATTCTGCCTTGATTAGACCACACCTGGAATACTGTGTCCAATTCTGGGCACCACAATTTAGGAAGGATGTTGACAAACTGGAACTTGTGCGAAGGAGGGCAACCAAGATAACCACGGACCTGGAAACCAAGCCTTATGAGGAACTGTTGAAGGAGCTGGGTGTGTTTAGCCTGAAAAAGAGGAGATTGAGAGGAGATATGATAGCCATCTTCAAATATGTCCATTTAGTGATGGGTCAGTTGTGACCCACCACAACAGCAGTAATTGGTGATGACACTGTCATCCTAGCATTGCTAAGTTAATTAACTATCATCCTAGCATTACTAAGTTAATTGTTTCTATGATTCTTGGTAGTACTCCTTGTGAAGAACAGCCCACAGCCATGATTTTTTGGGTAGATGGTCCACATCTGTGAATTTTCAGAAATGGAACCTTGAAAGTAACCTGGAGGCTGTATAAGATTAAATTCACATATGGAGGATCCTTGCTTTTTAACTGCAGCAGTGTCAGGCTCATGTGTGTGTGTAGAGCCATCACAGACCATTGCCAGGAGTTTTATGCTACCTCCCATCATCTACAACATGTTTGGGTAGCCAGTAACTTGACTGAGGTTTATACTGGGCAATAGTATGATGGAGAGGCTCCATGGCTCCACTGGTAAACCATGTGCTGTGCATGCAAAGTGTTCAGTCCTTAGCACCTCCAATTCAAAGGAACTCAGGCTATAGGGATGGGTAAGACTCATCGTCAGCCAGAATAGACCAGGATTCCACAACCTAGTGCCTTTCAGATCTTGTTGGTCTATAATTTCTGACCATTGGTCATGTTGGCTGAGGTCAACAATAAGGATGGCAAAAGAAGGCATAAACTCTCCTGGACTAGTCAGACCAATGGTCAGAATAATAGAGTTTCTAGTGCTCATATTTATTTCCTAAGATGCTTTTCATTTCTTTCTCCATCTCGTATCTAAACTTTATACTGCTCACCAAGCCCAATTTTCCACATTTTTCTAAAGTCATGCTGTGGCTTCGGTTTTGTAATATGACAATATTTCACTGTTGGTACTTTTGATAGGATGTAATTTATTATTTTTGATGATCTGTCACAGGTAACCCAGTGAAGAAAATCATTGTTGTAATACCAATTTTGTGTTCCCCCTGCAATTAATTGAAAATGTAGGTCAACATCTACTTCACACTGATTATATTAAATGGAAGGTGTGTGTGTGTGTGTGTAAGCTGCATAACAATAACTATTACACATTTATTATGTTTTAAAATAACAGTATTCTTTCAACTCTGACAACTGATTTGTGAGCGTACAAGGGATTTTTTGATGCATGTAAACATTCCATTTCAAGAGAGCAACATAATGAAAGCACTATTTTTTCCTTTGGAGTTTCAGTAATTGCCGTGCTATAAACACACAGGCCTGGGTACAACTAATGAGTGGACTTAAATATAGAAACTAGTAATTAAATCGTGCTTTCTTACCACTCTAATTGGTATTTAATTCATGCACCTGATTTTTCAGGTGTGTGTATGCACTCATTAAACGTGACCTCCAAGAAAGTTAGAGGCGCCAGAGAGGAAAGGAGGCAGAATGACTAGTCTGTTGAAGTGAAGGTTACCCTTTTCCTCTTTTGCTGGGAAATGCTTCCCTAAGTACTGTAATTACACAAAACAGAAACAGTGGGTCAGCTTCAGGAACTTTTCACATTAGGCAACATGACCATAGTGCCTGCTTCCTCCACTGCTGTTCAAGACATGTCAGCATTTCTCTTCTAAATCTTTGTTGAGAACTTTTTTTATATGAAAAATTGCACTCTAGCTGCAAATGTGTTTCGCTCGCCTGCCAGAAACTGTTATTTAAGGTGCTGTTGTGCATGTATTTTAAAAGCATCTCCCCTCTCCCCCCACTTTTGTGCCTTCAGTTTCTCAGAGAGAAAAGCATCTTTGTTCTGCTGTTGCCCATCTGAGCAGAAGTCCAGGGCCCCAGTTAGCAGAATAAGCTGGAGGGTCCCTCAAAACAACGGGGCTGCCTAGCCACATTTTGAAGTAAGTATAGTAATGCACATTAGCATCTACAGAGCCTCAGAGCCTAAAAATGACCTAGCTGCACCTTTGGTTTTTCATAGAGCTATTTGGGGACATCAAATTGATTGATGACCTACCAGCAACTTATGTTATTCTTCTTCTTTTTCCTCTGGCAATTTGGTGGGCCTTTTGAAGCCATACAGCATGGATGAAGAGTATTTTGCAGGCTGAGGGTCACATTCCCTTATGAACAACCTTCCAAGGGCCACATACCAGTGGAGGGTGGGGCCAGGGGCAAAAGCTGCTTTTGTCCAAAAGGCTAGCTTCTACACACACACACACACACACACACACACACACACACACACACTCTATCCTTTATTTAGGCAAGCAAGTAACATCATCAGAATTCCAGGACACATTTCAGCCGGGCAAAAATACTCAAGTAAAATATGAAGCAAGGTTAGTGAGTGTGTGCTCTGGGGAGAGGGGTTGTAGAAAGTGGGGGGTGGGGGTGGAAAGTGGCCCAAATAGAGTTCTAAACCTCAGACAGAGGCTCCTCACCCTTGCCGGATTTGACCAAGAGGCTCCCAGTTGCTGACCTCCATATTGCCAACATTTAGAAGAAAAATAAATAAATCGAAATGTGTCAACATCTGGAGTAGGAAGACAAATGAATTATTTTTATTTGTGAATGTATCCTGGTTGGGAGGTCTAATGAATTTGGAATTACCATACTTTTCCATGTATAAGACGAGGGTTTTTTTATATATATAAAAACCTTAAATATTATGTTTAAAATTGGGGGTCGTCTTACACATGGATAGTGCATTGGGGGGGGACATTGGATTGGTTAGTGCCACGAGCCTGATATTGTCTGCAGCATGTTATTGGTGGCTGCGGCAAGGGGTGGTGTTGATTGGCTGCCGCTGCGGCAATTGGGTGGGGATTGGCTGCTTCTGCCGGCGATGGGGCAGACGATTGTTGGATTTTGCTGGGCAACCCCCCCCCAAAAAAACCTGAACAACTCTGGGCAATTTGGAGTCCCCAAAAATAGGGGGTGTCTTATACATGGGGCATCTTATACATGGGGGGGGGGGGAACCGGTAACTAGAATATTTATTATTACCACTGAAACTGGTTATATCATACACAGAATCATTATCTTATTTCCTAGGCGGTAACCCTCAAATGGTTTTGGTAGCACAGACAATATCCCCAGTTAACTAAATACCCTATGCAAATGAAGTACCATTAGTGGGGGAATGCTTAATTCACAAACGTATCTTAAATATTACATGCCTGCAAATTACACAGAACAAAGCTGTCACAAACTGTGCCTCCAAAGAAGAAAGATTCCCAAAGGGAAAATTGTTGTTTTCATAAATAAATTGTGTACACGGGGATCCTCTTGTTCTCCATATATCCATGTGATTAATCATTAAATATCCTTGTGTTATCAACGCAGGAAGCAAACGCCTTAATATTCTCTTTGTTTCCTTTCCAAGTTGTGGAAAAGGGTGTCTGAAATGACAACCATCTTCTAAGAAAAAGAAAGTTGACAGAAAGTGTTCCAAATTAGGCCAGTGATGGGCAGGATTCTACTCTGGCTCTTGTAGCAAATCATATGGCCCTGCAGACTAGGGATGCACATATCTGTCCGTTTTGGGTTTCCTCATTTTCCCAGTTTTAAGTTAAGCTCTCCACATTTCCACAACAATTGGCTTTTTTAAAAAAGGCCCTCATGACAGTTAATCACAAACTTTTATATGCAATTTTGCCTAATATGCATATTTTTTGCAAAGCTATGTCCCCTAAAATAAAGCATATTTAATCTTATTCCCCCTTAATATATGTATTTTTACTTGCAATTTACACCAGTGTGTGAATTTGTGTGCACATTACATGGCTGGGGAACTGAAGGGCAAAATTCACGGATGTGCAAATTTCAAAGGCTGTACAATGCATTGTTTTGGGAAGGGCACATTGTGTAGGTTCACTTTTAAACGTGAGCTGAAACAAATTTCCCCTCCGTCGGCATTTCAGCTTCTGTTGGCATTTAACAGTTATGCACATGTTGAGATGTCTACATGCACAGAAGCTCTGCATGCATACTGGTGAATACATGCTACTGAAATATGTGAGTTTCAACTTGTTGTGATTTTGTAAACAATGAGAGAAACTCATATTTTGGTTTGCAAGCCTGAGGATAAGGACCCACTGGGCTTTTTCTGGATTTCCTTTTCCTTTTTCTAGATTTCAAAGTTGTAGTGTGCTCTCTTTGTTAACTTTTGGCACCAGCCGCTTTGATCCTTTTAAAGAAACTCCATTGGCCATAAAAGCAAGCAAAGATCCCTCTCTTGCAGCATCAAGTCGCTTTCTCTTTACTCCCATTTTTTATTACAGTGGCAACATTAATGAGTTGAGCGGCCACATCTATTCTTCCTCCCACACCATTCTTGAGAACAATTTACTTTTAGACCAGGTTTGGGATTTCACTTCTGGGCAATGTTGCTTGCAGCAAGCCGGCAGTTGTAATATGTTATGAATCATGTTTGAATGGTTTGCAAAAAAAGAAAAAACCTCCCATTTTGTTTTATTTGAAAAATAAAATATTAATGTTTTAATTAAAGAAATTGCAACTCTTTAGGCTAGGAAGGCAGAATGAGGTCGTGGCAGAGAGGCACTTTTAGGACAAATTTTGTCCAGGTGGTAAGAAAGGATCCTCTCAGTGGCAGCTGGTGACCACTAGACCTGGTTGGGCTGCTAGAAAGCCATGGAGTGTAGCCAATAAAGTCACGTGGGCATGGCCAAATTCTGGTTTTATCCCCATTCTTCTCCCTTGTAAACTAAACTAAAATATGTTCTACTTTGGTTCAGAAGGGGGTCCCTACTGTCCCAGTTGCTTCTCTGGCATGGGAGAAATGTTCTGTGGTCTCCACCTTTCCCAGTTCTTTTCCTGTCCTTCTGTACTAAGTTTTATTAAAACTTAGTACAGTACCTCCAGAGCTTTAGTTCTATGCTCATTTTCATGGATGTGCACACAGTTAAATCATACCTCCTCAACAGTAAACAGGTACCCAGGTCTCTGCTCATTTAGTAATGCTTTCTCAATCCTAGTTTTTTGTTTTTGTTTTAAAAAACACACATTTCATAGGTCATGAATCTGATTCGTTGGGGAGACACATCACAGTCCTATTGGCACTTGGGAAGTAAAGCGCGCGCACGCACGCGCACACAGGTTTTATTTCAAACCATGCAGGCAAAAACAAGTTATGTCATTGTGATTTAATATGATTGACAAGTTGGTGGCATCGTTCACCTATCAAATTTGTCCCACGGATATGTGTGGAGAAAAATACCTGGTCTGTCATCCAACTCTGGTTCCCCTCACCTGCACTATTGCTTCAGAGGGCAGGACTAGAAATAATGGGTCGAAATGGCAAGGAAGCAGATTTTTTATATACTGTATGAGAAGCTTTGTAATGGCAAGTGCTGCTGACAACAGAACTGGCCAACTTGGGCTGTATTGGACTCTTCTTCGCTGGAAGAATATAAGCAGAGGTTGGACTTCCATCCATCAAAGATGCTGGAGTGGTATCCCTACATTGTAGGCCCTGCACAGAGCAGTGATCTAGGTTAGATGGCATCCAAGATCCCTTGGAGAATTTCAACACTGGACTAAGTTAATGTCCCTTAGCTGCGTACGGCTTGTGCTAGTGGAATGGCTTGTGCAAGAGAAGGGCAGGACGCCAGTATGGTTCTTGTGCCTGGTTGTGCGACAGATTGCTGTATCCCTGATACTACTGCACCACAAGCTTCCACTAGCCCAACTGTTGTGTTGGATTTCATATTGTGCAACCCTTCTTCTCACCCTTATGTTAGCACAACAGCCCTTGCACTAGCAGTCAAAGAATACTGAATCCAGGTATAGCTCGGCTCTCCTGCTCAATCACCTCTTTTTCTTTCATATATCCAAAACACACCAAGCTCTGAACTGAGTTTGTGCAGAAGACTTCCCCAACCTGACGTCCTCCAGGTGTTTTGAACTACAACTACCATCATCCACAACCAGCATGGCCAACTGTCAAAGGTAACAGGAGCTGGTCATAGCCCAAAACATTTGGAGAACATCAGGTTGGGGGAGGCTGTTGTTGAGAAATGCATTGGATCTATTTTTATTCCATTCCACTATCATATCTCACTGCTGCCAGGTCTTCAGATGAAAATGCCAGAGGAGAGTAGACATCCCAAAATGTTTTCCATCTGTATTAGTCAACCACTGCAAAAAAATGACAAGCATGTTATGTAAAACCTGAGGGTATGAAATGACAGTGTCGGGCAGAACTTTAAACCCAAAGATAAAGGTCTACAGTAGAAGAACCAAATATTTAAGAAAATAAAAAAATTCCTTCAGTAGCACCTTAAAGACCAACTAAGTTTTTATTTTGGTATGAGCTTTCGTGTGCATGCACACTTCTTCAGATACAGTGAAATGGAAGTTTCCAGGCACTTATGTAGAGAAGGGGTGGGGAGGGGTGGGGATGGGGAGGGGGGATCACTCAGAAGGGTGGTGGAAATGGGTGATTGACTGACTGATAGCTGTTGATGACCGCAAACGACTGCAAATGGTTTTGCATGAAAAAGCAAGGGTTGAGATGGCTGAAGATCGCTTATCATGTATAATGAGATAAGAACCCGATATCTCTGTTCAAACCAGGTCCCTCCATGGTTTTGAGCTTGGTGATAAGTTGCAATTCAGCAACTTCTCTTTCCAGTCTATTTCTGAAATTCTTTTGTAGTAAGACAGCTACTTTGAGATCTTGTATAGAATGTCCTGGGAGATTGAAGTGTTCTCCTACTGGTTTTTCTGTCTTCTGGTTCCTGATGTCAGATTTATGTCCATTTATCCTTTGGCGTAGGGTTTGGCCTGTTTGTCCAATATAGAGAGCTGAAGGGCACTGTTGGCATTTGATGGCATACACAATGTTAGAGGATGAGCAATTAAATAGTCCTGAGATGGTATGTTGGATGTTGTTGGGGCCAGTAATGGTGTTGTCTGGGTGTATGTGGCAGCAAAGTTGGCATCTGGGTTTATTGCAGGCTCTGGTACCAGTGTCCATGTTAAGTCTGGTGGTTGTATTATTGTGGGTGAGGAGTTGTTTAAGATTGGGTGGCTGTCTGTAGGCAATGAAAGGTCTTCCTCCCAGAGCTTGAGAAAGGGAGCGGTCATTGTCCAGGAGAGGCTGTAGATCTCTGATGATGCGTTGTACTGTTTTAGCTTGGGAGCTGTATGTGATGACTAGTGGTGTTCTGTTATTTTCTTTTTTGGGTCTGTCTTGCAGCAGGTTCTCTCTAGGTATCTGTCTGGCCCTGTTGATCTGTTGTTTAACTTCATCAGGTGGATATTTTAGTTCTAAAAAGGTTTGCTGTAGATCTCTTAGGTGAGATTCTCTGTCTGTAGGGTTGGAACAGATACGGTTGTAACGTAGGGCCTGGCTGTATACGATGGATTGTTTGGTATGTTTGGGATGGTAGCTAGAAGCATGTAGATATGTTTGTCGGTCAGTTGGTTTTCTGTATAAGGTGGTGTCTATACGTCCATCCTGTATTTTTATAGTAGTGTCCAAAAAATGTATTTCTTGCATAGATTGGTTCATTGTTAGGTTGATGGTGGGGTGAAAGTCATTGAATGTCTGGTGGAAGGTTTCCAGGGTCTGTTGTCCATGTGTCCAGATAATAAAAATATCGTCAATGTATCGCAGGTACAGGAGAGGTTTGAGTGGGTAGGAGTTAAGGAAACGTTGTTCTAAATCTGCCATGAAGATGTTGGCATACTGTGGGGCCATGCGGGTGCCCATGGCTGTGCCGCTGATCTGGAGGAACAGGTCATCACCAAATTTGAAGTGGTTGTGGGTAAGGACAAAGTGGCAGAGTTTGGTAGCAAAGTCCGCTGTGGTTTTATCTGAAATGGTGTTCCTTATGGCTTGTAAACCATCATTGTGTGGGATGTTGGTATATAGAGATTCCACATCCATAGTGGCTAGTATAGTATTGTTAGGAAGATTGTTCAAATATTGTATTTTCCTCAGAAAATCTGTGGTGTCACGTACGTAGCTGGGAGCACTGATAGCATATGGTTTCAGAACAGAGTCCATATAGCCGGAAACACCCACTGTAATGGTGCCAATACCTGAGATGATGGGGCGTCCTGGGTTTCCTGGTTTGTGTATTTTGGGTAGAAGATAGAAAGTTCCTGGCCGAGGTTCCGCTGGTGTGTTTGTGAGGATCTGTTCTTGGATGTGTAGGGGTAGCTCCTTAATAATCTTGTTCAGTTCTTTTTTGTATGCTTGTGTGGGGTCTGAGTCCAATTTCATGTAAAAGGCAGTATTGGAAAGTTGTCTGTGGGCCTCTTGGATGTAATCAGTTTTGTTCATGATGACGACAGCTCCACCCTTGTCTGCCTCTTTAATTATAATGTCTGGGTTGTTCCTGAGATTTTCTATGGCTCTCCTTTCAGCATGGTTTAGATTTTGTTGTAAGCGATGGTGTTTTCTGGTCACATCCGTTTGGATTCTGTGGCGGAAGCATTCGATGTACAGGTCTAGTGTGGTATTGCGTCCATCAGGAGGGGTCCATGTGGAGTCCCTTTTTGTGTAACTTCTTTTCGGTGGTAGTTGGTGGTCAATGTTCTGTTCATTGATGCGTTTGGAGGGTGATGGTTGTTCCCCAGTAAGTTGAGAGGTGTTGTGTTGTGGGGATGTAGTTTGTTCTACTTTGTCTTGTTCTTGTGTGTGATGAAAATACTCCTTCAGGCGTAAACGGCGGAAAAATGCTTCCAGGTCCCCGCAGAACTGAATCATGTGTTGGGATTTGGCAGGGCAGAATGATAGTCCCCGTGAAAGGACGGATTCCTCAGCTGGGCTGAGTGTTTGCTGTGAAAGATTGACAATGTTGTTGATCTTGTTTTGATTGGTGGCCTGTAGGTTGGAAAGGTTGCAGAGTTTTTTATTTTTCTGGTTCTTCAGTAACTCCAGTTGAGAGTGGTAAATGGTTTGTTTTTCCTTGTGGAACTTCTGCCAGGCCGGGTGATTCCTGATGGAGTTCTCCAGTGCAGAGAGTTCCTCCTTTATTAACTTCTGTTTGGAATACAGAACGCCGATAAGATGTTTCAGCAGTTTCTTAGATAAAGTGTGGCATAGTTTTCTGGCATATCTAAGTTTATCTAAGAAACTGCTGAAACATCTTATCGGCGTTCTGTATTCCAAACAGAAGTTAATAAAGGAGGAACTCTCTGCACTGGAGAACTCCATCAGGAATCACCCGGCCTGGCAGAAGTTCCACAAGGAAAAACAAACCATTTACCACTCTCAACTGGAGTTACTGAAGAACCAGAAAAATAAAAAACTCTGCAACCTTTCCAACCTACAGGCCACCAATCAAAACAAGATCAACAACATTGTCAATCTTTCACAGCAAACACTCAGCCCAGCTGAGGAATCCGTCCTTTCACGGGGACTATCATTCTGCCCTGCCAAATCCCAACACATGATTCAGTTCTGCGGGGACCTGGAAGCATTTTTCCGCCGTTTACGCCTGAAGGAGTATTTTCATCACACACAAGAACAAGACAAAGTAGAACAAACTACATCCCCACAACACAACACCTCTCAACTTACTGGGGAACAACCATCACCCTCCAAACGCATCAATGAACAGAACATTGACCACCAACTACCACCGAAAAGAAGTTACACAAAAAGGGACTCCACATGGACCCCTCCTGATGGACGCAATACCACACTAGACCTGTACATCGAATGCTTCCGCCACAGAATCCAAACGGATGTGACCAGAAAACACCATCGCTTACAACAAAATCTAAACCATGCTGAAAGGAGAGCCATAGAAAATCTCAGGAACAACCCAGACATTATAATTAAAGAGGCAGACAAGGGTGGAGCTGTCGTCATCATGAACAAAACTGATTACATCCAAGAGGCCCACAGACAACTTTCCAATACTGCCTTTTACATGAAATTGGACTCAGACCCCACACAAGCATACAAAAAAGAACTGAACAAGATTATTAAGGAGCTACCCCTACACATCCAAGAACAGATCCTCACAAACACACCAGCGGAACCTCGGCCAGGAACTTTCTATCTTCTACCCAAAATACACAAACCAGGAAACCCAGGACGCCCCATCATCTCAGGTATTGGCACCATTACAGTGGGTGTTTCCGGCTATATGGACTCTGTTCTGAAACCATATGCTATCAGTGCTCCCAGCTACGTACGTGACACCACAGATTTTCTGAGGAAAATACAATATTTGAACAATCTTCCTAACAATACTATACTAGCCACTATGGATGTGGAATCTCTATATACCAACATCCCACACAATGATGGTTTACAAGCCATAAGGAACACCATTTCAGATAAAACCACAGCGGACTTTGCTACCAAACTCTGCCACTTTGTCCTTACCCACAACCACTTCAAATTTGGTGATGACCTGTTCCTCCAGATCAGCGGCACAGCCATGGGCACCCGCATGGCCCCACAGTATGCCAACATCTTCATGGCAGATTTAGAACAACGTTTCCTTAACTCCTACCCACTCAAACCTCTCCTGTACCTGCGATACATTGACGATATTTTTATTATCTGGACACATGGACAACAGACCCTGGAAACCTTCCACCAGACATTCAATGACTTTCACCCCACCATCAACCTAACAATGAACCAATCTATGCAAGAAATACATTTTTTGGACACTACTATAAAAATACAGGATGGACGTATAGACACCACCTTATACAGAAAACCAACTGACCGACAAACATATCTACATGCTTCTAGCTACCATCCCAAACATACCAAACAATCCATCGTATACAGCCAGGCCCTACGTTACAACCGTATCTGTTCCAACCCTACAGACAGAGAATCTCACCTAAGAGATCTACAGCAAACCTTTTTAGAACTAAAATATCCACCTGATGAAGTTAAACAACAGATCAACAGAGCCAGACAGATACCTAGAGAGAACCTGCTGCAAGACAGACCCAAAAAAGAAAATAACAGAACACCACTAGTCATCACATACAGCTCCCAAGCTAAAACAGTACAACGCATCATCAGAGATCTACAGCCTCTCCTGGACAATGACCGCTCCCTTTCTCAAGCTCTGGGAGGAAGACCTTTCATTGCCTACAGACAGCCACCCAATCTTAAACAACTCCTCACCCACAATAATACAACCACCAGACTTAACATGGACACTGGTACCAGAGCCTGCAATAAACCCAGATGCCAACTTTGCTGCCACATACACCCAGACAACACCATTACTGGCCCCAACAACATCCAACATACCATCTCAGGACTATTTAATTGCTCATCCTCTAACATTGTGTATGCCATCAAATGCCAACAGTGCCCTTCAGCTCTCTATATTGGACAAACAGGCCAAACCCTACGCCAAAGGATAAATGGACATAAATCTGACATCAGGAACCAGAAGACAGAAAAACCAGTAGGAGAACACTTCAATCTCCCAGGACATTCTATACAAGATCTCAAAGTAGCTGTCTTACTACAAAAGAATTTCAGAAATAGACTGGAAAGAGAAGTTGCTGAATTGCAACTTATCACCAAGCTCAAAACCATGGAGGGACCTGGTTTGAACAGAGATATCGGGTTCTTATCTCATTATACATGATAAGCGATCTTCAGCCATCTCAACCCTTGCTTTTTCATGCAAAACCATTTGCAGTCGTTTGCGGTCATCAACAGCTATCAGTCAGTCAATCACCCATTTCCACCACCCTTCTGAGTGATCCCCCCTCCCCATCCCCACCCCTCCCCACCCCTTCTCTACATAAGTGCCTGGAAACTTCCATTTCACTGTATCTGAAGAAGTGTGCATGCACACGAAAGCTCATACCAAAATAAAAACTTAGTTGGTCTTTAAGGTGCTACTGAAGGAATTTTTTTATTTTACTTCGATCCAGACCAACACGGCTACCTACCTGTAACCAAATATTTAAGAGTTATTGAGAGATGTAGAGAAGATGCAACACACAAACACTCCCCCCAACCACTAGGTAATACTATAGAAATGTACCTATAGCTGCAGTTTAACCTAGGTCACTTCTCAAATGTATCCCTGCTGATGAGAATTGTCTGTTTCACGTTATCGCCACTCTCTGGCTTGTAAGAGTTCTGTTGATCTAACGTGCAGGGAATATAAAAATGCTTTGCCTTCTAGCTTCTCTGCATTCCCTTGATACTTTGCCTCTGGGAAGATATAATCTGATCCCTCTAGCAATGCCACTGTTTGTAATCTAATTAGTGCTGACCCCCATTCACACCTGCCATGTAAAGTTTTTATTTTATTTTGACATTGAACATTTCCTATCTTACATCACACATAGAGTGTGTTGTGTAGCCTGAAAGGTCACATTTCTAGCCCCCCCCCCAAACATTTGCTGACCCAATAAAAAGACATTGCTTAACTTGTTCTGCAGTAACAGCAGCAGCAACATCCTAAGTGTGGCTACTCAGAAGTAAGTCCCATTGACTCCCAGGGGAGCTTAATCTCTGGTATGAGAAGCACAGCCATGCAGCCCAGTTTTAGTTCTCAGTATAATGGGACTTAATCACCTGTGATTATGACTGTAGCCTCAGGCTGCAATATAAAGTGTTGTCTACTAGGACTTAGAGAAACCAATGGACTTCTTAAGACATAGGCTTGGACAGGAGGGGGGGGAATCAAAGGCTTGAAATCCAAACCGGAGAAGAATTGCTCGCTTAGGCCTTGTGGAATTTCTGCCCCCACCCTTGCCCCATGCAAGCTAAATGGACTTGGTCCATTAATTTGCATAGTGGTGGGTCAGTGAACCATGCAAGGGTGATTTTTGAATTTGCAAAAGGAATCCGACCTCATTAGAGGACCCATCAGATTTCACCCTTGCTGGGTCCCCTTCCCCCGATACAAAACAATAAAGTGATTTCACTCAATTGCTTTTTTATTGATATACAGTACTAAATTATATTCCATCTTTCCATGAGAATGTGCACGAGGCCGCTAACAATAAAATGAATGCAAAATAAACTATCACGATTAAAAAGTCACCATATAAAAATGAGATCAGATAAAAACAAATCAATGAAACAGTGGCCAATTAAAACCACACACAAGGACACACACACACATGCAACACATAAGTTAGCTAGTAAGAGCAAAGGATGGTCTAATTAAGAAGGGTTGTCAGAGGAAAGTGATAAATGAGCATCCTTTGGGAGAGGATTTTCAGAGCCTAGCAATAGCCATCGAAAAGGCCGCCTCCCTAGTTTCTTGGGAGATTAGAATGTGCACTTGGTATATTGGCAGGAAAGAAGTCATTTCTCCCAAAGATCTTAAAAACCATGCAGGTGTGCATGGGTTGGTCTTTTAGGTATCCTTGTCCCTAGTCATTTAGGGCTTTAATAGAGATGGAACCAGCTCTTTGGATTGTGTCTGTTATAATAGCAGGTGTCGTGCTCACTAAAACTGTCTCCAGTCAGCCATTGGCAGTTTCTGAACACTTTTCAGATTCAGCTCCGCAGGGAGCTTACCTTTTGGGGGGGGGGCTAGGAGTTTGGACAGGTGAGATGAGAGGGAATTTTTATGAGTTCTTGGATCATCTTGGTGAGGGATGAGGAATTGTTCAGCAACAACCTCAGCAGTATGGAGGCTAGGGAGGATTTCATCAGTACCCTGGACAGCTCAGTGCAGGCTGGAGGCTGTGAAAGGACAACTAGTCTCTAACACCCAGACAGTAGTTCCCACTGTTCTTTCAGCAAAAGCGGGATGAAAACCTTCAGTTTTACAAAAGATGGGGCTTGGCTTTAGGTTACCTCAGGGCACTTTATCTAAAGCCACCTCCTTACCACCAGTGAGATTTCCCTCTCATGGATCCCTACTGCTCTGGTTAGCCTTTCCCTCGGGCAACTTCGTGGCTTTCTTGGCTTCACTTACCAGCCCTTAGTATGTCAGAAGTACTTTGAACTAGCTTCCTTTCCTGACCCCAGGGAAACTTGGTTCTCTGCTTAGTCACACAACTGGAGGAACTGACACACTGCTGGAATCAATTAGCGTTTTGGCACATTTTTAACTTTATTTATTAACTTGAGAACATGGATTTCACTGGTAACTTATAGCGCATTCCTCTCATTATAGGACACAGACTTAATATAGCATTTCACCCCTCCAAACCTAACCTCCCCACTCCCCACACTCCCTATCCACCTTCCCCAACTGACTCCCCCCCTAACAGTTATCCCCCCCTTTGTTTTTAAACACAGTCTACTTCCACCTCTTGGAGAACTGTCTATGATTAGAGGGATAGTTTAAGCCCCAATGCACCAGAGTCCTCAGCAAGCACTAATCCGCCACAGAGGCTACATAAGAGCAGAGCACAAATGTTAACTGAACAAAGCCTTTGTGTGAACACGCTATGCACACTTGGACTCTCAACAGAACTTAATTTGAATGTGCAGGTTGTGTTTCTTCACCCTCCCCTACAGCTCCTCCCCCCTTGCCCGTACTCAAAATCTGCTCCTGGGGCTTGGTGGTAGGGATGTCAGAGAATTCTCATGGAAACAGAAACGGGAGCTGAAATTGCTGATGTTCACATATTCATTCAATGTCTGGAATGGAAATCAATCTACTGAAACCATTGGTATTCGCCATTGTTGTTGCTGCTCTCAGTCCACAAACAATGCATAGTTGATTACATCCCTCACTTTGCATTACATTCCTTTGCACTGAAATAAATTGGGCGGAATAACATAATGATAATGAAATGTAAATTATGTAAGTTTTGCCATTTTGCCATGGTGGACCATGAGACGAATAACTGTTTTTGGCAGAAGATGAACTGCTACTGAATGGAAACAGCGCTGCACTGCAGAAGGGAAATGGACGTCTCCTTCCATTCGTAGCCCAGGGCACAATCTCAGCCTCCCTCCACACATTCATCATATAATATATTTCACATGAATAGGGTTCTAAATACAACTCTATGTGTTTTTCTTGGCAGAGATTATTCTTTCTCCCAACACAGCGATGCAGGCTCATAATTAACTTTTGTGCTCTCAGATTGACCCAATAACATTAGAGCATTCATCTTAAATTTAGTAGTCACATCCAATTTCACAGAAAATGCCAATAAATCTTTTATTTCGGATACTTTTAAACCATTATTTATTTAGCTGCTTACCCTCGACAGCTTAGTGTACATTTGCAAGCAGTAAGAGATGTCATATAAAGGCACTGAATACCTACATATTAATGCACTCCGTCTGCTAACCAATACCAGAATGATCAGAGCATTAACCATGAAAACACAAAGGTTTGGCCTTCTGAAATATGCAGTTCAGGGACTTAGCAATGCCCTTTTACATCTAGACCTTGATTTAAGAGGCACCGTGGCTAAAAGCTTAGGAGATTGTGTGCCTGCTGCTGCTGCACTTTAGAAGGTTGAATTGAAATGAGTTCAGGGTGAAATGCTTTTCTTCATTTTAGTGCAGAATGGGTTAGGAACACTAGTTAAATCTACATCTCAGGGTTTCGCTCTCTAAAGAACAAATTAGAATTTAGATCACAGCCACTATTTCATTTTCATGCACAAGAGGGATTCTCTTGGCAGAATCTCTGTGCCTTGAACAGCTGCCTGGCTGGAAGAATTTGAAAGAGAGTACTTTTCCCATCATGGAGCTGTCATTCTGGGAGCTGTGCTTTTCAAAAAGGGAGCCCTCCACCGACCCTCAACATGGGAGTAGCCAGGGGCACCAACTGCTGGGGGCCGATTCAAAAAAGCAGGTGTAGAGGAGACCAAGGTGGCAAAGCTTCAGTGGCCAAGTCCTGCTGCTCCTCCTGCCGTGGAGGGGAAGGAGGGTTGAAGCAGGTGGCAGCAGCAGGAAGAGGAAGAGGAGGAGCCCCCAGCTGTTGACGCCATGCTGTCGCCATGTTCAGCTCCACATGCTGGTTCTTTCCGATGTCTTCATGTTGCGTGTGCGACGTTGGGACATCACACACATGCAATGTCATGTGCATCACCCTCTCAAGTTGGCACTTCTGGGAGTAGCTATTTCAATTGCAGCTTTCAATCATTGCCAAAGTTATTCAAGATGGAGCTGCCTATAGAAACTGTTTGTCTGTCTGTCTGTCTGTCTGTCTGTCTGTCTGTCTGTCTGTCTGTCTGTCACTCTTTCACCAAGCACTCAGGGCAACTTACTAACAAGAAGACTAAAATCCCAAGAGGTGGGAAGGAAATCTACCCAACTCAATTTAGAACACAATAAAACAGAATAGTAGCAGTAAGAAAATCACAATTAACTGGGACAAATTTAAAAGGACAAAAACAAAGCCTAGGCTGGAAAAGTGGTAATAAAGGTTTGTTTTTGTTTTTGTTGTGCAACATATTCATGCAGTAATAGTGCATTCGTGATGGATTTATACTGGACCATCCACACAGCATTCAACTTTATTGGGTGCACTGTGATACATCTCTAATATTGTGCCATCTAGAGGTGCATGTTTGTGCTATAGCACAATAAAAAAGGAACACCCCCCCCCAAAAAAAAACCTATGAAAAATTGCAGGATTTCAGCAAGAAGCTGCATAACAATCACAGCAACTTACAATACATATGTTATATGTTCTAAGTGACTTACGAAACATAAATAGCTGACGTGGAAGGGAAGGAAAACAGTGAATTCAAATTATCAGACTAATGGAGGTTCTGATAATGCACATTAAATATTTGCATGCAATTTGACCTACTGTACACATTTGTTTGCAATGGAATTTCCCTTAAAAATGCATTTTAGGTTATTTTCACTAATACATGCCTTCTTACGGACACACCCAGTATATACATCTTTGTACAGATTATTTGGTCAAATAACTGCATTGGAAAACAAATGGGAAAGTATGGATTTCAAAAAAAATAGCTGTGTTTTTGTTTCTGGCATTGTTCTGAAAACTGTGGATCAGGTGGGCTCACCTTTAAATGCAAACTAATTTCCCCCACAGTCCTCAGCAAGCTCTTTCAGCTTTTGGCCTTTCTCCCTAGCCATTGGCGCACTCCAAGGATATATCCACTTTACTATTTATTGTGGCTCCAATGAACTCCCACATTAGCCATTAGCCATCTGCATCCTGTAGCTTTCAGAGAAATACTCCTCTTTCATGTGCTTTTTTTTTTTCTCGAACAGGCTTCCATGTGATTCAAAAGCAGAAGTTGTGGTTCCATTGTGGGGCAAACAGGTAAACATGCAGATGATGGTGTGTGTGTCTAGATGAAAGTTTCTCTGAAATCATTGGGTGAAGACATACACACCCCTGTTCTAGAGTGAACAGCTGGGGGGGGGAGGGACTACTTGGAAATGCCGTGGTGGGAAATGGCCTTGTTGTATTTCAAGCCACTAATGTGAACATAGCCCAGAAGATGATCTGCATTCAACCAGAGAGGAATCTTGAGCACCACCCTTCTTCCTCTCAATCAGCCTTCTGAAGCTGTATACCTCAATGGGAAATCACTTCTTGATATTCATCCCATACTGCATCTATTCTAGGGGATCTCTCTGTCCTTCAACTCAACAATTGTGAGGTTGGTTGAATTTCTTGGTGGGATTATCGTGTTTTAGCTACAGTGCATATGCAAGGTTGTGATTTGGGGCCTGACATTGCGATAAAAGAAGATAAATGGAAGATATGAACTCCCTAGGCAAAGTGGCAATTAATATGGCAGATTGATGCTAATATAGTGGAATCAGGGACATGTAGAGGAGAAAGGCAAGAAGCTGAGAGAGAGAGAGAGAGAGAGAGAGAGAGTCCAGCAAACCTTGAAACAAAAGCATTAATATTGTAGAATCTGCATGATCAGGATCTCCATTAGTCAAAACCTCTGACGATTTCCTTCCGCTCCACAGCAGCTACATATTTTATATAATCCTACAATGATCGTTTGTTTGTTGTTGCTTTAAAAGCTTCCTGTTTATGTTTTGGAAGAACATTTCATTCTTCACATTAGAACTAATGAGGTTGTTCAGTTTTATGAGCAATAACATAATTTCTATTACAGCTCTTTCCTATTATTCACATTATTCCAGCTTGTGTTTCATTGTAGAATTAGGCACACTGGACTCTAGACTATGTTGTTGTAAGGTCAAGCCAGAATCCCACTGAAGTAAATAGGCCTTTCCCGGAATTGGAATTTGTGGATCATTGCGGATGGATCACCACAGACAGCCCTGCCTGGTCTGCATATGGTCCTGCATAAAACAACAACAGTTATGAAAGGCTTTGGGATGATCCTGCCATTGATTTCAACAAGAAGAGGCTGAGGTCCTTTGAGAGGCCTGTGTTTGGGATCGATGTTGCTCTAAACCGTTCTATAATTCACGAACTCATGAGTTGAATTTCAAGATGTAACACTCAAAGTTAACACGGGAATCATCTGTACTGGGAAATATGACCCTTTATATAATTAACTGTTCAATAATACTTAGAATTCTGACAGTATGTTTCATCTTCAAACAGTTTGGCAAGCTTCATCTAATTAATCCCCACAACTACCCAAAGAAACAGGTAATCTTGCATTTATTATCCTCCTTCGCAGGGGATAATAAATCCGCACTAATGTAACCATAAGAGACTGTATAATAACTTGCTTTAGACGTGCAATATACTACGAGCAAGGAAATATTATTATTATTATTATTATTAGTATTATACTTTTATCTATTAATTCCTACTAGGACAAATGTAGTGCCCCCCCTTACCCACACACTTTAATTCCCACAACAGTGCCATTTAAGAATAGCAAGTAGCCCAAGATCACCCCTTTGGCACCCCATATAAAGACACAAATTACATGTGGCCTTACATTTAATTGGTCTGTGTCTCAGAGTGAAAGGGAATAGTGTCCTTTCCTGCTTTATCCATTTTAGCTGGGATTGCTGAGTGCTCTGAAAGATCGGCTCTTTCCTCCATTCTTGGGCTTTTCCTTAAATGTCTGTCAAACAGAGAAATAAGCACAGCCAAAGAGAGCAGCTTCCATTTTGACAATTATGGTCTAATACGTATTAATTGCCTCATCCTGTTCTGAAGATATGCCATGAAAATGAAATCCTGTACTAATGATACTCCTGGCTAAGGGGAGATGCAGGATTCTGTGTGTGCAGGGTGGGAGGATTCTGTCTATGGTGCAACATAGTGCTACGGCATAGCACTAATTTAAGCCAATTCTGCTTCAAGTTGTGTCCAAAACATCCGTTCTCATTTCTTCTTCTTCCTTCTTGCTCAACATGTTCTGTTCTACTTGTTGCTGTGTTTATGTAAGTGCTGTGTTGTCTCTTTTTAGACTACCCATCCTCTTAAAATATTTGTTGCAATGGATTTGTTTTAAGGGCTCACCGGTGTAGGGAGGTTTCCAGGCCTTTGGTCTGGGCCCAGTCTGACCCCCTTTTTTCTATGGGATCCTGTATGTAAGTGGCCTCCTTGGCTCTTTCTATCGGCCCATATGAGACCAACACGAGTGGCCAGGCCTGGTGAACTTTAAATTCCTTACCCCTACAGTTATGATTTGTGCGTTCCCACTTAATTTTATTTTGATTTTAAATGTGATTCAAGTTGTATTTTAAACTACAGTGGTACCTCATCTTGCGAACGGGATCCGTTTTGGCAGCCCGTTCGCAACATGAAAAGGCTGCAACATAAAGCGTCGCATCTGCGCACGCGCATGACGCAATGTGGCACATCTGCGCACGTGCTTGACACAATGAGGCGCTTCTGCGCATGCGCAAAGTGCAATTTAGTGCTTCAGCACATGCGTGCAGGTTACAGACGCACCGAACCCAGAAGTAACCCGTTCCGGGACTTCCGGGTTCGGCATGTCCGTAACCTGAAAAGACGCAACATGAAGCGGACGTATGACTGTAATCGCTTGATTTTGTGTTTTTAATGTATTATATATTTGGTGTTAGCCACCCTGAGACCAGTCTCGGCTGGGGAGGGTGGGGTATAAATAAATTATTATTATTATTATTATTATTATTATTATTATTATTATTATTATAAAAAATAGGTGCCAGTACACACCATGTCCCCACCACTACCCCTGCCACTGGTTGCCTGCCCCGTCTGCTTGATCATTCCTCCCCCCACCTTTGCTGCTTCTTCCTCTTCCATTGCTGTTGCTTCCCATGGAAGCCATTGCTGTTGCTTCCCATGGAAGCCACAGCCATCCAGAGGCACTTTGGTGCGACCCTTACGATTGCCAAAACACCTTCCGGAAAGGTGACTGACAAACAATCATCAAGAATCTTCCTGGAAGGCGCCTTGGCAACCTTGGCAGCTGCGGGAAGCAGTTGCGATGGAGGAGGAAGCGGCAAAGGTGCGGGGGGGGGGGGAGGGAGAAAGTGAGCAAGCAGGGGACAGACAATAGACAGCGGCATGATGGTGGCAGGGGGGAAAGAGGTGGCGGTACGCTCTACCATTGTGTACCGACCAAAAAAAAAAGCACTGGGGTTCACCCACACTTCCTCTTTCCTTGCCACTTTCCCCCAGAGAAAAGTACTCTTTAGCACTCAATTGGAGCAAACAGCAATTTGGGTCTTCTCCGGATTGACATTTGCTCTGATTTAGCACCAAAGAGCGAGTTTTTCCTGGGAAAGGAGTGGGGCAAGGGGGAAGCCACTCAGAACCCATTACTTTCTAGACACAGGACAAGCAGAAGTGTGGATCAGTGCCCGGTATCTAAGCATGTTAAAATTTGTGAAGGTAAAACAGGTACACAAATCTAGCAGAAGCTTCCTATATGGCAAGAGAGCTGATTTCCCATAGGACAGGGTTACAAAATCCTTCCGGAATGTGTCTTTCCAGAAGTGAAGTTTAATAATAATAATAATAATAATAATAATAATAATAATGGATTCCTTCTCTCTCAACAAGTAACTAGGAAGGCATTTGTTAACCAACCTCATAATTATGAGAGGAAGATGGTTTATTACCAAGGAAAGGTGTTTCTATTAATTCAGCACATGGGGATTTAGGAATTTCTGGAAGACAAAAACCTAAGAAAAAGTGTGCGCGTCACAAGAAAGATCACCACGGGTGGAGGGGTGGAGTGAGGTGGTGGTGGAATAGTGAACCTCGGAGAAAATATAATGAGTCAGTCTGGGATTAAGCTACCAGATAGTGCTAAAAATAAGGAAGGCAGTGGTGAAGTTGTGCAGACCTCCAGGGTAAAAAGGAACATGAGAATAAATATTGTACTCAAAGAGTATATGGCAGAGGGAGGGGTCTGTGTGTGTGTGTGTGTGTGTGTGTGTGTGTGTGTGTGAGAGAGAGAGAGAGAGAGAGATTGGGTAATTCCAGCTCCTCTCTAATTGCTAAGAACTTATGAGACACAGAGATGGTGAAAGATACAGAAATGAAGATGCAGCTAATGATTCACCAGAATTAATTAGGAATTCAAAGACTTGTCACTAACAATAGATGCTCTGTTGGTGCTGCATTAGGCAATAACAAAGATCTAAGCGCTTTTAAAATGTTGAAACAATGCTGCAGAAATATATATCTAATTATCCAGCTTTGATGGGACCGGGAGTCACAGGGTTTAAGTGGATTTTAAAAGAGCTGAAAGCAAACCAATGCACAGCAGGACGAGCCAGTGCAAATTGGTACACCAGTAGTTTCTTCACTGCACAGTAGCTGCATCATCGCAACTCATATGCTATGAAAAAATGGACACTTCTCGCTTCCTTCGTCTTAAAACGCAGGGGCAGAGGTGCGTTCCACATTCAAAGAGGTCCAAGAGCCTAGCTATGAGTATGTTCCTTAGTCTCTATGCATGTTGAATAAGCGGCAGTATTTTCCAAGCATGTTCAGCTTGCCAGTCTGTGATAAAGACAGCTCAGCCGCTACTTTGCAGAGACACACCACCGCCAGATGAAGTGGGCAGAAGTGGGGAAAGAAAACCACAGAGGGATTCTTCTGTTGTTACTTATGCACCCAAAAATCATGCAAGGGACACAAGGTGTTTGGTTTTTTATGATCGGGGGGAACTATTTGTATGAATTAACCACATAAGAATGACAGGTATTTTTTTCCAGCTTGTGATAAAAAGCTGTGATAAAAGCCCTGCCGCAGTCTCTCTCTTATAAAAACAAAAAACATTGAATGTGTAAACTGCTCTTTAGTTTGGAGTACTAATTACTTGCCAGTGACTTTTTGAGTCAGTCATTCCTACCTCCATGTAGATGCATCTTTGTGGTTGACCCCTGGGTCATATTCAATTTACTCAGAGGAAACCCATTGAAATTAAAGAATATGACTAAGTTAATAATTCTTAGGCAATCAATTACATTGATTGTCAGTTTCATTGACTGGTTAAAGTTGCATAAAGCTGCATATAAATAAGACATTGAATTGTATCCAGCTAAATTTAACTCAGAGGAGATGCATTGAAATTAATAAGCATGACTAAGTTACGTTAATAAAAATCATTGTGTCTACTCTGAGTAAATCTTAAGGCATGGCAGGTGTTTGAGAATCAGAGAGGGCCTAGCAAAAATATGTTCTGGGTGACATGGATGTGGAAATCTGCTGTCATATGACTTTCTATCTTAGATGTTACCAGGAGGACTCAAGGAACGGAACAAAGGATTGTGGTAGCCACCCCTTCCGGCATATCTAATCTGGGTCAGCAATCTGTGGTGTTTGTCCCCTATGACTAATCCTCCCTCATGTTTCCACCAATATTAATGTAACAGCTAAGTCCATAAGCAGGTTCCCATATTGATGCAGCACTTGGTATAAAATATTACAGGCCATCAACACTGGCTCAAATTGGTATTGCGTAAATGGAACCTGTACAGCAGGCTAGTTTCTGGGTTCCCCATTTATTTCTTTTGATGGCCTTCCATAACTCACTTGTAGTTCTGCTTTGCTCCATCACTCCTGAGTTATGAGGTCATCCATAACTCTGAGAAATAAATGATGTGCCACAAGTTATTGCTCCGTACAATATTACATTAATGTGTGTTACTCGTATCATTTAGATTTTCTATTGAAACTCACATAAATTTGTTTACAATATACCAGTCTATTTACATCTAGTAGAGGAGGTTTTGTAAATGCAGCCAGACAGCTGAATGCTCTCTTAGCCTAAAACCAGATGCAGCTATAAAGATACATTGGCACCCTAAACCTAAATGCATTGGGTACAATCCAAGGTAGCTCTGACTACTGTATGCAGTTCCTATTGGCAAGTAAGTCTGTGGAACTTACTTCTATGTAAACATTCACAGGCTAGGAATGCATGATCCACTCCATAGGTTGCAGTAGGCTTTTGTCACAACTAATTTATATTGGATTGCATTAAATGAGAGTTTACTCTTCGATGAATTGTAGTAACTGCTTGAAAACATCAAGATGCAAATTAAAAACCCACACCTCTCAGACAAACAGGATTAGATTTCATGTAAATATATTTAAAGTAAGGCACCATTCATGGGCCTATCATAAGGTACTCATTGCAGGGGAGGAGACTCTTGAGAGTCTCATGGACTGCAAGAAGATCAAACCTATCCATTCTGAAGGAAATCAGCCCTGAGTGCTCACTGGAAGGACAGATCCTGAGGTTGATGCTCCAATACTTTGGCCACCTCATGAGAAGAGAAGACTCCCTGGAAAAGACCCTGATGTTGGGAAAGATTGAGGGCACAAGGAGAAGGGGATGAGACGGTTGGACAGTGTTCTCGAAGCTACTAACATGAGTTTGACCAAACTGCGGGAGGCAGTGGAAGACAGGAGATGCAGGAATGGGGAACATGTGGCTTTCAAGGTGTTGTTGGACTACAATCCCCATCAGCCAGTAGTCAGGGATGATGGGAGCTGTAGTCCAACAACATTGGGAAAACTACTTATGATAATAAACACCAGGCATCCCCAAACCTCGGCCCTCCAGATGTTTTGGACTACAATTTCCATCTTCCCTGACCACTGGTCCTGTTAGCTAGGGATCATGGGAGTTGTAGGCCAAAACATCTGGAGGGCCGCAGTTTGGGGATGCCTGATAAACACAGTTAATTGATAGGCTTAGGAAACTGCATGGAATCAGACTGAGGACTTTAGTATATTTATGACTTCAGTATTACAAACTACACAATTGCCTGAGATGGATTCTAAATTTATTTCCTGGGGCTAGAGGTCTTTATAACAAAAGAAGCAAAATAAAAAAATTCCTTCAGTAGCACCTTAAAGACCAACTAAGTTTATATTTTGGTATGAGCTTTTGTGTGCATGCACACTTCTTCAGATACACTAGAAACAGAAGTGTCAGACCCTATATATATACAGAGGGTGGTGGGGGTGGGTGGGAATGGGTGGTGGGCTGATGGGAGTGGTAAACCTGGAGATGGCTGTTAATGGCTGCTGATGGCTGCAATTAGTCCTGGGCTGAGGTGCTAAAGAGAGCTTGATCATGCATAATGAGATAAGAATCCGATGTCTCTATTCATCCCAGGTGCTTCCATGGTTTTAAGCTTGGTAATGATTTCCAATTCAGCAACTTCTCTTTCCAGTCTGTTCCTGAAATTTCTCTGTAATAAAACAGCTGCTTTGAGATCTTGTATAGAATGTCCTGGGAGATTGAAGTGTTCTCCTACTGGTTTTTCAGTCTTATGGTTCCTGATGTCAGATTTATGTCCATTTATCCTTTGGCGTAGGGTTTGGCCTGTTTGTCCAATATAGAGAGCTGAAGGGCAGCCCACCATCAGCCCACCACCCATTCCCACCCACCCCCACCACCCTCTGTATATATATAGGGTCTGACACTTCTGTTTCTAGTGTATCTGAAGAAGTGTGCATGCACACGAAAGCTCATACCAAAATATAAACTTAGTTGGTCTTTAAGGTGCTACTGAAGGAATTTTTTTATTTTGCTTCGACTCAGACCAACACGGCTACCTACCTGTAACTATAACAAAAGAAGTTACCTTTCATGTCACATATGGATTAGTTCCTGATTAGTAAAGTAGCTGCATCAAAATATTTTTACAATATTCATAGGGTAAATGAATATTGTATAAATACTTTTGATGCAGTTACTTTGCTACTTCTTGAGCACCAAGGATTCCAGGGTATGTGGAGTGCAATGTTTGATAGAGAGATACTTTGACACATTCTATATAGAATTCAAAACATGTCTTGCACGATGCCATTAGATAAGGCCATATGGAAAGTAAATGGCCTCTTTTCCCAACCTACTCCTAGAAGAAATAGATCATGATTTTAACATTAAGGTAAGCAATTTCAGAAAACGATAGCTTGAAGAAGCCCTCAGATTGAAACTATTTTTAAATACCATTCATAAATTGTATTTAAGTTGCTCATAAATGATCTGGAGTCAGGGGCAAGCAGCAAAATAGCCAAATTTGTGAATGGCACCCCATTATAGTGGATACCCAGGCACACTGTGAAAAGCTTGAAAAGGATCTCAGCAATGTGTGTGAATGGAGAACATGGCAGGTGAGGTGTATTGCAGTTGTTTGTTAAAATCTAACCTATTTTCACCAGGAGGAAGGATGGTGAGATATGTAAAGAACCCTCCTGACTTTGTGTGGCCTTCTATACAAAGTAAGAGTAACAAAAGTAAGAGTAACATCCATTGCATCTGGCTTCACTCGCTGCAGGCATGTGGTCCCAAACAGTTGCCCATGAAGGAATGTGGCCCTCTGGCTGAAAAAGGTTGCCCACCCATTGTCTGTGTTGACTAGCTCTAGTGTTCTGGGCAGAGATTTTTTATACCTTGAGCTGCCAAAGATTGGACTTGGGGCCTGTTGCCGGAAAAGCATCCATTCTACCACTGAGCTACAGAACTTCTGTTTTGGGGATAATTGAGAAAGTGATTGGCTGGGGAAAATGGCCTATATTTTAATGGCATTTTGTAAAGCAATGGTGAGGATGCAATTGGAATACTATGCTAGACTGAAGTGTGGTTGGTCAAGGCAGTAGCAGCCAATTCCACTGTGCCCACACCATACCAAGCTCCATGCAGCCTTGACTTTCCCCCTCTGCCTCTTGGTAACAGCAGTAATGCTCAGCATTGTGAAGCCAGGTCAGTGATGTGGCCCTGCTGGCCTGTACTGGGCAGAGGACTAGTCCTTCTCCTTGTGGACCAGACTTTGGGACATCCTAAGGCAGAAGGCCCATGTTACTGCCTCTGATTTCAGATTTCGGATTTCAGATGCCAGGTAAAAGCAATTATATTTTACTGATGCTTTCTCATTTAGTTGAATCACTCCTTTTCCCCTACATATTTCTCTTGCAGTGCTATTTTCTTCTGCTCTTGCTATCTTATGTTAGCTTTTTCTTTTTCATTTTACTGTTTTTAAATTAATTTTTAAATGTATTATATTTTAATGTGCTTTTGTAATCTCATTGTGAGTTGTCTTGAGGGTGGAAAGGTAGGATGAATATTTGCTTAATAAATGATAATACAGTTCTGATCAAGCCATCTCAAAAAAGAACATATAGAGCAGGAAAAGAGGTATAAAATGGAAACAATAATCATCCAATGACTTTGGCACCTTTGCCAAGAGGAAAGGCTTAAGGGTTTGGAGCTTTTAATTTGGAAAGATAATGACTAAGGGGGGAAATGACAGAGATTTCTCCCCTTTGTCTCATAATTAGTTATGCCACCAAAATGTGGGATTGTTGGGGAGAGGGATTTAGGAAATGAAGTTCCACAGCTTAAAATAAAGCTTGACAGTATCCTGAGCAAAGCAAACAAAGAAGCACAGTTCTTCAGCTTGGAACATAATCTGAGCTGGAGAAGAACTCCTTGCTCAGTTGGTGAAGCATGAGACTGTTAATCCCAGAGTTGTGGGTTTGAGCCCCATGTTGGGCACAAGATTCCTGAATTGCAGGGGGTTGGACTAGATGACCCTCATGGTCCCTTCCAACTCTACAATTCTATGATTCTACCAAGAGTGCACTAGTTAAGCTGGCTTGACAGAAGACAAGTCAACATTTGGGAGCAAGTATGGGTGGGTCACACACACAACCTCTCCCATATAAGATGAAAACTTCAAGTTCTATTAGGCCTGTGTAAGTGACTATCCCTCTGCACATCAGCCCACATATACACTCTACCAGAGACACAAAGGAGTTGATGAGTTGAATAAGTAGGAACATATAAAACTTGTCACAAATCATGATCTAGATATGGTGCAAGTGGCAGATTTGTAAGCATATTTCCATGCTCTTTGGGAGGAAAAACATGCCTGGGATTTTCCTGAGTGAGTGTAGCCACGATTTCTGGAGATGGAGCACAGATGCCCTAAAGTGGGGGGTGACTGAGCTCAAGCCGAAGGCCAAATGCAACCGCCCCCCTCCCAGTCCTCTAGCCTTCCAGACTGTCCCCAGAACACACACCCTAGTGGGCTGGGCTCCAAATTCACCTTGAATGTTTATGTCTGGGTGGAATGTGTTCATGATCTGTGGTAGTGCTTTTTGCTTGCCTAGTTGGGGTATGTGTGTAATGATGAGTGAAAGAGTTGCATCTGTTGCTCTAAGAGGCATCTGTTGCCACTGGCCATGCCCACACCTGGGATGCAGTCATTGGGCTAAGAAAGGGCCCACTCCTGCTCAGGACAAAAGTAGCAGCAAGGAATGGATTGCATGTAAGTATAGGAATGCATCTATGCACAAAATAAGAAACTGTATGCCCATCATGCTAAAGGGGAGGGGGAGGAATGGCATCTATAGCATCACAGAGAAAACTTGCCATTCTGCTACTAAAAGAAAAAGGATATATTTAGGCCAGATGTCACCTACACATTTCTAGGTAATTAGCAAAGAGAAACAGCATCAGATAGATACTTTTTAAAAAACAAGGAAGACTCTGGAGAATAGCAATAATTTAATAAGAAGTACTGTAACTGGCATGACAAGGAATTTCAAGCTTTCTGCCATTCTTTCTTTCCAGATACTTTAGAGGAGGCATCAAAGTTCTTAATGGCAGATGGCATTACTTATTCATATTTTTAGAAATCTTTTGGAGAAGTTTCCAATGACAAACTTTTCTAAAACCTTAATGATCGGAATCTAAACTCAGACAAGCAAATGAATGAAGAACAAAAAGTGAAAGGAGACTATTGGTAAAGCTGGGTTTTTGTAGAGTGGGTCAATACATGCATGACTCAGTGGTAGACTCCCCAAGTGAGGACTGAAGTCTTTGTCTGATAATTGTGAGCCAACAAAAAATTGCTGCAGAACTAAAAACACCACTTCCATTGTCCCCACCCCCCACCCCAAATATTATCATTTACTTAGTAGGAGAACATTTCACATGTGGGTGCTTTGAAACAAATGTGAAACATGAAGCATTAGCTGGTAGATTCCTTGTATGAAGACTCTACCATTATGTATATATGCATTAGCCTTCAGAATAACAGATAGGTTAGGGATGCGCATTCATTTTTTAAATGAATGGAAAAAATGAACAAATGAGCCCCATGCATTCATTGATGGTTATAGGCACCGAGAAATGGGAATCTGAATGAATGACAATGAAACAAATGAAAATTCATGCATTCATTCCATGCTTTGCATTGAATATAGTGGTCATTATTCTGTGTACAGTTCACAGAAAGGTCATTGGGTGGGTGGAAGAAAGTAGTAAAACTGACTTATAGGGGTGGAAACTACCTAGTAAAGATAGCAGTTATGATGCATCTGTATTCCTTTTGAAATCGCCTCTACAGCAGGAATCCTTTGTCTAGAATTTGGCCAGCAGGTGTGGGGGTGAGAGATGCAAGGATAATGCCAGTTAATTTCAAACAATTTGCATAAAAAATGCTGACATTACAGTTGACAGTAGACTTGTTTCAGTTACAGGGCATCTGCTTTGCATTAAGAAAGTCCCAGTTGCAGTCCCCGGTATCTCCAAGAGAACAGCCCCCGAAATCCTGGACAGCTGCTACTGCTCAGTGTAGACAGTATTAACTAGAGAGGCCAAAGGTCTGACATATCCATATTCCATAGAGTGCAGAATCGCTGTGGAACTCAATACTGGAGAACCCACAGCAGGCATCGGCAACCTCTGGCCCATGGGCCGGATGTGGCCCACGGAGGCCGTTTATCCGGCCCACGAGCTACCCGGTCACCGAGCCGCCCGCTCGGCAAGTCCTGTGTTGCGCCGTGCTAAACTGGCGGAGTGTGGCGCGGTGACTCGCCAAGTGGTGCTGAAAATGGCATCTGGGCATGCCCAAACGCCAGAAATCGCTTCTGCGCATGTCCAGGCATGCACAGAAGCGATTTCTGGTGCCGTGCTGCCCATGCCCAGAAGCTGGAAATCGCTTTTGCGCATGTCTGAGCATGCACAGAAGCAATTTCCAGTGCCCTGGAAATGGGCAGCGCAGCACCGGAAATGGCTTCTGTGCAAGTCTGGAGCATGTCCGGCCCACGGACCAGCGTCAGTGGCGATGGTCCGACCCATGGCCGGAAAACGTTGCCGACGCCTGACCCACAGGCTTTTGCAATACCCCACCCCCAGCAACACCTTCTAAAGCTGGCAATCCAAGTAAGAGTGGAACCACTGCAATATTGTGGGAATGTTAAGGATAGTAGGGAAGAATATATTGAATAAGTATTATCCTTCCTTCACTCATACTAGTAATTGATGTAGCAGAGCAGATTCCCCTCAATATAGCTGGAAGCTAGTTTGCAAATTTGTTTGAATCTCTTCGTTAAGATTACTTCCTGGTGTCCCATTTAATCCCTCTTAAAAGAATAAAGACACAAGAGTCTTTCTGAATAAAGTAACAAAAAGTTTGCTCACATTTCAGTTCACGATTTGATCCCTGAAAGGCAGGCTTTACTGGGTAGTTACATAAAGAAACTGTGAGTTCCTCTCAGAGAGAGATTGAACTCATGTGCTGCTGGCTCTCAAAAAAATATTAAGACAACAAAATGGCTGCAGGAGAGCAGCATGGCAGCAAAAGAGCAACAAGACGATAGAAAGACAAAACTGCAAATGAGAAAATGGCTGCATGACTTGGCTCTTTTATAGAGTCAGCCAGAGCCACGCCCATCTCCCAGGACACATGCAGGGGGAGGAAGCTCCAGACCAGTGGAACAGGAAGTTACACTGACTGGATGTCCCCCTATATGTACCCACTCTAGGGAAATAAGGAATCTTGCGCTTTGACTGTACCAATGGATAACATCCCACAAATACAACCCCACCAGTCCCCCCCAATAAGAATACAATGGTTGATAGTATTGAAAAGAGATGGTAGACAACAAACGAGAGTCACACTCTCCCTGTTGTCTCTCTCCTGACACCATCCACCATACAGCATGACCAGGATACTTTCTCTACCAAAACTGGGTCTGAATCTTGAGTGAAAAGCATCTAGAAAATCAGCCTTCTCCATAGCATCGTGGATTTGATTTTCCATCATGCATATAGGACTATCACAGCAATGAGTATATCTATCAACTAGTCTCAAGGTTCCCTCATTCTCTGATGAGCGAAGTACGGTGTGATGATTTCCCAGCATGTTCAATAAGTACACATGCTTCATACATTATAGAATAAAAGAGCTCAATAAGAACATCATAAAAAAGAAGTTATTCTGAACTGGCACCCTGACATGAGTAGAAATTGACAATGATGCATTCAGTGGTCCTTATTAAAGACATTCTCTCATTGGCTATTCCAACATATCCTGCACTAATCTGAGGGCTAGTGTAACTATATGTGCATTTATATTAATATAAGCAGTTTGTTTCTGTTCTCTGGGAAAGGGAGCAACCTTGACTTGAACAGACCTTGGACAATGGTTAGGCTTCTGCAATCTGGAGCAGGCAAAAGAGACCTATTAATGTTTTGAGAATAAAAATAGGATAGCAAGCCTTATTCTACCCTCCCTGTTCCTGAGAGCAATTTACATCTGAAAGTACAATGGCAGGATAGGTGGAAGCTATTTTCATAAAGGGTTCTTTGGGTGGGGGAGGAGTCTGCCATACAGCCACAGTTTCAAATGGTACCATTCTGCCTGTACTTGGCTTTGTAACACTTTGCTTTAGAAAACTCAAAGGATTCAGCATTTTCACTCAAACAGAAGTGCTTTCCTAATCACATCACATTGGAAAAGGTTAGAAGTGTTTTAGGGTATTATCTATTGAGCTTTCAGTTTAGAGAGTGTTTCAGTTTTGTGAAGTGTACTGTTATTCCCCCATATTACAAAGAGTGAAATGAAGTGGTAGAGTTCTGGGGCAATAAAATGAACTGTACCATTTAGGGTGCTCTTTTTTATTTATTGTTACCCTATGTGAAAAACTCCCAGGAAGCAGAAAACCAGCAGAGCAAACAACGAGATGGACTAGAACCTTCATTTTGATGTACTATATTTTTTTAAAAAAAAATCACAGGAGCTCATTCTTTATTTTTCTAAATTCAGGGAATTTAGAAAAATGGTATTGCCAAGATGCAGTATTACAGTCATCGTACAATAATTTAAAACATACCGTATTTTTCATGTATAACACGCCCCCATGTATAAGATGACCCCTATTTTTGGAGACTCCAAATTAAGAAAATGGGGGGAGATTGCCCAGAATCGTTAAGCTTTTTTTGGGGGGGTTGCCCAGAGTTGTTGAGCTTTGGGGCAGAGAATTGCCGAAAATCGCTCACCCAACTGACCAATCACCCGCCCAATTCCCACAGCAGCAGCCAATCAACAGCAGACCTTGCTGCAGCCGCCAATCACCAACCCAATTGCCAATGACAATCTCCTGCTTGAGGCTACAACCAATTGCCTGTCACACCTCTGCACTATTTGTGTATAAGACGACCCCCAATTTTAAACATTATTTTAGAATTTTTTAAAAAATCATCTTATACATGGCCAAACTGTGTGACCATTGCTAACACTTTTCTCTTAGAGCTCATATGCCATCATAAACAGACAACAAATGTCTTTGAAATCAGAGCATTTGTTTCAGACAGTTCACTTTTTGTCATCTTGCTCATATTTGAACTGAAACATGAAACTCATGCATTCCCACAGTGTTTCAGCTGTTGTGGTGCTGCAAGATCCTTAAGAGTTGCTGCTGAAATCATGTGATGTGGAAAATGCTATGGTCATCACAGCTTTCAAAGAAAGTGACCCACCAAATCCCAGAGGAAAAATACAATTGCATATGGAGTCCATTCAGGATCTCTCTCTCTCTCTCTCTCTCTCTCTCTCTCTCTCTCTCTCTCTCTCTCTCTCTCTCTCTCTCTCTCTCTCTCTCTCTCTCTCTGTGTGTGTGTGTGTATATATATATATATATATATATATATATATATATATATATATATATATTCCCACTCAACACCCTTCCTCTGTAACCGCTGAACCAAATTGCATCATATTAGGACAAAGCATACCTTGCCCATCAGGGAGGGATGTGGCATAATTTTTTTCCCCAAAAAAGCACACCTTTCATACCTAAAATAATGATTAAACACAAAAAGTGGCGCCCAAATTAGACATCACCAGCAGAAGCTCTGTAGACTCCAGCAGCATCCAATAGAAAGGCAGATTGCGCGTTGTCACCAGCAAAAGCTCTGAAGGGTGGCGCCAAATAATGACATCATCAACCAAGCAACTGAAACCACCAAGGTGGCCATTACCAGACAACCCACAGGCCAAGGAATGGAGATACAGGGCGGAGGCCTTGGCTCGCATTTAAATACACCAAGGCGGCCATTACCAGACAACCCACAGGCCAAGGAATGGAGATACAGGGCGTAGGCCTTGGCTCGCATTTAAATACACCAAGGCGGCCATTACCAGACAACCCACAGAGTCAGGCTGGGGCCAAGGAATGGACATACAGGGCGGAGGCCTTGGCTCACATTTAAATACTAGCCCAAGCCAAGGCCAACAGACCTCTACTTTAAAGCCTACAAACTAGGCCTTGGCTCTACTTTACAGACTAGGCCTCGGCTCTACTTTACAGCCTACAGACTAGGCCTCGACTCTACTTCACAGACTAGGCCTCCGCTCTACTTTACAGACTAGGCCTCAGCTCTACAGCCTACAAACTAGGCCTCTACTCTACTTTAAATACTATCCTGAGTGGAGCCCTGGGTGGGGGGGTGGGGGAGGAGGGGCCTGCATAGGTCATGGGCTGACGTAGGGTGGGGGAGCCACAGGGTGGGGGGAGGGGGTACGGGATACTTCATGGGTCGCTACAGGATGGGAGTAATCACAGGGATGAGACACAACGACCGGGGGGGGGCACATAGTCCAGGGGGGAATGGACACATTCTCCCCCTTTCCTGGGAAACAAGGACCCTGAGTCAGGCACAGCAAATGATAATAAGAAAACAAAAATAATTAAAACAACAAATCCAAGGATGAAGTTCATACATCCGGAAAAGCATATTACATTAAAACACTAACCAAAAACAAGTTATGCAACCATTACCATTCAAAACACAAAAGACATCAATACTCCCCCCCAAAAAAGTCAGCTAGAGTGTGTGTGTGTGTATTTATTATATTATATTATATTATATTATATTATATTATATTATATTATATTATATTATATTATATTATATACACACACACAAAATAAGCAGCAGAGCAGCACTGTTGACAAGCTGCCCAGAAAAAAGTACATTCTTTCAATTATTTCTAGTCACTGATGAATTGGAAGTATAATCTCTTTGGAGTTTGGCAAAAGGGCAGCTGTAGCTTTCCTGATTATTGCTGCCAATATTTCTTAGAATTCAACACAGTGGATTGGAGGGAGGGGGCAGGAGTGGGATGGAAACCTTCCAGAGGGTAAGATTGTCAACACCAGGCTTAGTATGCATGGCTTGGCCATCAAACTAAGACAATGGGCTCTGTTCTACAGAATTATAGAAACAAAGCCTTAAAACACAGTTCAGTTGTTCTTTTTCTCAGTTTGGATTGAAGCTGCCTTGGGGGAAAATGCATCACAACACAGTATTTTCATAAAAACAGCAGGATATATATGGATTGTAGCTAACATCATATGTGCACCACTTCCCAGCTCAGCAGTAGGAGTGCTTTGGATACAGAGTAAACAGAGATATGTACTCAGCCAAAGAGACGACACATGTTCTACCTTGGTAAATGACCTGATTTCTGTATCACAAGGGTCAAAACAATATAAGATGGGATGGTCATGGTATAAGTCCACTCCCAGTATAACTTATCTCTTTACCCAGGCCTTTGGCTCTTAATTTGAAGGTTGGCATTTTGGCCTCCTTTAGTGAGATGGGACCTGTAAGTCCTGCCTTTTATCTGTATAGCTGCGTTTTTTAGGTTTTTATTGAATGTTCTTAAATGGATTTTAATGTATGTTACTTGGGGTCACTCTGTGATCAAAGTGACTAACGAACTCCACTAACTAATTAACAATCTCAAATTGAGCTCAGGTAATTTGTACCAAAGTGTGGGTACCAGAGGGCTGGAGGCAGGTCTGAACGCCAGCAAGAATATAATTCCACAGAGTCATACTCAGCTTAAAAGTAGCTTAGAGATGGCAGAGTAAAGCCTGGGAAGAGATGGAGGAGGAAGAGAGAGGGTGGAGGTGGACAAAAAAACCCAAAGGCCAGGTGCTTGGGGAGCAGAGAGATGCCACACAAGCAGAATCTGTGGAGATGGTGGAGAAGGGGAGCATGGAGGAAGGAATACAAAAGAATAGAGGTTACCAGGGGAGCATTTACCACCTGTAGAAACATCTGAGGAGGAGTTTGTTGTCCTAAGGAAGGCATGGATGTTGAACTGCTCGGACTCTGCAGCAGGCTACCTGAATAAGGATACTGAGATTCAGTGCTTTTCTTCTAGGGGGGGGGAGGTGCCAGTACTGCTTACCCCTTGAGTACCCCCATTAAAAAGCACTGCTGAGATAGGAACTCACTGGCCCCACTTCTCTCATGTGAGCTGTGGTCAGTCACAGGCCACATTGAAGATGCCCCATGGGTGAATGGCAGAGATTCAGTGGCTAAACGTAAAGGGAACTCTCAGAGGAAATGCACACACACCAGCTGTAATCCTGCACACAGTGACACTGCTTAAATGCCATTAGATTTGGTAAAGTAAGCCATGATAGTGAAATGTGGTCATTCCTCCAAATACAATGGGAACCAAGGAAGGATGTGCACCTCACAGATGTATTAGGCTGACTGTTAGTAACACAACAGGGAATCAGATGGACCCTTGGACTCTTTTGCACTTTTAATGGTGTTTGAACGGCCAAATTGTGCACAGGATTGCAGTGTATGTCATTCTGAATCACCAAAACAATTATTGTATAATGCCATAAGACAGGCATCCCCAAACTTCGGCCCTCCAGATGTTTTGGACTACAATCCCCATCATCCCTGACCACTGGTTCTGTTAGCTAGGGATCATGGGAGTTGTAGGCCAAAACATCTGGCGGGCCGCAGTTTGGGGATGCCTGCCATAAGACATGAGGTTCTGCCTTCGTAGCAGATCTTGGGCCTGAGCCTATTATTATTATTATTATTATTATTATTATTATTATTAGCCATTGTGGTAGTATGTAAGGATAGGTCATCTCCACGCAGCTTGTTGGAATGACAGATGGGAGTGGAGTTTATAGCTCATTATATCCTGCAAACTGGTAACATTTTGTGGTTTATTAGCAGGTTACAAATATAAACTGCCCCCTTACTTTAAATATATTAAATTGCCCTGGGCATTTTTAATTGAGATGTTTAATCTAGACATGTCTTAAATAACATAAGTAAACACTGTTAAGACAAAATCAGGGAAATAACATCTAAGAAATATTCAAGGTGTATGCAGTTCCTGTAATACATCTTGTAGTAGTGGGATAGATGCACAAGGAATGTAAGCACCTCATACATTTTTCCCAGTTTAGAAAAATAGGCTCTAGGGTGCTTTCTCCCATTAAAGATATATTTGTGCCAGTCTTTGACATCTTTTTTGACAACTATTAAAGACGTATCAGTTCTAAAGGGCCTTTGGGGACTGAAGAAATGGCTGGCCTGTTCTGTATTGTTGCTGTTTTGCCATTGGGTGATTTTATGTCATATTTTACTGTGAGTAGTAAGCAACAAGGCTTTACCCAGAGTAGACTCACTGAAATTTATGAACATGACTAAGTTTGGTCCATTAATTTCAATGGGTCTCTTCTGAATAAAATCCAGGGACCTTTGGCTGACAGGTGGTCTAATAACAGTAAAGAGGAGGAGGAGTTTCGTTCCTGATTTCTGTTATGGGTGTTTGGTGCCCACCTCTAAATTCTTCCTTGGGTGAATCAGTGGTCTTCTGTGACAGTCTCGCCTGTTCCTGTTGAGACCTTGTAAACTATTACAAGACAGTTGTTCATTCTACCACTATTGGTAAATTGTTGAACTGCCACATATTCCTCTGAGATACCACTTTATCATATCAAACATACTATAATATAAAAAGCATTCTAAAAATAGGTTCCACATCCAGAAAAGCAGGCTTTTTTTACAGCCTGTAAGTCAACATAGTATTTACCTTTCCCCCCCTCGATACCAAAAATGCAAAATAAATGTTACATATTTCTGGCTTCAACAACAATTTTGGACTTGGCAATTTGTCATTTTTCTGTGACGGGATTGTCTGGCTCTCTCGTGGCCAGTACAGAACAACTGCATTTTACATCATTTCCTTTTCCTTTTGCTGAAACACATTGTTGTATCTAGACTGAATCAGTTTGCATAAAGTTTTAAACAGCAGGCTAAAACCAATTCACCGAGAAATTGAGTCTTTACATTATTTTTTATTGAAGTGACGGAGTCCTGGATACCATATAACCTTATCCTTTGTTTGGGGTAATTTGATTTTGAATACGTAATCTGGTTTTGCTTATCTTTTCTGGTTTGTTTGGTCTGACAAAATGGTATATCAGTGTGTATTCATCTGTTGGGGGGGGTAGTTCTTTCTATCTATATTATTTTTTAAAAAAAAACTATTTAAGATTAGGTTTTGAGTGCTCAGTTTACAACCGTGTGCACCCAGATCCAGACCTTGTTCCCTGAAGCGAATGGAGGAAGAATGATGAAGAGTATGGGAATGTTAGGGATGTGGATTAGGATATATTATTAGATAGATCCTATCCAAGCTTGTGTTAGCAAGCTTCCAATATCAGCAGAGTGACATTCCCCTTTTGTGCGCAGCAAAGCATGTGCGTTAGATTCGCTAGAATCTCTATAACAATATTACACTTTATAGTTCAATATTACACTTCCTGGCAAAGGTCCCCTTTGTCCCTCTTAAAAGAAATACACAACACAGTGTTTATAAAATAAGATAGAGTTTACTTACAGTTTCATCCTGAGTTACAGCATAATCTCAGAAAGGCAGGCTTGCTTAGAAAAGTTACAAGTATATATATATCTAGAGACTACTTAGTAAAGTAAGACTCCATTTGGTCTCACTCTTGGCTGCAGGCCTAGAGTGAGAACCATGCTAACTAGAGATTCTCTGGAGATGTGTCCTCATCGAAGGAGGAAGTAGCTAAGAGAGCGAGTGATTGCAGGCTAGGGCTTTTGTCCCACCTAATCTCTTCAGCATATCTGGAGGAACAGGAACTGACCTGTAGTTAGGTGTCCCTCCAGGTGAGTTCCTGTTAGTGGACACTCTAGGAACTGTTGTGACTTGTCTGCCCCAGTGTTCCATCCCACAAAGAGAACAAATAAAAGGTCCTTCATTCCCACTGGAGATCACTGCCAGTAGTGGACAGCATGGTGGCTGCATCACTGCTGCTAGCAGGAGGTAGAGGGAAGGGACCATGTCAGCACAGTGCAAGTGCACTATCGGAGCCAGTCCGATGCTCCAGCTAATGCATTTGCACAGCACCAGCCTTGTTCTCCCCCTCTCAAGCATCAGGAATGTGTCCAACCAGAGGTCAAGTAAGTGCCGCTGCCTAATAATAATAATAATAATAATAATAATAATAATAATTTATTATTTATACCCCGCCCATCTGGCTGGGTTTCCCCAGCCACTCTGGGTGGCTTCCAACAGAAAAATAAAATAAAATAATCTATTAAACATTAAAAACCTCCCTAAACAGGGCTGCCTTCAGATGTCTTCTAAAAATCTGGTAGCTGTTTTCCCCCTTGACATCTGATGGGAGGGCGTTCCACAGGGGGGGGGGGCGCCACTACCGAGAAGGCCCTCTGCCTGGTTCCCTGCAACTTGGCTTCTCGCAACGAGGGAACTGCCAAAAGGCCCTCGGTACTAGACCTCAGTGTCCAGGCAGAACGATGGGAGTGGAGACGCTCCCTCAGGTATACTGGACCGAGGCCATTTAGGGCTTTAAAGGTCAGCACCAACACTTTGAATTGTGCTCGGAAATGTACTGGGAGCCAATGTAGATCTTTCAAGACCGGTGTTATGTGGTCTCGGCGGCCACTCCCAGTCACCAGTCTAGCTGCTGCATTCCGGATTAGTTGTAGTTTCCGGGTCACCTTCAAAGGTAGCCCCACGTAGAGCTCATTGCAGTAATCCAAGCAGGAGATAACTAGAGCATGCACCACCCTGGCAAGAGTCTGCAGGCAGTTAGGGTCTCAGCCTGTGTACCAGATGGTACGCCCTACCATGCCATCAGCAACCAATCACTGTCTTAGAGTGATGGCAAAAATTTCCCCATTGGAGTTTCTGTTCTGGTACTTTACCGTGCAAATTCACGTTGCTAATAATAGGTCTGAAATGCTCCTCACATCACCACTTCGCATAATCAGTTATGAAACACTACCTGGAGTACGCAGCTACAGAACACTCTTTCCTGAGTGACTATCTTTTAATTCTGCAACAGGAAAACTGAGATGCAGCCATCAAATACTATTTGCCGATGCTGTCCCTGCACATTTTATCCTGGTATAAAATGATCACATTTGCCACTTATTAAACTCTAAAGGCTGCAATCCTAACTCGGTTCACCTGGGAGTAAGCCCCGTTGAATTTAGTGGGGCTTACTTCTAAACAGACTCGGTTCGGATCACAGCGTGAGTTGTGCTAAACTGCAAGGGCTGCAGAACAAGCAGCTCCTGACAGGCAATATGAAAGCATTTCCCCATTTCAACCTGTCTTTTGAAAAGAGGCAAATCATGAAGGAAGGCTTCAGTGTAATTGTATCCGGTGAAAATTAAACAGAGCTGGCACTAGCAGAACTTAACTGAATCCCATTGTGTAATAATATGACAGTCCAAAGTTCCGAGGCCTGTCAAAGTGGGAATGAGTACAAAGGACTTCATAACGAAAGGAAAGGTGCTTCATAAGAAAAATCAATTGACTTAATCTATATGTATATGGCATTGAAGCAAAAAGAAGCTTTCAAAATTCTAGATAATCATATTAAACCAGCAGTTTTGAAGCAGAAGTCTATTGATTGCATTGGGGAGTTGTTAAAGGAATCACCTTACAGCCTGGAGTGAGAAATTATGGCGTGTAGAGTTCCACTTGCCTTTGTCATGTATCTATCAGCCACAGGCTAGGCGGCCAACCATAGATGTGACAACAAGCCCTTGTTGTGACATCCATATCTAGAACAAGTTTAGTAATAAGATATGCTTATTACTTTTACCAAGGGCGTACCCACCACGGGGCAAGTTAGGGCAGCTGCCCTACTCTAGAAGCAGGGCTGGTGGGCAGAGGCGGAGCACAGCCCGGCGTAGCGCGAGTTCGCCATTCCCGCCGCGCCGCGCCGCACCCTCCCTCCAGCTCCCCGGCGCACCCTCTGGCAAGGCCAAGCGCGGCGGGGAACCAGAGAGCGCGGCGCGGTCTTTTACGTTGCTCTGTATCTTTCCAAGACATTATTATGTTTTTACATTTGTCGGAAGCTGCCCAGAGTAGCTGGGGCAACCCAGTCAGATGCATGAGATACAGTTGTTGTTGTTGTTGTTGTTGTTGTTGTTGTTGTTGTTGTTATTGGTTAGTTTTTCTACCAGTTAGGATGTGGCTTGGATCAGGCAGATTTGCAGTTAGAAGTGGGCCAGCAAGTGTTTTGGTGGAGGTTTTCACAGCTAGCTGGCAAAATGGATACTTGCCCTGAAGTATTCCAGGGGCATGCTGTTATATTTGGGGGGGGGGGGGAATAATATTATTTCTTGTAAAGCACACTGGGAATACAATTGGAGGCCAAATTGTATAGCACAAACTTCCTGCCACTCAAAAAAGTGGTTGGCATTAACAACTATAACAATAGAACACATGAATTCTCAAAACTATCACATCTTCATCCTTGTGCCTTCAACAACTGTATCTCAGAAATTCAACAGCCACATGCAACCTGTGCTGAGGATGCAATGATGGAGAAAAGTTTGCCTGCTGAATTTCTGACTATCAAACAGCATCTTTGTGGTAAAGTAAGTAGAACACTATGATCCCCTCCCTCCATTGAAGTTGAAAAGTGTCCCTGGATTCCTTGAAAAAAAATCTGGTAAACTAGCTCTGAAGTCCAGCGCAGAGGGCCTTCTAGCAGTTCCCTCCCTGTGAGAAGTGAGGTTACAGGGAACCAGGCAGAGGGCCTTCTTGGTAGTGGTGCCTGCCTTGTGGAATGCCCTCCCATCAGATGTCATGGAAATAAACAACTATCTTACTTTTAAAAGACATCTGAAGGCAGCCCTGTTTAGGGAAGTTTTTAACGTTTAATGATGTATTGTGTTTTTAATATTCTGTTGGGAGCCGCCCAGAGTGACTGGGGAAACCCAGCCAGATGGACAGGGTATAAATAATATAATATATTATTATTATTATTATTATTATTATTATTATTGGCACATTCCCCAATACCTGTTGGAGATTAGGTACATTGACTGGGAAATATGTGCAATTCCCTTTTTTGTAGACAGATTAAGTGCAGCTTGCCCATGAAGTCTGGTGAATGTGCAGAAAAACCAGTTGTTTTGCAGATTACCTGCTCAATTGACATCACCCCTAAAATATATACCGTTGTTACCATTTTCCTGATGAAGACACTGAGGCTTCAATAGCTATATGACAGCCAGAAATAATGTCACAGGAATGTCACAGCCACTCTAATGTCACAGGAATGGGGGTGGGATTGAGACTAAGGATGAATGAAAGGTACAGCAAATGAGAAACACAATATTATTGCTATGGCGTTGGAAATTCTTAAATTTAAGTAAAAGCAGCCTTTTTTAAAAAAAAATCAAAAGAAGAGGAAGTGTCATTCTTTAAAGAGGCATGGATATATATGTGAGTGCTATGAAAAGATTTTGAGTATTTCACACTCACTAGTTACTTCCTTCAGAACATCATGGCTGTTATTTTGCTAGATTGCTCTGGCTCCCTGCAGTTTATTAAGCACCAGCACAGTTTCTCCTGCAGTTCTTTGCTCCATCTACCGCGTGGATTAGACATCTTTGGGAAAATAAAGTGGAGCGGGCTACAGAGAGAATGACAGCCGTCGATGCCAAAGTTTTGAAATCAATCCATCCGTCTTGATTTCTAAAGGAAAGAGAACAGGACATCAAAAATATGAGACAAAAGACAAATGGCTTCCTTAGTTGATCAGAGCAGCACAAACCTCTTTTAGACGTATATTTAGACAGATCTGTGCCCGTCAAAGAAAAGGCAGGCGGCGGAGAGAGCAAAGTGGAAGAAAATGAATTACATTAAAGAGCAGAGCACATTCATAAAGAACAGTAGATGATGACCCCCAGCGCCTAAGTCATTGATCTCTTCCCCACTTTTTCTTGACATTATACCATGAGCCAAATTAGCTTGCCGTATTTGCTGTTTAACAGAGCACCAAAATACGGTAGTGGCAGTGGTAAGCATAGTAGATTTATATTTAATTGTGCTCTTCTCCATTTTCTGTAATCAATATTTATTATTGTGACTCAGCTGCGGTGTAGTACTTGCTGCTGCACTCATCACACACACACACACTTTCATTGTAGGGGCTAAAACTAACTCCATCGCTCTGTGTTTCTATTTGTCCACTCCACCACAGCCACCCACTGAGCTGATCAGCAAGAGACGGTACCTTTGCTGATCCTCCTGTCCTCATTAAGGAAGATAAAACTGTGGCACAGCTGAAGCAGTCACCATTAAATCCATTTGAAAATGCCTCCTGGCAAGGATATCCTGTGCTCAGAATGTTCTCTTGTCCCAAATGTTGAGCTGAACTGTGATTGCCTCCAGACTGCCAGTATTTTGCGGGAAAGATTGAAGCACACACTGGATACTTAGGTTTGCACAATTAAAACAGATTAAAGTGCTCCCTCACCCTGGTGCAACAAATAACTTTTCATATATTTATTTAAATTTCTCCGGAGACACCTCAAAATATATTATGAAAACCTGTTTTCCGGTACATATAACACAACTTATAACAATATACATCTGTAAAAATGTTCTTATTCATGGTAGAAGTGTATAAAATGGTGTGTGGTGTAGAGAAAGTGGACAAGGACACTTCTTCCTTTCTCATAATAGTTGAACTTGGGGCCATCCAAAAGGGTGAGCAAATATTCAAATTTGTCTTGCTTGTTTCGCATACTCTGTGTATTAGGATAGAGCCAATGAAATGTTGAGTCATTGCCTACAGCTGTTTCTTTCTTGTAGTTTCCTGCCATTTAGCAGGTTTCAGTAATACCACTTCAGTTTCATGTGCCATGAAACTATTATTCCCTGTACCTGGTGTTCCCCTCTTGTCCGTAATATTATCTTAATATTAAAACCTCCCTCTCAGGGTTTAGTTTAAAGCTCTCCTGAACAGGTTTGTGAGACTCTTAGCAAACATATTCTTGTCAACTGCTGTGAGGTTCAATCCATTTCTTGCCAGAAGTCCTTCCTCAAGAAAGCAGAGAAAATAGTCCAATAAGCCAAACCTGGTTTACTTCCAGTATTTTTCCTTTCTCTTCCTGGGCCATGGCCTTCAATAGGAAGGACTAATGAAACCCACAATGGATTGAGCTCCCATTGCTCTGTCCCAGCTCCTGTCAACCTAGCAGTTCGAAAGCACACAAGTGCAAGTAGACAAATAGGTACCACCACAGCAGGAAGGTTAATGGTGTTTCTGTGCGCTGTTGTTTCCATCACGGTATTCTGTTGCACCAGAAGCAGTTTAGTCATGCTGGCCACATGACCTGGAAAGCTGTCTGTGGACAAACGGTGGCTCCCTTGGCCTGAAAGTGAGATGAGCACCACAACCCCATAGTCACCTTTGATTGGACTTAACCATCCAGGGGTCCTTTACCTTTTACCTTTACTTCAGCTGCCCTGATCCTAAACACATTTTTAACTTGGGAATATGCATCATTTTATTGTAGAAAAGGGAAGTGTATTTTCAAAGCAAAAATATTAACATAGTCATGCACACAACTGGCCAGCTGCCTCCTGACTTTGTGTCGAGGAGGAGGAGAGGGGAGGAGGAGGAAGGAAGGAAGGAAGGAAGGAAGGAAGGAAGGAAGGAAGGAGAGATATGGTAGTGACGAGCATATGTCCCAATGGGTTCTGGCATGCTCATACTGTCCCTGGTGCTGAAATGGGACCTGATCCCACCATATGTTGTTCTCTGGGTGTCAAGACTTCAGGGAATCCAATCCCTCCCATGGTGGTAGTCAAGAAGTAGAAAAACAAGAAGAGTTCTTACCAGTTTTTATTCAATATTCACACAGAGAGAGACATAGAAATGTCATCTCTCTTTGATAATGGTGTTGCTCCAAGTAAAGTCCCACCCACTCTGTCTCTCCTTTTTTATGTCACCCCTTTGTTGGCTAATCTGGGCTTTCTGCCTCTGAGCTTTCTGTTCTACTACTTGCAATGCACGCCATGTCCTGGGAGAGGGGGGATCAGGAATGCTGTCTAAAGACACTGAGTCTGTTGGCTGTTTCTCCCCTGGTGCTTCCTCTTCCTCCTCCTGCTCACCCCCAATATTTCCCAGCTTCTTCCCTCTGCAGCCTCTGAACTATGATCTTCTGCAAACCACTATACTGTGCGGGGTGGGTGGGGTGGGGTGGACTCCACCATTCCTCCTCCAATGTCCAGTCCCTGACATCAGGTGGTAATTTGGGTGTCCCCTGGATCAGAGATTCCGGACTTTGGGTCTGAGATCCAGGCCTATCTGCACCACTGAATGAGAGTAGTTTCTTATATACCCTTTGGCTTGAACACAACAGACAATCACAGCTGCAACCTTAAACGAAAGCTCTAAAATATAAGCCCTATCATTTCTTACTCAGGGGAAGCCATTTTGCCATTACCCACATTTCTAGAGAGCAAAACCTAGTTTTCCTTCTATTGATGTCAGAGAAAAAGCAAATTATTCCCTGTCGTCCTGGATTTGGAATCAGCCATCATGATTTGCCATACATGATAAGTTCACATATTCACAACCCTCAGGCGTGATTATTTCAATTATCTGGACTGAAATTGCTGACATGTGCAATGCTACAATTGTTTTGGGACCAGAGTGCATATCATACCAGCACTCGCTCTGCTGACTCTCTGAGGAATATCGCATCAAATTCAAGGCCTCATTCCTCATCCTTAACCTGTTTCATCAGATCGGCCCTGATTATCCGAGGGACTAACTCACCTGTGCCATGACAATATCTCATGACAGCTCAAGCCAGACTCAGATATGAATTCTGTAGCCCTGGAGTCATCAGACTTCTTGCTTAGTGCATGGCCTGCAAAATCTGTAACTCTGCCCCTGAGGAGGAAAGTGTGGGCACATACTTCAGATGTAGCAAGGAAGCAATTGAAGGACCTCTGGCCCTTCAGGTGTTGCTGATTCCGATTGCTACCATCCCTGGCCAGCATGGCCTTTGGGCATGATGGGAACTGTAGTCCAGTAACAACAGGGGGGCACAAGGTCCCCATGCCTGCTGTAATGAAGAACTTTGATTTCACAGATAACAATTGTTCCACTACTGCACCAGGAAAGGGCTATTTTATGACCCTTGGTACTATTTAAATAAAGACACATTGGAACTTGCGTCGCAATTACCCCATGAAATTAAAGCACATTTAAAGCACATGGCTTCCACCAAAGAATTGTGGGAACTATAGTTTAGCGCACACGTTTCTCCAATTCCCAGCAACCTTAACAAAATACAGTTCCCAGGATTCTTTGTAGGGAAGCAATGACTATTAAAGTGGTATGAGAGGGTGGATGTGACCTAAGAACAAATGCCTGGGTTGGCTTTTTTCTGCCTCCCTCCCAATCCCTTTTGTGCTGTGACTTTTAGATTGCAAGCCTGAGGGCAGGGACTGCTTTGTTATTGATCTTTGCAAGCTGCTAGGGGAGGGTTTTTTTGGCTGAAGAGCAGGGTTAAAAGTGCTTCAAATAAATAAACAATTGATGCAATTTTCTTTTATCAGGCTCAAGTTATAATATAAATATCCACATCATTATTTTAAAAAGTCATAGCCCAATATAAAGGAATGAGCAATTTAAAAGTTTCTGAAAGTTTATTTCTGAGCAGGGCATGCTACCTAAGACCAAACAGACACCTAAATGCATATACAGGGGGTTGTTCTTTAATAATGACTTCTTACTACTAAAAAAGAGTTATGAATAGCTCATGGGCACCGGTGATAGAGCATGAATATAGCAAATACAATATTTATAGCACAGCATATGAAATCACATCTAAAACTAGTTTGACTAAATTTGTGATTGCAATTTTGGGGACCAAAATAATATGTTGTGGATTAATGTGAAATAACCTGGTGGTATATATTCCTTGTGATATATTGGGATGTGTGGGAATACAATACCACCCGATATAACCAAGTACCAGACTGAGTGGCATTTTAATGACACTTGGAAATGGCAGTGCTCTTACTGACTTGCTGTCAAGATGGGCTGCTGTTGGGCTCATAATTGGTGTCTTATTGGGGGGGGGATGAAAAGCCCCAAAGAAAAAACCAGGGCACAAGATCTCCAGATTTAGGCATGGGCAACTGGTGGCTCCTGGGCCAAACCTGCCCCCTTCATTGCCACTCTAGAGGCAAGAAGGCACATTTGCAGTGCGCAAATGTGTGGTGGGATTCTGTTCTGCCGTCTGTCTTTCACTCCTCCAAGTAGTCCTCCTCTAAAGTTTGTTGTCAACCAGCATTCTAAGCCAGATGCGTGGAAATTTTGGCCCCCAGATCTTGACAAGAGTCAGTGTGGTGTAGTGGTTAGAGCAGGCATCCCCAAACCTGGTCCTCCAGATGTTTTGGGACTACAACTCCCACCATCCCTAGCTAGAGAGCTAGTGTGGTATAGTAGTTAAGACTCGTAATCTGGGGAACCGGGTTCGCGTCTCCACTCCTACACATGCAGCTGCTGGGTGACCTTGGGGTAGTCACACTTCTTTGAAGTCTCTCAGCCTCACTCACCTCACAGAGTGTTTGTTGTGGGGGAGGAAGGGAAAGGAGAATGTTAGCCGCTTTGAGACTCCTTTGGGTAGTGATAAAGTGGGATATCAAATCCAAACTCTTCTTCTTCTTCTAACAGGACCAGTGGTCAGGGATGATGGGAATAGTAGTCCCAAAACATCTGGAAGGCCGAATTTGGGGATGCCTGGGTTACAGTTGTCAGACAAGGCCCAGCTATGAAGCTCACTGGGGTGACCTTGGGCCAGTCACTGCTTCTCAGCCTAACCTACCTCACAGTGTTGTTGTGGGGATTCAATGAGGAGGAGAAGAACCACATACCCCTTGTGGTCCTTAGAGAAAAAGGTGCCTGCCCGAGGTTTGTGGTACATCTACATAAATGTTGGCTTACTTCTCCAAAACATGCACAAGAGTAATCCAATCTTTTTTTCCAGTCTGCCATGCATTCAGAGGAGGAAATAACTGATAAGTACCTGTATATATACCTTTCAAGTCGTTTTGAGTTATGCAGATGTCAGTATCTGGCCGCCCCCCCAAAAAGGACCCCATCTCATAAGAAATGGCTTTTAAAGAGCTTCTTCCGCTCAACCTAATGTCCAGAGATTGGAGGGGTGGCTGGGTGTTGCAATTGCTGCCATGTCAACTTGCAAGGGACTAAGTGAATTTTCACAAGCAATTAGCTTCTGGAGGTACCTGTGAAAGCAAGTAGGCCTTCCGTGAGCTGCAGTAATTGAGAATGGCAGGTGCCGAGGTGAAGGTCAGGTATCATGCTGCTAAAATGCAAGCAACCTGTACATACCTACCAGTGATGAGTGGAAACAAAATCACATTCTGGATATAACGGCAGTTTGTTTTAAGCTCAACAGTGAAACAAACAGCTATGGAAAGCCAAGCTGCCTGCAGTACTTGGCAGAGAGCCAGATTAAACGATGGCAGACTGCCTTTCGTGACTAGGAAATGATGACTAGGAAAGCCCCGTAATCCAAAAGGTGAGCTTTTTTTAAGAAGCAGTGTTTGGAAAAGCTTATGTGTGAATATAGGAAATGTGCACCTATTGTATTCAGGCATTTGAACATTAAGCACATTACTTTTTTCACTGTGGGAGGGGGGGTGGCTTGGGGAAACCGGCTTGGGGAAAACAACAAAGAGATGTATAGATACAAAGCGAAAGGAATTTACATTATGCGAGATCCAAAACTTTCTGAAACAGACAGGTTTGGGGGCTCAACAGTTGAGAAGGATTAACCTCAAGTAGGGGTGAATAAATCTGCCAGTTTTGGTTCTCTAGGTATCTCTTTTCCCCCCAAGTTTAATCTAGAACTTTCTCCCTGATGCACAATTTCCACTATTCATTTTATGTGCAGACTGTTCAAATTTGTGAGTTTTTGCTGCTGGTGGTGCCACCCCTTATGAGTTTCCGGTACTAGTCAAAGGCCTACTAATTTTCTTAGGCTTTTTGATGAACTGTTAAACCCCTGAGTTTCTCTTGAAATGTTAATGTTTTACAGATCTTTCTTGGTTTCCGATGTGTATGGTTTTAATTCAGGCATCCCCAACTGCGGCCCTCCAGATGTTTTAGCCTACAACTCCCATGATCCCTAGCTAACAGGACCAGTGGTCAGGGATGATGGGAATTGTAGTCCAAAACATCTGGAGGGCCGAAGTTTGGGCGTGCCTGTTTTAATTCATTGCGACTGGAACCTGTTTTGGGGTTCCTTTGTAATGAAAAGCACACAATAAAAAAAATCCAGATAGATAAACAAACAAATATACCGGTATCCTGACTCTTAAAATCACAGAGATCAGAATAACGTTTTCACACGTAAATATACTCACAGTAGTGCAACTCACAACTGGGGGGGGGGGGAATATGGAGGAAGATTGCACTGCGGAAATAAGAAGGGGAAGGAAGAACCCAGCCTTTCATATCTCTGACTGCATGATGGAAAGAGCAATAGAATATTAAACATACAATGCATGCTACTTGCACTATTTCTGAACCCTTTCAATTAGCATTTCTTGTACGTATAATTCAAAGAGGATACACTGCAAAGTACATTTGCAGTTCAGGAATGGTCGACGTTCTCTTGCTACTCATGTCTAAGTACTCAGAAAATACAGTTCTGGCTGTGTGTTGAATATAGGAAAACATTGATTTTTCCAGTTTCGACCTCTGTCACTGAGACACTCTGAAATAATTCCACAGAGAAATTCTAGCAATGTGTATATTCATCACAGCCTGACACATGCTGGTAATATTTGTCAAATCATTTATGACAAATGTTGCAATACGTTTTTCAATACAATTTCTAGACAAATTACCTTTCTGATCTGACAGGGCTAAATACAACCAAGTAACTAGTTAGAGAATTTGTTCAAATTTCACAAAAGAACACTGTACCAAGCACAGCCTATAAATCCAAAAACATGGAGGGAGGCACTTTTGGAACCGACGGAAGCTTCCATCCAGGAGTTTGAAAGCAGCTGCAAGTGTGTCAGGGCTGAGCTGTGAGCAGCAGTTGGTGGTCATCGCAGAACCAGGAGCTGTGGGAAAAGTCCAAAGACAGGACCAAAGAGCAAATCTGAACTGAAAGATAGACCAGGAGGCAGGATGGAGCCAGACCCAAAGGACAAACCAGGAAGCAGGAGCAAGGAGCAAGCCAGAAGGCATAATAAACACTAGAGTTCAGGAAGGCCTTGTTACGCTCTTCCTGTCCTTCCTATCTAGATGGAGCCAGTGACCGTTATGGATAGATGGGTTCAACCCAACACCCAAAGATACCTAACTTAAGGTTACCAGATTTTTTTTCAATGAATCCGGGGACACTTTTCAACTTCAATGGATTTTCTATAGGGACTGATTTGTAAATCTGGGGACTCTCCCCAGGAAACAGGGATGTCTGGTAACCTTTACCAAACTGCCTATTCAGGTGGTTCAGCAGGCAATGGCTGGCTCACTGCATCGGGCAGGTGTGTACACAAATGGAAAAGCTCCCAGTACCAAGGGGGGGGAATTTTGTTGTGAATTCAGTGGTGGAGGAAACACATGAGAACTTCATCCCATGTGCCACAGATCCATTCCTGATTCTCTGCTCTCTCTGCCCCCGCTTCCCTGCACTGCTTCCTATTTAGAGTTGGAAAAAGCACCATGGAACTTGATGTGATGCTTATGAAAGTCACATGTACTGATTGTTCATTTGTTCACCTTGTTTTGGTTCTGGGAGCAATCTCTCCATCACCTGCTCCAGGAATGGGTAGGAGAGCCTAAATACATGGTATGAGCACCCTGCAGGTGTCATTGGAGAGATCTCAAGACAGGGAAATGAGGACAAGGTTGTTTAACCTAGTGCATCATCCTAAGGCTACAGTCCTCTAGCTTCATCCCAGGCATATGCTATAGAGGTTCTTAGTATCAAATAGCTAGCTGCATGGTCTGACTCAGTAAAATGTGGGAAAGGCTGTGGTCTAAACCACTGAGCCTAGGGCTTGCCACTTGGAAGGTTGGCGGTTCAAATCCCCGCGACGGGGTAAGCTCCCGTTGCTCAGTCCCTGCTCCTGCCAACCTAGCAGTTTGAAAGCACGTCAAAGTGCAAGTAGATAAATAGTTACCGCTCCGACGGGAAGGTAAACGCGTTTCCGTGCACTGCTCTGGTTTTTCCAGAAGCGGCTTAGTCATGCTGGCTACATGACCTGGAAAAACTGCAGACAAACGTCGGCTCCCTCGGCCAGTAAAGCGAGATGAGCACCGCAACCCCAGAGTCGTTTGCGACTGGACTTGACTGTCAGGGGTCCTTTAGCTTTACCTTTATGTGGCATCAAAAGAAATTCTGGATACAGTGTTTGGGAACAAACCAGGTTTTCTCTAGGTTTACATGTTGTAATGATGACCTCTGTTTTTGAGTAATTTCCATCAGGAAATTGATTCAGGTTTTGGGGTTTGTTTGTTTTTTAAAGGAAGATTTAATTCTTTCTAGGTCACTAAAACATCAGCACAATCTATCAACGTCCATCATAACCTATTTCATATTGCATAAATATTCCGCCATGACAACTGCTCTTTTCCGAATGAAAATTTTGCCGCTGTTTTGTTTGTATAGTGAAGATTATTGGGGGGAAATAGGGTATCTCTGATTTATTCTTGTGTTTATACAAACAAACAGCATCAGCAATAGAATGCAAGGAATAACTTTGCTGACCGTGTAGAAAAAAATCTAATGGGAAGTCAAAGGAAGGTAGATTAAGGATATGGGATTGCTAGTGTTGCAAAGCTGACCCTTACAGGGAAAACTCTGTAGGAAAGCAAATTAATTGTAGCTATTTTACCACTTCAAAAATATGGCAGGTTTTATTATTTAAGACATTTTAGTTGATCAAGTTTCTTTTACTCCTATAATGCTGCAGTTTGTTGACATATCACCATGGAAAAAATACTTAAACATATTTACAAATAAGTTTACAGAGAGGTAAGTCTGAGAATTTTGAGAATATTTGTTGTGTGTTTCATATTTCACAAATGCAACTTTGGGCATATTTATGATTGTGCATAGACTTTGTAGCGACAATGGGAACAGAGTTAAGTAGACCTTGGGTATCTGAAAAGGTCCCATGGATGATAAACTCAAGTGCTTGTTGGCCATTTTCCAGTTTACAAATTCCCAGCAAATGTTACCTCCGGGTTCCATTCTACACTGCACCCAGGGCAGTCTGGGTGGCGCGGGATGCTAGGGCGCCTGCCCGGTAGGGGGCACGTCGCGTGGAAATGGTGCTGCACGCTGCACCAGCCGCGGCAAGAAACAGAGCGGGGGGACGGGACACCGGAGCGATCTCCGCACCACGGCGCCAGGGCGCCCGACGTGCTTGAGACGGCCCTGACTGCACCATTTCAGACAAGTTGTTCTACTGGGTTGTCACCACATTGGAGATGTACAGACATCTCTTCCAAGTATCGACTGAACTGGAGTGCGGGACCACACCTGCTGGGCACCTTCCAGCAGCGTGGTGTAGAGAGCTAGTGTGGTGGACTCGTTAAGAGCAGTGGACTCGTAATCTGGTGAACCAGGTTCACTTCCCCACTCCTCCATCTGCAGCTGCTGGGTGACCTTGGGCTAGTCACACTTTTCTGAAGTCTCTCAGCATCACTCACCTGACAGAGTGTTTGTTGTGGGGGAGGAAGGGAAAGGAGATTGTTAGCCGCTTTGAGACTCCTTAGGGTAGTGATAAAGCGGGATATCAAGTCCAAACTCCTCCTCCTCCTCCTCCATGTGTTGCATGCACTGGCCATACTCCTCAGCAGGGACGCATTCAGTGTTGATGAGAAAGGGCTCTTTCCTAAGGTAGGGCGAGAGAGAGGGTGCTGGCTGGCCGCACCGCAGTTTAATTGCCCACGGCCACACCCACCCTGAAAGCTGATTGGCCAGGGCTGCCCCACAGGGAGAAGAACCCCAGCAATGATGATGTGGCCAGCATGATGCAGGGAGAGGCGGCATCCTCCGCCCCTTAAGCCAGTAAGCTGTTGTGACCTGGCTGCCTGGCCGCAACGCCACCCAGTGGGAAAAGGTGAGTGGACTTCTTGCTGCATGATGAATAGTAACAACCTAGGTCAATATATAATACATTGTATTTATTGTACAATATACGAAATAAGTGGGTTGATTGCATTAAACAGCCCAGCATTTTAAACAGGAACCTATAGGATATGGGATAGGTTTGTGGCATATTTGGAGGCAGTAGTAAAAGCTATATTGGGTCAGTACAAAATATTTGCAGCTCTTAAAAATGCTAAGAGAAGTGAGGCAGCTTCTGTCCCATGAGATTAAGAATGATGTTAATCTCATTCAGTGCATTGCATTGAAATATGGACAGTGAGATTTATCATATTTCATTGACAAGGATTTCTCTCATTGGTGAAAATTGTATTTTCAAAGGCATTTGCTTTTATCATTATTTCTAATATTGTAATACGAATATCTCATCTGATAAAGTCAGGGTGTTTACTCCAGAACTATAAAAAGGTAGTATGAGTTAATTCAAGTGACAGTTATTCTAGTGAATTACCATACATCTGACAGGAAAAAAAGAAACTGGTAACTGTTAGTGATAGCCAAATCTCTCAGTTTCAATTTCTCTGTTTCTTATTTTTCCATTGTTCAGTTTGTCATATTTCTGCATCAGTTTGTAATTAAAAAAAAAAGTTATCATGAAAGCCAGCATTTTAATGCATATTTGTACTAATACACTCATTTTCACAAGCTATATGCCCCAATATACATCAATTTTGCTCGTTAGTTTTTCCATTGTAAACATTTTAATGCACTCTTTCCTCTAATATTATATATATATATATATATATATATATATATATATATATATATATATTCACAAGATTTGATTGGAGAACTGCATTGCAAAATGCCAAGTATTTCAGTAGCTGTATTTCAGCTCGTGGATTATTTCTGTGCAAATGAGTTAGGTTCACAATAATATACAAACTAACCAAATTTCTCCCACATCCTCAAAACGGAAATTATCAAACGGTGGTCTGCAGATCACAGGTGAGTTGCAAGCACCATTCTGGTGCGCTGCAGAAAAGTTGCAGAACAGCTGAGAATATCTGTATTTGGCCCTGTCTTTTCTGATAACAGAAATCAAGGCTATTTGGACCATCCAGCAAGCTATGAAGGTAGGACCTGTGATTTCATAATATGGAAATGGAACAGTCTAATCTCTGGTCCATTGGGGGTGGAGTTTGACAAACGTTGGCATGGAGTCTTCCTTTTAGAGGGAGAGGATATTTTTAATGGCTTTCCCATTTGTATCTCTCCCTCCCCTCCTCTATTAAGGCTGTTTCTTAACTTCCCCACATAGCACTGCTCTGTAAATTGCCTTTGGGTTTAAACCTTCTGCATTCCCCTTTGCTTAATTTATTGTTGTACTCTACTAGAAAATTATATTTGATTTTGAAAGCACACAGATACTGGCTAAATCAAACATTATTTTGGATGGTAGCAAGTGGCAACTACCCTTTTTATTTTTATTTTTAAAAAAGATCTAAGAAGTAAACCACTTGTGGGAACAAGGGTTGCCCCACTTTGGCCCAGAGCCTCTTGCCATTTTTCATTACCTATCCTAGCTTAGAGACTTTTATCTCACCTCTGGCAACTTCTCCCCCATCCCTTCTGACTGTGTTCTCCAGGAAAAGGTTAGTCCATCTCAGATACAGTTGAAAAAGTTAGGTAGGTCATTGATCAGCAGACTTAAGTCCCCACCCCACCCCCACCCCCCGCTCACAGCCTCTGTTTTTCTCTGCTATTTTTGTCTATACAATTGCCTTGCTTTTCCCGTAAACTTTTTCCATATGAAATATGATACTGTCAAGTTGAAAATAAAGGCAAAAATAGAAATATGACAATGAGCTTTAAAAAAAATCAAATCAAAAATAAACTCAAATGGATAATTTATAAAGTTGAGATGCAGCCTTTGAATAAATAACCTTTTTTGAGTAAGGACATTTCAAAGCAAAAGTGCATTATCCAATTTTGCTTTACTGCTGAAGTGTAGATGTGTGTGTTGATAAGAGCCTTCCATAAAGAATCTTTTATACCAATGGCAGACCGTCTTGCTTGGAAGAGCAAGTCTCCGCAATGAGTAATATACTGCATTTTATTCAGGTCTCACTTCATTACATGGATCAGATTGCTAGCTTCTGATCCCATCAAACACACTGTCGCCTACCATCCAAATCACAGGCCTTTTGGTAATGTGAAAATGCAAGTCAGTTTTAAATTCTCTTTGGAATCAACAGAAAGACTAATGATGCTCAGAAGAATAATTTGTGGTGGTAATTCTGATCTCTGTACTCTTCTCCCGTGGATTTTTTAATAGACAAAACACAGATTGTGCAATCCCTGAAATTGCCTTCCTTTTTAATCATTTCGAGCTTTAAGTGTTTGAATCATTAAAGTTTTGTTCACTTTCAAAGTCAGAGAGAGATCTTAAAATTGCCTCTATGCACAGAGGCAACTGTTGGGAAGAAACTGTTGGATTGAACAAATATTGCAATGAGTTTATTTCACAACTGCTTCTAATAAATCAGGTTTTCTATTAATCCCAGTTAATTTTTTTGGCCTGGGATCACACATTGGTTCTGAGAACATGGGATTTTTCCAGAATTTCCATTAGCATATTTAAAGTTGGTCTGCATAAGGCAAGTAAAATGAAATCACCATTAACATCCCACCCCAGTTGAAAATGTCTTTGGCACTATAGATATGGTCTGCCTAGTGTCTAAATCCTGCTAGTTATAACTCTAAATGTCTAACAGATCAGTCAATATTCACTCTCTTTTTAAGTATACATTGTTGAATCACCTATTATCCATGCTCCCATATCTCTTATCCTGTATACCTACAGATGCAAAGGGGAAATTTAAACTTTGAGGTTAACACAAACAGTGAGTGTCAAGGCATTTATGGGATCTAGGTGTTTAGTTGGGGTGTGCACAGGTTCCAAGATTTGCATTGTATCTGTGCATTTCATGAAATTCTGATGCATTTCTGAATCACTCTGTGCTCTCTCCAGTTAGATCTGTGTTTCAGATTCTGAGTTATTCTGGATAAAATGAAGCTCCATGTTCCTCATTCACTATAACGGGGAATCTAAATACAGCAATAACTTTTTTCTCATTGGACAAAGTGGGTAAAATTTACAGGCAAAGAGTGGACTAAGTCTCCAAATTGCAAACAAAAAAGTCCTGGGGCATTTTGAGGAGGACATAAAAGAGATTAAATTTCCTCTGTAATTCCTTATAAGGTGGGAGTGGGGAGTCACCTCTCACTTTCTTATCTTAAAATAATTCAGAGACAGCTGCTTGGTGTGCATTCTTGTTTATGCATCTTTTAAAACTTTGTAGCTTCACACCTTCCTTTCTGGTGCTTGTCTGTGCCCTTCAATAGGCCTTGAGACATAGGTCTTGCCAGAGGAGTTCTGAAAAGCTCTGTTGTTTTTGTTAAAGCAGAGCAAGGGTTTTTTTTGGGGGGGGGAGACTTAAATGAAGTTTTTAAACCTTTTTTATATATATAAAAAAATCATCCGCTGCTTTGCTTTAACAAACAACAACAGCCCAGAACTTGTTAGTACTCTGCAGGCAACATTTTGGACAGCTTCACTGCTTGCAAAGCCCATTGACCAAGAGGCACAGAGAGTTATAGGAAAGCATAATGGTATAAGGCAGGGTTGTGCACTCTCCCTCCATCCGCTCCATGGCCCCAATCTGTGGCCTCTGGATCTGGCCATCTGCACTGTGCTGACCATGCCCCACCCACCTCACCTTGGATCCACCCCTGAAGCAATTTAGGGGGAGGGCTAAGGGTTTTTTAAATGCTATTTTCAACATATGGTCAGGAGGTGGAAAGGGTACATATTGTATCTCTGCCCATTTCCCAGAGCAGGCAAGTTCAGTCCTGCAGAGTGCTGCTCCCTGCATACTTATTTATTTGCAAGTAAAGATTACAGATATTATCCTTGAGGTCTTTTATCTCATTTCAACTTAAAAATCATCGCATTAAGTAATGGGTGAATCTAACTTTGGTCATCTGCAGCTGGACTTCACCTTCCTTTTCTCTCCTCTGGAGCAAATTCTGAGGCCTTGCTCAGAGTGAAAGCCACTCTCCTCATGCACAGAAAGAGCACTGGATACAGCCCCATTTTTTGAGGGGGGGGAGAGCGGGGAAAAGAAATGAGAAGCTGAAAGAACCCTATTTCAAATTTGTTTAAATATTTCCATTTGGCACCTCATCTATTTTGCTGCTGAGATCATCAAGAGGGGAAGAAAGATGCTATGAAAATTCTTTTGTCCCTCAGTAAAACTCACCGACTGCTCTCCAGTAATGAACTGAAAGGCCCAAAGTTGAGATTTTCAGGGTCCCTCAAATTGCTTTTACTATCAGGAACTAAAATTAGACCACTGAAAGTTCCATGCTACCAATATACTTCAGCACAAAAGTGATCTTCCCTCCAAGTTAATTATAATGTGCCCTGAATGTTAATGGATAATGTGGGAGGCCATTTGCCACTTAACAGAAATGCTGAGAGACGATGCTTTTCGGAATGCCAGCTTTCTAAGACTTACTTGTGTGTGTGTGGCGGGCGGGCGGGGGTTCCATTATTATTCACTTCTCTGTGGCTGTAGTTCTATTTGAACTACAGGGACTGCTTTTTTTTTTTAAGAAAAGGAAAACAGAAAAAAACAGGCAACGTGCTAATTGATTTAAGATTCTTCAATGCTTTGGGGGAAATGCTGAGAAGTGCTCAGGGCAAAATATGTGCTGTTGTTGTTTTGAAAAAAGCCTAGTATAAGCAAGTGTTTAGTTTTATAGTGAAAACTTTAGAGTGGAAAATATTAGAGTGAAGTCTTCTATAAGAAGAGCCTTGCTAGGTCAAACCAAAGACCCATCTAGTCCGGCATTCTGTTCTCTCAGTGGTCAGCCAAGTGCCTGTGGGAAGCCCTAAGAAAGAATCGTTGTGATCAGTACTCCCTTGAGTTATCTGGCATGTGTGAAGGTCTTAGAAGCATAGCACCTGATACTCTCAGTATATGGTGAAGGAATAATACTCATGCTGCTGTTCTCGACAACTCAGGGAAGTTTGTTCTGCACTCTAGAGTAAGGATAGCAGGAGTGCCAACTTGGCCCCACGACCTGTTAGTATTTTAGCTATTCTTAGCTGCTACAGCAAGGACTACCGTAGTGTGGTTAGTTTAAATCACATGAGTGTCTGAGAGAGTGTGAGAACGGAAGTCTGTCTTATCTCTTCCGCATAAGTGTTGTTATTGTAATGTTAGTTTCACTTCTGGTGTGTCACAGTTCTGTACTGTTGGTTGGAGAACACAGACATGAGTTATGGAGTCTATGTATATAGACTGTAAATAAAACGTACCGTAGTTTAGAATTACAGATGAGTCTTTCTTCTTGCTGCAAGATGCTAGAAGACCTGCATACTCTTTTCATGAGGAAAGGATCACATATTACTGACACTCTGGACTGAAGGGGCAGGCCAGCCAGAGAGGGCCACGGAAAGATACTCCGGCGTATTGGGGAGTATGTCATCGCCCCCAGAGTGTTTTTCCAACACGACCATGGGTGCCCAGGGCCATGGGTGCAATGCAGCATGCATGACCCTGGCACCAAAATTTGTGGGTGCCTGACACCTTCATGTGGAATTTTGTAGGCACCCGGGGCCTCAGGGTGTTGGCACCTATGAGGGGTAATCACCAAAGGTGGACAGACCCATGGATGATTAGGTTATCCATGGCTACTAACCATGGTGGTTTTGCTCTGCTTCCATGGTTGGAGGCAGTAATGCTTCTGAATACCAGTTGCTGGAAAGCACAGGAGATGAAAAGACTGTTGCATTCATGTCCGGTTTGTTGGCTTCCCATAGAGAAGCTGGCCTCTTTGAGAACAGGATGCTGGACTAGATGGGCCATTGGTCTGATCCAGCAGGCTGTTCTTATGTATGCTCTTAGGTAGATGGGGATTTTCTACGGGCAACTGGCTTGGTGGAAGCCTGGTAATGTGGACTTCCCTTTTCAAATAGTTATTTTTCTGAGGTGTGGTTTTAGAGTTGCAGAAGGACATTTGCATCAGCCTGAGCTAAGCAGCAACCACACAGTAGCAAATGGGATTCCATTTAAGATATGCTATTAATAGAGAAAGCCAATTCTCCCCATAATTAATATTGCCCATTAAAATTTGATGGTAATTTAATGGTAATTTGATGGCTACCCTAGTGCCAGTTATTTATTATCCTTAACATTTCTTAGATGCAGCTATTTGGGCTTGCCGTATTTCAAAACCCACAAAGTTGGTGTGATTTTAAGCTTTTTGAGCTGTTTCTGCTGCTTTTCTCATCGCATTTCCACACATCTGGGTTTTCCCTGAAGTTTTGCCAGTTTGGCAAAAACCCACACACCCACACACCATTTTTACACCCCAAAAACCAGGACATGTCTGGAATATTTCTGATGTATGGCAAGCCTAAGCTATTAGAATCATTGGCAAAAGCCTAGAGGGTTAGGGTTGATGAGATGCATTTTTGCACAGACACTGAATATATGTGTGTTAGTGTAAGTGCCTTAGGTTGCACATAAACAAGGGGAAAGAGGGGGACTAAGCTGGTAAGAAGATGCTGAGCTAATAGGCTTTTGGGTCTCCCATTTCCATATACGGTATTTGCAAATAAGCTAGTTCCCCACACTATAGGAAATACCTTGTTGATAATGCTTAGTGCCATTTTCAATGAAATTCATGATGTCCCAAGCCCTTAGGATGAATTGGGCTATGAATCTAAATATCTTGCGTACAGAGCAGCAGAACTGCTTGTCAATGCAGCTTCTATTGTGGCTAAAATCCAGGATGCTATAAACGCAAAAGAAAATGGCAGTGTGACCAAGATCCAAGTTTAATTTCAGAGCAGATTTAATTAAGCTATAATTGGATCCAGCACCGTGATCAATAAGGAAGAGGCAGCTAGGCAAAGGTCAGGGAGTTTTAAAGTAATATTTCCCCATATCTCTGATGGTGTAATATGTGTGGAAAGAAAAATGATCCCGTGAACAGGGTATGAGACAGGATGACAGGAAACCTTTTATCCTTGCTTTGTCTCAAAAGTTGTGGGTGACCTTTTAGATCCTCACCTCCTCAATTTTTCATCTGTCTGTCTTTGTTAAGTTTAGAGAAGGCAAAAAAGGGGGGTGCCATATTAAATCAATGCTATGGCTTCAATGAAATTTATTTTGAATTGCAGCGGAGGAAGTTTGAAAGACACATGATGTTCACTGGGTGAAGAAGGAAGGAAGTATTTCAGGACTCAAGAGACAACACAGTCTGCAAGCACACCCCGAGAAATATTACTAGTCTTAGGGAAACATTTTGCACCTTTCAATATTCCTTGGGTATTTTGGCCAACCAGGATGCCGCCAATTGACATGGGACTTTGTTTTATACAAAACTAAGTTGCGACTTATTCAAGTGAGCATCCCACCTGAGAAACTGCACTGTTCTTTTCATCTCTCTTCTTTGCTTTTCATACGTCTTCTTATCTTGGGAAATGAAGAGTTCTGTATCACCTTAAATAACATGCCAAGGGTAACATCCACTTCAGTAGATGGCAGGTGAAAATGGCATCTACTGCTTTATGCACGTGTCCCGTAGAAGAAGAAAATGTTTTATATTGTGAGATTAACACTGCAATCCTATACACACTTACCTGGGAGTGTGGCCTATTGAATTCAATGAGACTTACACCTGTAAATACATGGATAGGATCATGCAGTCAAATATATATCTTTAAAGGAAGGATAGCATACATGGGTCAATGAATCGAAACAAACAATATTCAGTCAACAAGATAATGTCTGCTTCGTCTTTTAATCACCTTGTAGAGTAGATCTCATTCCACCCTTCTCTGCCTACAACATCCCTGTCCACTTCATACATCTAATGGAAGGACATAGACTCTTGCATAACAATGCTGATTCCACCATCAAGGTAAAGGTAAAGGGACCCCTGACCATTAGGTCCAGTCGTGAACGACTCTGGGGTTGCAGCGCTCATCTCGCTTTATTGGCCGAGGGAGCCGGCGTACACCTTCCAGGTCATGTGGCCAGAATGACTAAGCTGCTTTTGGTGAACCAGAGCAGTGCATGGAAACACTGTTTACCTTCCCGCAGGAGCGGTACCCATTTATCTGCTTGCACTTTGACATGCTTTCGAACTGCTAGGTTGGCAGAAGCTGGGACCAAGCAATGGGAGCTCACCCCGTCGCAGGGATTCGAACCGGCAACCTTCTGATCAGCAAGCCCTAGGCTTGTGGTTTAACCCACAGCATCACCCGCATCCCTTGATTCCACCATAGGTTAGTCTTTAAGGTGCCATAGGAATCTTGGTTGCACTCAATAAATTATTTGGTGAATAAGGGTCATGTCCAAAGGTGCCTTAGTATCTGGATGGGGAAGCTGCAGCCCCCGCAAATGTTGTTGGACTCAAACTCCCATCGTTCCTGCCCATTGGCTATGCTTGCTTGGACTGATGTGAGTTGGAGTCCCACAACATCTGGAAGACTGCAGATTCCACTTCTCTTCCTTAGAAGAAAAGCATTTCTGTTTATGCATGTTGGAGCATCTCATTTTCACTGAACCCCCCCTAATTTACTCAATCCTCCTATCTTCCCTAAAATGCTGCTTCTCAGGGTTGGGGATCCCTCTGGGACAAAGTGAGATATGGCGAAGAGTGCTGCAAGTAGGGACATAACCTTAGCAAAAAATCAGGTGCATGAGAAGACGTGCTTTCCACTAAGGCAAAACTCTCCATTTTATACAACCACCATTGTGATGCATCTCTTGTGATTTGTCATGCGTGATCACAACTTGGTGGTCAATTTTATATTCCCACACCCACACACAATGTAGATATTTAAGGAAAGTTGGGGAGGATTTGTGAGATTTTTTACACCCATAGTAGATTGAACTGAAATGAACTATAACATTTCACAACAGTTTATTAAAGGAGAAGTGTGGATTCAGCTTCAGAATACTGAGCAAGCAGTTAAGAAGATGCATCAGTAGCCTCTGTAGCACAGCAGAAACAAAATTTAAGCAGCATCACACAGTACTATGTATCACCTAAGGGCTCATCACTGGGATTTATATTGCGAGTTAAACTATTTTAGTGTGAACATTATGAAAACACACAGCTTTCCACTTGCTGTTCAATGAAGATAGCTAGTATATGCTTACCCTGCCTACTATGACAACAACAACAGCCCCTAACTGGTAGAAATAGAGCCCTGCTCAAACTTGGTGATAATTGAATCAGTGCAAGCTTGAACAAGGATGGTGTCGCTAAGGATTAAAGCATTGCTAGTGTATCTCAGGAGAGCTGCGATCGCATATGTTTGAAATGAGAAGTGATAATGAGTTTCAAGATCTCTTGCTTTCCTCTTCTGGCGTAAGCAACAGTCCATCACACTGTTTTGAATGATATGTTTTTAGCATTCGCCTACAATCAAAGACTTGAACAGGAGGGATGTTCTAATCGGAACTGATTCCACAGCTCTGGCAAAGTTAACAAAATATCAACTTGATTTGGTTTTTTTTGCAGTGAGGTTTTCCTTCTGGTGTTAGCTCCGTGATCATAAACACTGTCTAAGCAAACCAAGTCTGACTGTCCCAAATTGTTATGCTAAAACATTCCTTAATGAAGCCAGCTATTAAGAAAAAGCTATTCTGATTCTGCATCAAATACAGGGCCGGCTCTAGGTAGAGTCCCGGTGGTGCGAGGTGCCGGGCCGGTAGGCAGGGCACTGCGCGGCAAAGCCGCACGGAAGCCATGCTGCGCCCTGCGAGGGCGAGGGCGCCAGAGCAATCTCCGCCCCTCAGCGCCAGGGCGCGCGACCTGCTCGAGACAGCCCTGATCAAATAGGTTTCCTTTAAAATGCATATACCTCTCACAAATGCCAACTTTGCTGCCACATACACCCGGACAACATCATTACTGGCCCCAACAACATCCAACATACCATCTCAGGACTATTCATTTGCTCATCTTCTAACATTGTGTATGCAATCAAATGCCAACAGTGCCCTTCATATTGGACAAACAGGCCAAACCCTACGCCAAAGGATAAATGGACATAAATCTGACATCAGGAACCATAAGACAGAGAAACTAGTAGGAGAACACTTCAATCTCCCAGGACATTCTATACAAGATCTCAATGCAGCTGTTTTATTACAGAGAAATTTCAGGAACAGACTGGAAAGAGAAGTTGCTGAATTGGAACTCATTACCAAGCTTAAAACTATGGAGCCACCTGGGATGAATAGAGACATCGGATTCTTATCTCATTATGCATGATCAAGCTTTCTTTAGCACCTCAGCCCTTGCTTCCCCCCCCCCCCGGACTAATTGCAGTCATCAGCAGCCGTTAACAGCCATCCACAGGTTTACCACTCCCATCAGCCCATCACCCATTCCCACCCACCCCCACCACCCTCTGTATATAAGGGTCTGACACTTCTGTTTCCAGTGTATCTGAAGAAGTGTGCATGCACACGAAAGCTCATACCAAAATAAAAACTTAGTTGGTCTTTAAGGTGCTACTGAAGGAATTTTTTATTTTGCTTCGACTCAGACCAACACGGCTACCTACCTGTAACTATACCTCTCACAAACAATGATTCAGGGGTGGGTAACATTTTTGCTCCTACAGAACACAGGACTCTGGGGTTGGGTGGATTGGGGAGCTTAGGTGCTTGGAGAGCTGCATACCAATGGACCTCACCCACAGAGGGCATGGCTGGCACTGGTGGTGAGAAGGCCATTCATGCACATTCACATATGCACTCATTCTCTGACCCAGTGGTAGAACATCTGCCTTGTATGCAGAAATTGCAATGTTCATTTGTCCCCATAATAATAGCAATGCTCTATTCTGCCTTGGTCAGACCACACATGGAATACTGTGCCCAGTTCTGGGCATCACAATTTGAAAAGCACATTGAGAACCTGGAACGTGTGCAAAGGAGGGCAACCAAGATAATCAAGGGTCTGGAAGCCAAGCCTTGTGAGGAACAGTTGAGGGAGTTGGAGATGTTTATCCTGGGAAAGAGGAGACTGAGAGGAGATATGATAGCCATCTTCAGATATCTCAAGGGTTGTCACATGGGAGATGGAGCAAGCTTGTTTTCTCCTGCTCTGGAAGGGAAGACTGATACCAATGGAGTCAAGTTACAAGAAAGGAGCTTCTGACTAAATGTCAAGAAGAACTTTCTGACAGTAAGTGCTGTTTATAAGAAGAGCTCATATTTGTTTATTGATAACTACAGCAGCAATGGCTGACCTAAGTGTACACATGGAATGCCATAGAAGTAGGGAGTGCCTCACTCTTTGTAGATGGGGGAAGCCTCTCCACACACAGCAGAATCCTCATGTAGCATGAAGAGCTAGAAGCCCCTCAACTTTTGAGGATCTGCACTATGTCCGAAGACCCTCTGGGAAATGTTTCCACTTCCCTGTTCCTTAAGTTGTGTGGATCTTAATACATTTTTCAAACAATTGAAATCTTCCATCCATTTAATAATGTTTCCTCCCTTTAATCTAACATCTAAGCTCTGATTAATTTCCTATATATGTGTGTGTGTGTGTGTGTTTTAAACAACACCTTACAAAACATGTCATTCTAAAAGATGCTATTTCTAAGTGATGATTTATTGTTCTAATACTGTACACTATCTGAGAACAGTTGCTGTGATAATAGATGGTTGTAATATATCATCCAAATGGCATTATCAAGAACGTTGCAGAGACAAACTTCTTTTACATTTTAATTGAGCTTTAACTTGGCAGTTTAAAAATATGTCATTAAGAAAGACAATTATATTCACAGCTGCACTAATACAAATATTGAAGGGCTTGGAGCCTTTCCAAGCCATTTGTAGTACCCCCAAAAACCCAACATCTGTTTCTCATTTAATGGCTGCCACCCTCACATATTCCCTGAGGGTTGTGTTTCTATCACTGAGGTATTGCATTTTCCCAGCGCTCAATTCCATATTTTTTATCATAGAAAGAATGTAGTCCTCCCCTCCATTTCTTTAAGGAAGGGGGAGCCTCAGACCTGGGGCAATCCAAGCTGCTCTATCTGGGCTTTAATACTTCCAAGCATGTAATGCAGGCTTCCTCAACCTCGGTCCTCCAGATGTTTATGGCCTACAATTCCCATGATCCCTCGCTAGCCAGACCAGTGGTCAGGGATGATGGGAATTGTAGGCTCAAAACATTTGGAGGGCCGAGGTCGAGCAAGCCTGATGTAAAGCATGCAGAGAGGAACACTGTTACTACGTCACATGAGAGCTCTTCCAGTCACTTTTACTGACTCTTAAAGGGGCCATGGGCCAAACTGCAGATAAGCTAAACCTGCAAGCTAGCTGCAATTTTGCCCATGGCACCTTTAAGAACAGCTTAAAGTAGCTTGTAATGGGGAATTCGGGACTCTGCATGACAAAGTGAGGAGCCGCGATAGCTTAAGGATTTTCAGGAACAACCTGGCATTTTCGTGGCAATTGAAGACTATGCCAGAAATCTGCTGGTGGAGATAAGTATGATGGAAGGGGAGGAGGAGGGATGTTTGAAAGATCAGACTAAATCTGCAAGACTCAGCTCAGACCCTTACAAGGGTACAAACAGATGTTGTGCAAAAGTTGGTGTATTCAATCTGCTGCAATATTGCAAACAGTTCTGAGTACTCAGTTGACCAAAGTTTTTAAGGCTTTGAGCAGGTGTACAGTCCTTCTATTCAACTGGCTCGTGATAGGGCAGGATATCACTGTTTCTCATTATATTTTGGTTCACACCAAGAATTTGGGGTGGATTTAGAGAGAGGGGCAACTCTATTTTATCTGATATGGTGTGCAGCAGAAAGTTATGATTAAATAGGCCACAGTGAGCAGGTAGTCCTGAGGAGCAGGAGGGAAATGATGAGAGTAATAGTGGGCACCCGGAAGCATTGGAAGGATAAAGAGAAGCTTGCCTGACCCTGGCTTGGGGGTAAGGAGATTTGGAGCCAACATCAGGGGCAACCAACTTGTTGTGCCCTAAGTTTATTACTCTTACTTGGAGGTAAGGACAGAGGAGAAATTCAGTTAGGTTCACATTAAAGGCAGCCTTATAAATTTGCACTTTCAGGGAGGGAATACACAAACTGAATCACTGTCAAAAACCAAGTGTGTCAAAATTCACGTTTCTCCGAATTTTGCACTGCAGTTCTCCGACAAAGTCATGTGCAATGCTCATAGTAGGCTAAAATGTGCATCAAAATGTATGTATCACTAAAAACGACATTTAAAAATGCATTATACTGGGGGAAATTGCTTTGCAAAAATGTGTATCTTGGGATAAATTCACATAAAAATGCTTGTGAATTTTCATGAGGGCATTTTAAAAAGAATAACAAACTAATGTGAAAATATGAAAAACTGAACTGGGGATTGGAAAAATAAGAAACTGAACCTGACCGATTCACCCATTGCTACTGGGTACTGACTGACCGTGTATAATGTGATTTATTCCCATTCCAGTGTAAAGAGGACTGTAGCCTTAATACGTTTCATTTCTAACATGATTTTTCCCGTAGAAACATTACAGCTTTTCTAGATGATGAACAAGGCTTCACTAGGACAGGCAAAATGTTTCACCATAGTACAATCAATTTTGTCTAAGTATATGTCCCTGTGAGGAATCCCCCAAAGGGAGAAAAGTAAAAATGAATCTAATAAAACTAAGTCATGTTGTTGAAATTTAGGAGAAGCCTACAAGAAAGTTGCAGTATATGTGTGTGTGTGTATTATTGCTATAATGAATGGATGGCAAAGCAATATAAGAAACCCATTTCAGTCTACCTCTCACAAGAAAAGCTATTCTTATTAATTTAGAGGACTCCTAATTTAACTCAACAGCCTTTGATACGGTAATCAAAAATACCATAAAAATTTAAAATGAATCTTTCCAGAGGCATTTTTCAAGCAATATGTTAAAATAGGACATATTTTATAAAAGTCATCCAAGTAATTCTGATTACATCTTAGAAATAAGAATGAAAACTATATACATACTGGGCAGTCATTCCCCAGGAGCTCCAAAGGCATTTTATTTCAAGCTATTATGAAAACCGACCCACTAATGCAAAACATTGTATAATATGCATAACAATGGTACTAAGGATTGGCAGCAGTTAGTGAATACCTGGCCTCAGCAAGCAGGCAGGAGGAGAACTCGCCATAATACACACTGAACTCTAGGCCATCTTTTTAAATTTGTACATGATCCAGCATTTAAAAGCAAGTTAACATTTGATATTATGCATAGGGATCAGATCTCAGAGCAAAAACCTCAGAAGTGCTACAAAGGAAGGAACACAAGACATTACATTTTGTATGCAGGGCAATTCCTAAATATAAAATATTAGACCCATTAATGGGATGGGTCTGGGTCAGTTCTGGCCACTGCTCATAATGCTAAGCCAACCACAGTGGGTGGCACTCTACACAGTTGCACAAAACAGACACATTGTTGCCCACATTTTGTGGGCTGGTAAAAGCTGGATAAGGCAGATCGCACACCTTCTTGACCATCACTGAGGATAGTAGAATTTATAATCTAAAAGAAATACAATTGCACCTTGATTTCCGAACAGCTTAGTTATCAAATGTTTTGGCTCCCGAACACCGCAAACCTGGAAGTGACCGTTCCAGTTTGCAAACTACTTTTGGAAGCCATACATCCAACAGGGCTTCCAAGGCTTCCTATTGGCTGCAGGAGCTTCCTGCAGCCAATCAGAAGCCGTGCTTTGGTTTCTGAATGTTTTGGAAGTCAAATGGACTTCTGGAATGGATTCCGTTCGACTTCCAAGGTACAACTGTAATTGGAAAGCCAACAGAGGGTGAAGAAAGAGACACAAATCTAAGGAGACAACATGAACCATAGCCAATATCGAGCCCTAAATAAGTAATCAGAATGTTTAACTGGACTAGGGTTTTTCTTTCAGAGTTCTAAACGAAGTGGATTCCATGAAAATAATTCCATCACAGGGATATATACAGTTAGTGGTAATCAGCGATGGCACTGATGCCTAGATCATGTTCCCTACACAAAGCTTGGAGTATGTTTATAGCTAAACTTTCACTCTAGACACAATGGATAAAATAAGAGACATGGTATGCCTACTCCCTACCTTACAAGTCTACCCTTGGATGTCCTGAAACCTTTCTTTGGAGTGGCAGGTGGGGGGGGGGAACATCAGAAGCTGCTAGGAGAAAATCAAAACCAGGAAACGCATCAAATACAAATAGGAGAGATAATTACAATGTTAAGGTATTACAAGACAATTAATTATGGTGAATCATTTTTGCACGATCTAATCAATAAGCTGTTTAATAGAGCCACCTGTGTCCATGTTTTATTAGTTTTTGCAAGTTATTTTTAAAATCCAGATAACATTCTTATTTGTTTACAATGGTTATGAATTTCCCCCATTCTTTTTTAAGAATGAGTCTCCCAGTCGGTTTTGCCATTTCAGGATAGTCCAGCAGTTTGGCTTGCCATTCTTCCCTAGTCGGGACTGTGGGTTCCTTCCATCTTTGGGCTAGTAGCATCCTTGCAGCTGTTGTCGCATACATAAACAGTCTTTTCTGGTCTTTTGGGATGTCAGAACCTGTAATTCCTAGTAGAAAAGCTTTTAGGTTTTTTTTGACAAATGTTATTTTAAACATTAAAAAAAAATCATTATATATCAATTTCCAAAAAGACTTTGTTATCTTACATGACCACCACATACGATCAAAGGTACCCTCCTTCTCTTTACACTCCCAACAAATATTGGAGCTTGTTCTATACATTTTAAATAACTCAGTAGGAGTTAAAGCAAAATAGAAAAATTCCTTCAGTAGCACCTTAAAGACCAACTAAGTTTTTATTTTGGTATGAGCTTTCGTGTGCATGCATACTTCTTCAGATACCAAAGCTCATACCAAAATAAAAACTTAGTTGGTCTTTAAGGTGCTACTGAAGGAATTTTTCTATTTTGCTTCGACTCAGACCAACACGGCTACCTACCTGTTAGTAGGAGTTAGATACCGCCGGTATATCATTTTCATATAATTTTCTTTCAGTGTACAACATGCTGTAAATTTCAGATCTGTTCTCCATAACCTCTCCCAATCTGCCATTTGGATGTTATGTCCTAAGTCCTTTGCCCAGTTTATCATAACCAATTTAACCTGTTCATCCTTTGTAGGCCACGTGTGTTTTTCTTTCAACCCTGGGCACTCAGAAAAGTCTTCCGTAGCAACTGAAAGTAGGCATGGATGATACAGCTAATTTCATATTGGTATTATGAAATCACTTGCCTGCGGGATGCTTCCAGATGTAACTGGCTTTTGGGGGGGGGAGAATGGAAGGGCCTGTTTTGTTTCATCTAATTCTCCCTGAGTAGTGCACCATGAGTTACTGTTTTTCGTTTTAGAGTGTGCACTTTATTTGATGTAATATTATATGCTATAATTAGATAAACAATGTGTCATGTTGGCTGGGATACTGAATTTGTACCTTCATGTGGCTCATTGGAGCTGCTTAACCTAACAGTTTCGCACATGGCAAAGACGTTATATATGTGGCTATAAAGTAAAGCACAAAAGTCCAACAGCCAAGGTAAGCTTCATTATTACTTTACTGCTTCCACAACTGAAAGTGAGCAATCCATTCAGGGCTCTTGGCAGATAAAAGTTGCCAAACAGAAATGGTCTAGATAAGCTCCAAGGTGAACACAGAACACAGAAGTAGGCATGATGTATTTCAGGAATATAGCTCATGCATTTTGAGGAAATAATCCATAGTTTAAACTAGAGTCCTCCAGCCTAAGATTTGGCAGATTATTTCATATCCCTGTAAGAACCTCAAGTCAAGTAACATAGCAACCAAGGCCAGGCAAGAAAATTTTTCAAGCTTCTCTCCACTTCTCTGGCAGTAAAAATACAATAAATAACAATGCACTGTGGTTTTGTGACACCTAAAATCAGTGGCTTGAGGCAACTGCCTCACATAGACTAATGGTCTGGCCAGCCCTTTCAGTAGCGGACTTTCAAATTACCTTCATCCTGGTCCTCGTAAGTGGAGATGCCAGGGACAGAACCTGGGACCTTCTGTATGTACTGAACAATGGGAATTGGAGTCCAACAATACAAGGAGGGGTGCAGGTTTCCTATCTCTGCTTTGAAAGGATATCTAACTGGTATGTAAAATCAGTAATCCAGAAAGTCTAAAAATTCTGCTATCTCTTCATAAAAGTCAACAATTCAGTTGAACAATTCATTCAGGCACCTTTTATCTTCTTCTTTGATTGGTGTTTGTAAATTAGAAAGGGAGGAAACAGCTGAAGTGAGGACAAACACAAGTTTTACTTGCATGGATAATGCCGTTGTTTGGAAGGAAAGGAAAATAATTTTCTTTATCTTTTCCCTTTTGAGTAATGTGCATTGTAGCATATAATCTTTTATGGAAGTGAGAAATAATAGGTTGTTTAACTTTGATAAAAAAAAATTAACTCTGAGTCTGCAGAGGATTTGAAAGGTGAGAAATTGTTAGGCGCAGTTAATAAACGTAATCATCATTTTGTGAGAAACACAGGTTGTTAATTACTAAAATAGTATTTGAATGCTAACCTGCTTGTGGAACTGAACAGGTATCTTCCAAAACAAACAGAAGGGAAGTCCATAGGCATTTTGATAAGTCCTGGAACAATCACGCCTATCACTTGAGCATTGCAATTATCACATGGTTGCAGGAGCAGCTCACTGGATGGGACAGCAGGTAAGCTAGTTTCCCAGCAGGTGGGAATCCACTGTGAGTCACCTTGCAACTTATGTGTATTCAACCACCCTAAAATGGGGGCAGAAATGGGGTGGTCACCTTGGAAAGAAGACTTTGGCAACCCCATCCACCATTGAACCAGATGTGTTTTGACTATACACAGTTTTCGCTTTATGTGATATCCCCAGAACGTTGAGAATCACCTGTATTCCATTTTCATAGTCAGCAGAGGAATATGTAACCCCAAAGATGACATAAGCAGCCGAGCTCACATTGTATGTAACAGATTAGAACAGTAAAAGATGGTTGGGGGGGGGGCAGAGAGAGAGAGCACTATACAGCAAACATTTGGGATGGAAATGCTTGTCTGAAACTTCTTGATGAATGTTTTGGTAATCACATAATGAAATCAGGAAGAAAGAGCAAAAATGATCTGACTTAATTGGACAGGGTTTTTCCCACAACTAATTATCTAATCAGTTCAACTGCTCAGCCCACTGGGTAGACGGCACCTGGAAAGACAAGGGGGGAGGGGGACAGAATGAGCTGGAGAAGAGAAAGGATTTTGAATTTGGAAGATCAAATCTGCTCAAGTGCAAAAGTGTGAGAGAATAAATAAAGCAATAAATCATGTGTTGCATTTATATATATAAAAAGGCTAGGGAAAGTGATTTATATGAATATGCATTTGCTCCTAATTCAACATTTTTCATAACACAGCTTATTCATGGGTGTCACTTGTAGCATATGGGAATAAATGGCAAGCAGCCAGGAGAACTCAGTGGAGGATGAATGGGCCACTGACCCACCAACCTCAAACTACCCTGAACCACGACACAGAAGCATAGAAAGCCATGTCTAAATACCACATCTACAGGAAAAAATAACCCAGATCCATTAAATTAAATAGCCAAATGCTTACCTTGTAAATTGTATTACCACTTTCAAAGATCCTCCCCAAATGCTGTGGTGTGCAAAGAAAACAATACCGGTATCATTTATTTTCAAGTAGTCCAATGAATTCATTGGGATGGATATGACTAATTTAGTTTTGCCCTTTAAATCAATGTGACAAGTTAGTTTTGACCAGCTGAAGTCCCGTTGATCTCCATGGAATCTATGTGCAACCAATCCAGTAATCTGACTAAAGAATGAGTTGTTTCTATACTGAAGCCTAAATAGCAGTTCGGAGAAACTGGCCGCACCTTACAAAACTGATCAGACAGAACACAGGAACAGGGAATAAGCAGCAGTAAAAAAGGAAGAATGCAAAACAGGAGTAAGAAGCATTGACTGTTTGGTGACATCATGGTATTTGCGCAATATACAGCTGGGGAAAGAGCTTTTTGCTGAACCAATGAAAACTAAGATTATTTAGGAACAACTGATAGATACTTAATGTAAGGACAGGAATAGGATTTTCAGAAATACATTCTTCCTCTCTAGACACTGAAGAAAAGACTATTCTGCATAGTACACATCTAGCATCAGTGAACCATGCAAAAGCATTTGGGGTGCAAGGAGAGGGAATAAATAAATAAAAAGAAACATTTACAACAATGGACAAATCCTTCATGACAAACTCAGTAAAGCAAAAGAGAAATTTATCCCTAGTTATACAAAGTATTTGGACAAAATGTCATTCTCTTCCAAGGATGATGAATAGGTTTTTGCGGCAAAGGAAGAAAAGAAAAAAACACAGACCAACTGATGCAGGAGGAACTCAGAAACCTTCCCAGGAATTTTTATATAACCACAGCTGTGCCCTTTTCAGAAGTCTCTTCTAAGAGCACGTTATCAAGCTCCATGAACTCCACATGACCCACTCTGGGTAGTTCAGATACCCTTTGGGGAGCAGGAAGAATGTTCTTCACACTCAGGTGGCACATTGTTGATGTAAAGGTGAACAGCTTCAACATTAAGGGCGATTAATCCTATGGGTTCTATAGTACATGTAAAAGAAAAAAGGTAGGATAAAAATTGACCTTGACTCTTGGGCTGTGCCAACAATTTCTTTCACATTCCTCCTCCCCTGCCTTCAACCATCCTCCATCAATTAATGGAGAAAAGAAACTTGTGCTTGAAATTTTTGATGAAATTCTGGTGGGTGGGGTGCAAAGTAATTTGATGGCCTTACTTACTTTTGAGGGGGCCCAGGTCTGTTTGTGGGCATCCTTTCTTTCATTCTACAAAACATCTCATCAGTGGGCTGTCCTCTGCAGCCATTCCAGGTGGCCAGGAGGACATCATGAGGTAGCTCCTCCCATCAGGCTTCCCAGGTCAGGAAGTGTGGGCAACTGGGGAGTCTGCAGAGTGCTGGAGGAGCGTTTGATGGAAACAAAAATGCACAAACCACCCTTGGCCACCTCACAATGAGACTGTATGCTCAAAATCCTGTACCCACGCAAATCCTAAATTCAAAAGTGCTGTTGAAAAAAAGGACAGAAATCAGCACAGCACCACTTCAGTTACTTGTATTGGGCTCAGATGCCATGTAGGCATGTAGAACCCCTAACTTATAAACATAAGTATAGTTAAATCAATCTACAAGGCTGTTGTAGCATTTTAAGACGAACTACGAAATATTCTTAAAGATGAAGAAATGCCTTTTTAATAGTGCTTTAATGATATGGCACAATTAAGTATACAGTGGACCCTCCGGATACAAACTTAATTCATTCCGGGGGTCCGTCTAGAGGTGCCGCTTCTGTGCACACGCACAGCACAATAGAGCGCTTTTGCGCATGCATGCACGGAGAAACCCAGAAGTATACACTTCCAGGTTTGGCACGTTTCCAACCCGAAAGTTATGTTACCCAAAGGTAACATAACCTGAGGGTCCACTGTATTATTTTTGCTGTTTATCCTGTTTCACATCGTAAAACTGTCCCAAGAAATATGGGTTCAGGTCTCATTGCTGCCACCCATTGCTTGTGTACCTTTGGCAAATCCTTCTCCAAGCAACAGGACCTGCCTGTAAAATGAAGCCTGAGTGAAGTACTAATACCATGGATGAAAATATAATGAAGTTGATAAAGCGCTCTTTGCATCCAAGAGATTGTTAAAATCAGCAACAAATGCATTCTTATCTATGGAGTACAGAGATGAAAAGGTGACGAATGGCTGTGATCTCACAGGAAGCCTCTCTTCTCTGAGTCCAATTGTCTGTTCACTGGACAACACTGGCTTCTATTGCTCATTATATCTGTATTTGCTTTAAGGCACCATAATGAGTTAATTGAGGACAAATAAGAAAAGTAAGCACATGTGAGGAGGCTTGGTGAACAGGTTTGGTGTCAACACTAGCAAGATCGAAGAGGGAGAGGGTACTTTCTCCTGAATTATTGCATTGGAGAATCCAATGTCAGGTCTCCACTCCTGGCCATCACAATTTTCACAGCTCTGGCCCTACCAACATTGGTAAAGCTCCTCTACCTTCATTTCTATCAGGACAAAAACTAGAAAGTTCAACTGCCTTTAGCCTGCCTCCCGTAAAGCCTTAAGATTGCAGAGTTATTTGCCCCATTCCCATAAGGCTACTAACTGAAACATATGAGTTAATTGTATCAGATAGCCTGCTTTATTAAAATCAGTGGAGAATATTCAGAGCAAAACCTGTTAGACATGCTTCTTAACATCTCAGATAACCAAGTTCAAATTTTGTTCATCGACTGCTACTTTTAATTGTTCTCACTGGGAGTGCACTAGGATAAGATTCACTGGATGATTTAGCTGGAAAACATTTTAACCCCCTACTTTCTAGAATTTTCGTCTCCTTGTACCGAATATATGATTCGTCTTGTCCCCTTCATTACGAACAATGAGTTAGTAGAGATTTTTTTATATTTTAAAAAATCACTTCTGAAAGGTACAAAGTGCATTAGTCATAAATGGGCTACGTCACCTTCCGTTTCAGGCATTTTGACCTTTATCAGCTAACTTGCACTCGATTGAAGATTCATCAGTTTGATTTGGCCCTCCACAATGATGTAGAAGAGTCAGTCTCTTTTACCGTCTTCAACCAGTATTTGAAAATAAAAAGGCTATTTCTTCTTCTTCTTCCGTGATCAACTCCCACCCGAGAACCAGGCTTGGCAATCTACACACTTGGCAAATCCACACCGTGCTCAACTCCCACCTGGGAACCAACATCCCCACTGTGGAAGGAAGTGTGGCCTCCACAGTCACTTATGGACTCACTTTTAAAACCGTGTTTATGGAAGACAATCTTACTCGGCTATGAGTGATTGCCAAAGAAGAAGAGGGTGCTGCTGGGCTGGTTGAATGCCCACCGTATACAGTGGTGCCTCGGTTTAAGTAGACAATTGGTTCTGGAAGTCCGTACTTAACCTGAAGCGTACTTAACCTGAAGCGAACTTTCCCATTGAAAGTAATGGAAAGTGGATTAATCTGTTCCAGACGGGTCCGCGGAGTACTTAAACTGAAAGTACTCAAACCGAAGCGTACTTAAACCGAGGTATGACTGTACTATGCTCACTCAGCCTTGGAAGAGAGGGGAAGACACATGGCTCAATAAATATAAAAATAGCAGAAAAACAGCAGACACTAGCCCAGTATCCCTGGAGACACAGCCAGAGCCCACCAGTTAGGGACAGCACTGGCAATGATGTCCACATGCCACACCCACACATGCAGGGAGCCAATAGGTTCACAATGACTGGGACACACCCCCAGCATATGTCCCTGCATAGAAACAAGTATGGCAGGCATAATGATGCCAGAGTGTGCACACCTACCCACTGCATCAGCTCCAGTGGTTCAGCCAGCAACAAGCTTGCTATTGCCAGCCACAGTCATCTGTCTAGGAAAGTGTTCAAATCCTATTATATAGTTCCCAAAGCAATGCTTTGCAGTACAACACACACAAAGAAGGCTGGAGTGCCCACACAAAACAGGGTCCACAAAGCAGCCATCCTTAAAAAATTGCACGTTTCCAAATTATGTGATGCAGTTCTCCAACTAAAGACTGTGTACAAAGTTGCACATATTAGGGGGAAGTGTGCACTAAAATGCATCAATTAGTGAAGATAACATGTAATAAAATTGTTTGCAAAAATGCATATACAGTATTAGGCAAAATTGCATGCAAAATGTCTATATTATGAGAAATGGTCACTAAAATGTGGATACATTTTCATGGCTTAAAAAAGAAAATGAATTCAAAAACTGATGTGGAAATATGGAGAAATGTGAACTTAAGATTGGAAAAGGGAGAAACTGTGAAAAACTGAAATTGACAGTTTTGCCTATCCCTAATGGTGTCACACATTGTTATTGACCAGGCGTTACATGGGAGGAGAGCTGGGGCTGCCCTTCAGCAGCAGCTGCTTGTTCCTTGGACCATCTCATGCTGCCTTCAATATTTCAAGTACCAGACTGCAATTATAAAAGGAGAGTAAAGAAAAATGTAGTATAACAGATTTGTTAGGGGGGGGGGAATCTTACACTCAGTCATCCTCTGCCAGACACCCAAGAGCCTCAGTTCTTCCACACTCAGAGCAGAATGTGACAGGATCATGCCCCTACGGTCTTGGGACTAATCAATGTGTCATCCCTACAGGTCAGAATGGCCCTCAAGCTGCACGAGGCTTCATAAAAAAATCCCATCTGCAAAATTAGAAAAGGAAATTTACACACAATGGTTGACTTGGCATTAAAATCCATTGGGACTCCTAGCTCAGCTGTCAGAACACTTTAGACAGTAGCCAGAAGCCCAGGCTTTATCCCCTGGTAGGTTATGACTCACTTGATCTCTTCCAACAGTTGTACAATAGAAGGGGAATATAAGGGGAGAAAAGACTGCTGTGCAGTCTACATGGCTGCCGTGCTCAACCAAGAGCAGGACTGAACTAAATTCTGCTCTTTGTCCTGTCTGCACCGCACAGTGGTGCCAACAGGACAATCTGAGTGGCCGAACATTCAGGAAATCTACTCAGGACAATGCATACCAGTAGTAGGACCATCAAGTGCAGTGCAGCTGGGGGATGGGTATTTGGAATTAAATTGCATCTAACACTGTGCAAGCAGCATTCTGCTTACAAATGGGACTTTCCCTTCTTCCATTAAGTGCATCAGGAGTGCCTTGATACAATGATGGAAAAAGCTTTGCAGCTGAAGAGAAATATCTCGTATCCTTTGGGCTTATTGCCTGCATCATGTCCATTCTTCCAGACCAAATTGTGCAAAGCACCAGGCTTGCTGCAGGATCTGGAAGCAGAGGTGTTTGAATGAATGAAAGTTTCTCTTAGCAGAAGCTACAAAATGTTCCCTGGCTTGGAGGGGGATACTTCACTAGCAGTGGATGAAGGGGGGTGGATAGAGAGATTCCCTGAAGTATAGAACACAACAGACGAAAGCGGAGAATTACAGCTGACAGTATGCCAGTCTGGCAGATAGATGGTTACTGAAATGCGGCCAAGGTGTGGTTGAAGCACACAAGGAGGGTTTTAAACTCAGCACTGTCAGTTTTACAAGAACATTACGAGGGCCCCATTTCCAGCAGCAGGGCGCAAGCTCATTTGCCATTTCCCAGTCAACTAGTACGTGACAAACAATAAAGGCCATTTTCAAAAGCAAGTAAATAAGTGCTGCTGCGTTAGCAGTTCCCTGGAACTGAAAAGGTGATGCCAGTCTCTAATACACAGCGGCACACATGTTTTCTTACGGTACTGTATTAAGCCTCTTGAGTGATGCAATTTACTGAACCCCATGTCTAACAGCCTGACTTGTTTCCATAGGTGGTGGAGATGGGGAGACCCATTCAGTCTCCCTCTCTCTGCCCCATGGACTAGCTGCTCCTACTAAAAGAAACCACCGCTTCCCTTTCTTACCAAGAAAACTACACAATGGTTTGGTTCTCACATCATGCTAAGCCAAACCATGGCTAGCATGAATGCATGAGAATGGCAACATCCACACCACACATTTGAAGCAGCATCATACCACTTTAAACAGTTGCGGCTTCCCACAAAATATTATGGGAGCTGCAGTCTATTGAGGGTGCTGAGAGTTGTTAGGTAGCCCCTGTTGACCCTCACAGAGCCAAAATTCCCAGAGGTCCCTGTGAAGAGGGGGTGGGTTGGGGGCCACCAGGAGATGGTGGCCACCTGGTCTTACCTGGCCCTTTTGCTACTGCACCACAGAGAGCTAAGCCACAGTTTGGTTTCGTGTCCCATCCAGGTGTGGTTTAGCTTTCCTGGTACTGCAAACCACATGACAAACATCTGCCTAAAGGAGCTTTGTCAACATGGACTGCAGCTCCCATTGTTCAGGGGTAATGAGAGTCCAAAAACATGCAGAGAGCGCTACATTAGCTACCCCTGGTAAAGACAGTACTGAGCTTGGAAAAATTATGAGACACTGCATTACCTTTGTAAACCAAGAAAATCCTCAATATTTTTTTTTAAAAAGACAGTACTGAGCTAAGATGGACCAATGGACTGACCTCGCAATAAGACAGTTATGTCCCCCCCCCAAAAAATAATAATAATTCACTAATAGCCTTAAGTCTTCAGTGCTGCCTCCTGGAACTTCCAACCACTCAGGAAAGTGGAGGGTCCCACACAAAATCAATAATTGCTCACTAAACAGGAGACAAAGAGGAAGGATTTGATGCTTGCAATACTCAATGAATTTCTAATCATCATCATCACAATTTCAAACTTTGAGAAACAGAGGAAGCTAGATGGGAATAATGCATGCATAGTGTCTCAATTCTTAATGGTGTGCAAGTGTTTAAGTAGGAGTGCATTAGGCAATGAGACATCAATATAAATATCTGTATATATTGCAGGGGCAGTCATTTCAATGCACATGAGCTATTCAGTCACAATTAATGATGCCCCGCTGCGTGATTTCAGGAAAGTGTGTGTGTGTGTGTGTGTGTGTGTGTGTGTGTGTGTGTTAGGGGGAAGATTTAGATCTATCTTACATTTCAAATGGAACAGTGCACAATAGAAAAATAAAATTTAAAGTGCCAACAGAATCCAGGTTTTATGGTACCCACCACTGTACATGAAATCCTGATGTATTGTCTTTACCTCTGGGGCAAAATACAGTCACATGGTTCACACAGGAGATTCATTCTTCCCCTCAGAATCATTTTTGCTGAAAGCTTCTTGAGATGAAAAATGGTAAAAGACAGAAAAAAATAGTGGGAGGAAGACGACGACTTTGTCTTAAGGGATTTTTTGTCTCTTTGCTGACTGAGAAGGTGGAACAGGGTCAGAGAAAGCTTTAAGGGAATACCTATCTTAAGACTTGCTGGAAGGTCCCATGAAGCAGTTTTAAAATAAGAAACTTGGGAGGGAAATAGTATCAGCTTGCAGTGAAGCAAATTATCCAGTCAGAAACCAGCTCTGGGTCAAGAGATTTTGGGGTCAGAAGTTTAGAGCAAAATATTGTGGATTAGATTATTGTTCGATCTGAACTTTGAGGTTTAGATATAAATTGCAAATGCAGTGGTACCTCGGGTTAGGAACTTAATTCGTTCTGGAGGTCCATTCTTAACCTGAAACTGTTCTTAACATGAGGGAGCACTTTAGCTAATGGGGCCTCCCACTGCTACCGTGCAATTTCTGTTCTCATCCTGAGGTAAAGTTCTTAACTCAAGGTACTATTTCTGGGTTAGCGGAGTCTGTAACTTGAAGCGTCTGTAACCTGAAGTGTTTGTAACCCGAGGTACCACTGTACCAGTATGGTGTAATGGGGAAACTAGTGTACTGTAGTGGTTAAAGTAGTTGGAGTGGAGACCCAGGTTGAAATCCCCACTCAGCCATGAAACTCACAGGGCCAGTCACTGTAGCTTAGCCTAACCTTCCTCCCAGGGTTGCCATGAGGATGAAATGTGGAGGAGAGAGAACCACATAACCCCTGCCCCCTGAGCTCCTTGGAGGAAAAGCAGGATAGAAACATAGTCATAAATAAAATAAATCCGGCAATGAAGATCATAGGTATCTAAAGATCCATGAATGATGCAGCAAGTAAGCACTGATATTTACCGGAGTAGCCACTTGGAATCTCCCCATTTCCAAACATCTCCGTTAACAAGCTATTTGTTTGGTGGACAAGGTTGCAGTAATACTACCTAGGTATCCTCTCCTGATTATGAAGCCATTTGGGCATAAACATATGCCAAAAGGGTGGAGAACCTTTTCAACGGGGAACCTTCTTGGCAAACGCTCTTTGGGAGACAGTGACCACCACCACCCCGAACCACTGAGAATCTACCAGTAGGCACATCTCTGGAATGGTATGTCCCTTCATCTCCAGAGTGCCTTTCTGCGACACTTCTCATATGAAAAGTGCACACAAGTCTTCTGGCATCATACAGCAAGAAAAAAGAAACATCCGTAGATCTAAACTATGTTTTATTTACATTCTATACAGACGATCCATAATCACGTCTGTGTTCTCCAAGCTCTGGCAGAACAACTGTTGCATACTGCAAAAGTGAAAGTACAGTACGCTCAGACAGAAGAGATAAGACACAGTCTTCCATTCCTACACTCTTCTCAGACATCTCATGTGTTTTATAATAATCACACTAGCAGTATCGGTTGCATAAAATCCCAACAGGGACTATATGCCTATGGTGACTGTGGCCAGTGGTGGAACCATGAAAGTGACTCTTACCTTTGAACAATAGGATACATTCCATCCATACAAAAGTCAGATGTTTTTACATAGACAGGCTACACCAAGACGTGCCAGAGGCAATATCACAGTTCGAGGACACATTCTAGCCAGCCAAGGGATGGTGAGGGTGCGACCTGGTGAGGGGATAGTCCTGGGGAGAGTTGTGATCAGGGTCAGATTGACAGGGGAAAGTGGTGGCATGTGTTCTGGGTGGCAGATTGTGGGTGGCAAAACAACATCCTGCCCTGACAATGATGCACTATGGGGGAAAGAGGTGTGGCCACAATGCACACTCGATAACGCCTTACATTCTGGCTCATTTCCATTTATTAGAAGTAGTGGGTGGACAGTTCCCCCCCCCCCAGATTTAGAGCTAAGGGACCCCTACCATAACCCCATTCTCCATGCTAGGCCTTGACATCTAAACATTCTCATTCTGCTTTGTTTTCCTTTTGTGAGCTCTGGCATCTGTGTTTCTGTTTCTTCTGCTCTCTGCTAAGTAAAGCACCGTTGATGTCTCTGTAGAAATGCCAAGAAGAAGAAATGCCAAGTAGTTCTAATAAGTAGATGTAGCAATAATAATGCAGCTCTGGTGGTCACCAGTTGTCTTGTGAAACACCTGAGAAACCAATTAGGTAATTAATGATCAAGGCTGCAGAATTCAGATGTATAATGACTCTGTTAGTGTAATAAAACAAATCTCGAAAAGTATTACTTGCCATCGTAAAAAAAATGAAACTATCATTACAGGGAAAACATTTCATTATTTGGGTTGTATCCAGCTAAAACATACTCAGAGAAGGCCCATTGAAATCAATAGACTTAAGTTAATCCATTTTAATTGGTCTACTATATTTATGAGTTAGATACAACCCTGTATGTTTAGCCTGTTTTACATCAACTCACATTTCATAATATTCCTTCTGACCACCCGTGCAATTTACCTACAAGACAATTGGTTCTACACCTGAGGGAAAAATCATAGATGGAACCAGAATCAATTCTCTTAATTTCCTCTCCCATCTAACCTACTAAAGAATTCCACACTGGAATTGAGAAAAATCACATTCTATATTTATTTGAACCACTTTTAGCTGCTCTTCATTGAAATGAAACCCAGAGCAAGTTACAACAATGAAAACTCATGAATACATACTCAACAATAAAAACAGATTAAAACTATTTTTAAATGCGAGCAGTTTGATGGTTTTAAACAAATCCTATAGGACTTCAGTCCTGGGGAAATAAAGCATTTGCTTTAACAAACTCAAAAGCACCCTTCATTGTATAGTTGAGCACATACAATTTTATAGGGCTCCTAAAGAAGAAGAATAAAAAGTTATCATTCTCCCAGTACACAATTTGAATGAGAAGTTGCCGTTGGAGAACTCTGGTCTTCATGTTTGCCCAACAGGAACATTGTCCAGGACCACAGTCTCTTACAAAATATGATAGGCAATTCCTGTTGAACATGACAACAAAGGTAGCAACCAATGTCAACCCAATGAGGTCTCCTCAAAGACATGCAGGAGAAGAGCATCTTCCCTTGTCTGTGACATAATCTTGGGTGCTACCAAATGGTAGCTTTCAAATGGAAATTGGAACTGAGGGCTGCAAGTCAGTCTAACCTTTTCTGAGCTCTGTGTCTGTGACCCAGGATGCCTTAGAATTTAAGCAAAACATAGACTTGCTAAAGGTTTCTGGGTACCCCTTATCACTGCCATATTACTTTGAAATAGCGGGTCAAATATGGGAACAATCGACTCCTCTAGGCATCAGGGCTTCATGATGTATTGCCTTGTTCATTGCTTTTTCAGACTTAGAGAGATATTTCTTATGGTAGCAAAGTGTGAAATTACTTTGTCACTGCTACCAAGCACAGCAGGGGATTACTAATAATGAAACATAGCTTTGTGCTGCTCTGTTAAGGCCAAATGACTTCTCTAGGATGACTTAACAGTAATTTCAAACATAGCTCTAAACAATCATAATAATCACAAGCCCCCATCTATTTCTGGAAACACAGCAAGCACAGACTGAGGCATGTACACAAGACTGTTGAAGATGTTCTAATATATACACACCAGACCAGAGCCCTATCACAGTGGTGCCATTATACTGGAATTTGGGCTTCTAGTGGATCCCCTCTACAGGTGGTAAAGGGTAAAGGTATCCCTGACCATTAGGTCCAGTTGCGGACAACTCTGGGGTTGTGGCGCTCATCTCACTCTATAGGCCGAGGGAGCCAGCGTTTGTCCACAGACAGCTTCTGGGTCATGTGGCCAGCATGACTAAGCCACTTCTGGTGCACCAGAGCAGCGCACGGAAATGCCATTTACCTTCCCACCGGAGCTGTACCTATTTATCTACTTGCACTTTGGCATGCTTTCAAACTGCTAGGTGGGCAGGAGCTGGGACTGAACAACGGGAGCTCACCCCGTCGCGGGGATTCGAACTGCTGACCTTCTGATCAGCAAGCCCTAGGCTCAGTGGTTTAGACCACAGCGCCACCTGCATCAACTTCAAAACCAGGCTACACAAAATGGTTGAAAAGAGGCACCAAATTTACACAATTTCAGAGCTAAATATACACTACACGGTAATAAATTCATTGAAAGTTGGGTCATATTTATAAAGGTTGGCAAATGTGTTCTGTTTTGAATAAGTGTGTGTACCTTTTTATCATGGCAGAAACGTAGCTGTGTTGATTAAATCCATGCAATGACGGTGTTTACCAGTTGCCCGACACTTCCCTGTAAAGATAAATGAATGACGGCATAGATAGCGATGCTAACAGAGTGGTGAAAGTTCTAGAAGGGTGTCTCTTGATGTATTGTGCATAAACTTGATTTGTTTAATTGCATGCGTGTAAACCTGTTATTTGCAGCAGCTGCATAACATTAGATTCTTCTGCAGATATAGCTGTAGTAAGCTTCTCTTTGAAATGAGAATCAGTTGTTGCTCTGTGGGGAATGTTCTTAATTTTGATGAGTTCATTATATGTGGGTTATATTCCTTTGTAGAACACATTATTGAGCCTGCAATATCTACGAGTTGTTCTGTGAATTGCTTTATATATGTTGCTAATAAATTAGGGCTGTCAACTAATTACAAGATTCTCAGTTGCTTGATCATTAATAATTTCCATCGATCTGCATATTACAAACCTCTGAAGATTGAGGAAAATGTAAGACAACTTAGAATTCCATAAACAAAAGAAGTTCATAAGGTCAATTTATTTAAGCAGGGATGGCTCGCTCTGTGGTCCTTCAGGTGGAGGTGAACAACTCTGAGTTCTTAAGTGCTTTATATACTAATAGGTAAAGGTAAAGGACCCCTGGATGGTTAGGTCCAGTCAAAGGCAACTATGGGGTTGCGGCGCTCATCTAGCTTTCAGACCGAGGGAGCTGCTGTTTGTCCACAGACAGCTTTCCGGATCATGTGACCAGCATGACTAAACCACTTCTGGCACAACAGAATACCGTGACAGAAACCAGAGTGCACGGAAACACTGTTTCCCTTCCTGCTGCAGCGGTACCTACTTATCTACTTGCACTAGTGTGCTTTCAAACTGCCAGGTTGGCAGGAGCTGGGTCAGAGCAACGGGAGCTCACTCCATTGTGGGGATTCAAACTGCCAACCTTCCGATCAGCAAGCCCCAGAGGCTCAGTGGTTTAGACCATCCACGTCCCTTTAAAAAAATAAAACTAATAGCAGCACTTTGAACTTTGCCTGGTGCAGATCTCTGAGCAGTGTTATGTGCTGACAAAGTCTCATTAATGCCCAAGGAAAGTTCCACATAAGGGCTTTAAAAGAGAGAGAGACCCCACCCAGAAACTCTTGTCACATAGAATTGTTCGTGCAAATCATGATTTACTGAAGAGTTCACATGGTCCTGTGACACAGTGTTAACAGAAGTTTCATTCCTGAAAGGGGACATTCAGAGCTTTTTTCCCTCTGACAAGCACTTCTGCTGAACCATTTGCCGAGGCCTATCTTGCTGTAGCCCTTAGCTTTCATTTTTGCTGCTCTGTTCAATTATGCCAACTTTGCTATGTAATTAATACTGCAAAATTATATCAATCCTGCTCCGTATGCTCCATGGACAACCACTTAATGTTTTCCCAGGTCAGTTCTCTGTGATTTCCATGCCAATGGAGTTCATTTGTAGTCATCTGGTCATTTTCCTTAATGAAGCTAAGCGGTAAGTCTGTCAGTTTCAATTCGAAACTTCCCCTTCAAACAAGGTACAACCTTTTGCATAAAGAAAAGGTGGTGAGCTACATCAATGCTTTCAAAAGTGTTTTGATGCAAGAAGCATCCTAGCCTTGGAGCCATGGCGCTTCCAGGCAAATCTTAAAAGGACATGTATGAAGAAAGCTTGACAGCTCCGATAAGAAGATTTTTCAGGCTGAAATGAGCCTTAACAAGGAACAGGCTGGAAGACACTCCCCATCCTATCAAGATTTAGGTAGTCCCTAGCTTAGGAAATTATCCAGCCCAGGCCTGAGTGAAATATCCAGTCCCTGAACTAGTCTAAAAGGACCCTGCTCCAATTCATTATACTAGTCCTTTCCCCCCCTGGCAGAATGTACCAGAACACAATACCACCACCTTTTCCTACCAGATACACACACAAGAGTTCAGGACTGCCATTTGGCTGCTACTGAGGAGAAGCAAGAATGTTACTGGGGGTTGGAGGGTGGCACTGTAGGCAGATTGTGGCATGTGATGTCTCTGAAGGGCAGAGGTGGCAACGGAGGCAGCAGCAAATGAATTTGGAGCTTTTCCTCCTCAGCACTGCAATAAAATAAAGGGTCAGATGGAGCCTGGGCTTCCAAACAACCACTGCCCCAAGACCAGAGCAACAGAGTGCAGGACGAACTCAGGAAAGTGCCCTTCTCCACCACCCACAGCCTTCAGGCAATGCACACACCACACATTAACATAGCCATTCACCCCCTACTTATCCCTGCATGGCAGCTTGGGGGCAGTGTGTGTGTGTGTGTGTGTGTGTGTGTGTGTGTGTGAGAGAGAGAGAGAGAGAGAGAGAGAGAGAGAGAGAGAGAGAGAGAGAGAGAGAGAGCATGCTTGGCAGAAGCAGTCTGGTGTGTGAGAGAAGGACAAGGGAGCAGAGACCGGAGTTCGCATGTGGGGGCAAGCAGTAGGTCAAAGATGCATCTGGTAGCCACTGACTGCCCAACGTAGCAGAGCACGAGACTTGGCAGGCTGCCCCATAAGCGAGAGAGCACGAGCCAGGCAGGGAAGAGGGGCTGGCTTGTGGAGCCCTGCCGGCAGGAAAGGCACCTCCCTTGCCAAACAGCTGCCAACAGGTAAGCGATGGCAGTGATGGCGACAGCAACCTGCAGGGGAGGCCTCTTCACCTGGGCAGGGGAGGCCTCTTCACCTGGGCAGCAGTGCCTTGGTAGGTAGTTGGGTGGGTGGGCAAGGAAGCTTCAAGCAGCTAACCCACCCCCAACACCCAGCCTTGGTGTCAGGCCATTGCCCTCCCCCATGCACTGGCCCCTCCCCCTGCCTGTGCCAGAACCCCATCTTTTAAAGTTAGAATTGGCGCTGCTTATTTCAACCATGTGAGTTGCACTGTTATGTTAAACTGATTTGGCACATTTTGGGCGCTCCTTACCTCCTTGTAGTCATACAGTTTGAGCGGGATTTTGACCACTGTTTCAGAGGTCATTGTGGCTATTGGATCCTTCCTCAGTGAATAGAGGTGAAACTTAATTACTTCCAATCCCTAGAAAGTCTACAAACTTCAAAAGTCAATGTGCGAAGAGACCATGTTATTATACATAGAGGGTAGAGAAAAATGGGAGATTTTAGTTTACCAAGTTCTCATGATGCACTACATATGTCCAAAACCGTCTCCTCGTTTATAACTTCTCTGGACGCATTACATCCCTTACGTTATGTTAACGTCTGATATATAATGCGAGTGACAAACAATGGGAAGCAAACAAAAGAAAAATGCAGCGCTTGTTTCTATCATGCAGCTTTGACTCAAGATTTGATATTACAGCTATCAGAGAATGGCTTCGCAAAATGAATATGTAAGCCATGCATGGCGCTCTTTGAATAGTAATCACTGCACATCCCAGGTAATGCCACTGTTTGAGAAGTTTGCGTTCGAATCTGGTTGTTTGGAGAAGTGGATAATTTCAAGCTTTCTTCATCTATCAAATCAATCAGAAGCCTGGCATTGACTTCAATGGGATCTAGTAAGCACCTTGAGCTGTGTCAGGTCACCTTAGGGATCAGGGAGAAATGCAGTTTGGTGTGCATTTTAAATTAGAATTGACTGGATTCACATTTTCTAAAACAATACAGGAACCAAAATGCAGTACTCTTTGAAATGTGCATGTCTCTGAATTTTGCAATGTAGTTCTCCAACTAAGAAATGTGTGCAAAAAAAAGCACATAAAAAAGGGAAGAGAGCATAAAATGCATATATGAGTGAAAGAGAGCATACAAAAGCACATCATGCTAAGAAATACCACTTGCAAAAATTTGTATATTAGGATTGTGTACCAAAAAGCCTTTTCATGCGGATGTTAAAGCAAAAAAGCAGACTGATGCAGAAATGTGGCAAACTGAACTGAATATCGGACACATGAGAAACTGAGGGCGGATCCATACCGTACATTTAAAGCACTTTTGGAACCTGTTAAGGGGGCTGGGAATTGTCGCTCTGTAATGGGAAACTACCATTCCCACGATTCTTTGAGGAAATTCTTGGATGTACTTCAAATTTGTGGTGAAATTAACCAATTTGTCCACCGAAACTCAGCATTGTCCATTTGGTCTGGAAGCGGCTTTTTCAGGATTAACTCCAGGGTTCTTTTGAACCCAAGCTGGTTGAAGCATTCGGACCATATGCTCTACCACTGACCTATGGTCCTCCCCACCCCCAAATAAACGTGCTCTATCATCGAACAGCAGCTCCCACCAGCTTTTTCCAAGACTACTGCAATGAGATTTGGTCCCAAATGATGCTAATACTTTTGTGACCCACCTGCACCAAAACACAAAAAGCAGTCGTGGCAGAGCAGGAAACCCAACCCCAGAACTGGTGGTGTTGCACTGCTGGGAGTGGTGAGGTTGGCTTCAGTTTTGTGGGGGGTTTTGGGGGGGGGGCTGCAGCTTTTAGGTTGGCCGTGGCTGCCGTTTTCAGTGGCGGCACTGCTTAATATGTTTGTGTGGTGAAAAAATGGTCAACTCAAAGGCTGAAGGGTGAGACATGTGGCACCCTGACAACATTTCAGCCACCTCTCACAGAGGTACAATTCCCAGCAACCTGTAAGAAACTAAAGGGCCCAGAATTCTGAATGTGCATTGAATGTGCTTTAAAGGTATAGCATTAACACAGCCTGAAGTGGTGGGTGAGTCACCCCTTCCAAACCCAGGCTGGCTTACACTAGGAAGCCAGGGCAGGATATGTGTCCCAGGCGGCTGTCTCCTTGCCCCCCAGAGTATACTGTATTTACACAACTGCCATTCATTTCTTCACGTGAAACAGAACTCAGCGGTCCATCCAATGTTGACATCACACGAGTTGTTTTTTCGGTGATATCCTGATATAGCCTCTTACACTTCTTCGCTGATCTTGTCACATTTCCCATTATTTCTTTAGCGTTTAAAAACAAGGCACGTGAAAGAAGTCGATAGTTTGAAATTTTGTTTCCTGGTTCAGAATACCGTAAGACACATTTCACCTCCCTAAATGTATGTCGGGTTCCTCATGATGTTGGATGTTCGGCAACCAAAGTTGTGCAGTCCATTCCGAAGACAATTCAGCTGCATCCACAGCTGCTGGGTGGACGTTCATTATGAACATAAAGGTCGGTCATATAAATGCACAGCCGGCCTCTGCCACCTGCACGGGAACATTATCAGCGACAGAAGACCTGCTGTGCCACAAAAGCCGTCGTCACTTTTTAGAATGTTTTATACGGAATCAAATTAGCAGAGCTGTGCTCCAACGATGAGATTCTGTAAGGTTTTTAAACATCTCAGACAGAAATTCGATTAAGATTAATTCAAGCCAAGCAAGCAATTTGAGAGGGGCTGGAAGCAATTTCCTATCACATCATGGCTTCGTGTTGCTGACATGAATGCCTTGTGGCCGGGGGGCGGGGGAGAGAAACAGCCCCTAAGTGCTGAAGTTTCCAAGGCGCTACAATGAACTGTGGCACGAAAAAATGGCATCTTGCCCTTGTAAACATATTTAAAATAATAAAAAGGAGTCCAATGGGAAACGAACAAAAATGTTCAAAATGCAACGCCAAGAAAATGGACTCTGCGATGGAGGACATTTCAGCCATCACAATTACATTTCAAGGCTGTTTAGTGGAATCAACTCTTTAAAGGTGAGCCTTTTCAAAGGAATTTGCAGGAAGAGTAAGATTTAATCTACTGTCATTTTCGAAAAATGATAGAAGTGCTCATCAAATTATTAGTGCACTGGTACCGCATTTAGAATCTAAATCCTTCACCACCTCTATTTATTTTATGGTGCTGAAAAGGTTATCCTTCAAAAAAAAATCCTGTCAAGCAATTCATATAAAAGATTTAATGTCTTAAGGACAGATAAGAGGAAAACATGTCATTATATCTTTGAAGGGAGAAGGATTCTAACAACTGTAATATTATCATTTTTCAAAAGAGGGAGAGATGAACAGAGGGCTTTTTCACTGCACCCTCAACTCTGGCTACACAAGGATGTAGAACAAAGATTCTGTTCTAGGCACAGATAAAATTGGCAAAAACCAGGCTCACAAAGCAGGTTCTTTTAACCCAAAGTTTGTCAGGCTTATGGACTTCAAGATTAGTTTGTTTTAAAGGCAAGGGATGCAAAAAGAAATCAGTGAAATTATAGAGTGCTGAGGCCAGCCTGCCCTGACACAATCTTCAATGTGGCAAGAAACGGAGAGGTTTATCTGTCCTGTTAACCAGAAAAGGTTCTGCATGGCATCAGCACCACACAGCAGTTCTCACATTTGTAAGCTGCTTCACGCAAGGCCCAGCTGTAAGTAAAGAGTCTCTGTGTACTGACCCAAATGTGCAAGCAATCAGACCAGTCACTCAGCTTGCATCCATTGCAGGCTTTGTGGTCAGCTGCAACAGTTGTGAAAGATTTCCTATGGCCTCCCACTGAAGGGATCTCATAATATGAAGGTCAGCCCTAAGTGACTGATGCAAATTATGCTGATGCTAGGGATGTCCATCACATTTGGATGAACCCTCAATTTAAAGTGAAAGTGGGCAGCCTTGGGGATTATCTGGATCAAAGCAAGATCTCTCCAAAGTACATGGAAGTGAAGAAGCAACCTCCAGTGATTTGGAGCACATTGGAGATTGGGACACTGAAAAAACACTGCAGACAGCATGTCTGCAAATGCAGAAACATTTATTTCAAAGTTTGCCATGTAAAGAAAATGCCATAGTAGGGAGAAGGGAGTAGAGGAGCTATTTGGGACCAACATTCTTAGCTTCTAATAGGAGAGAATAATTTTACCAGGTGGTCCACTCACAGTATGTTGGGAGACAGTTTGTTTATTAATGTATTTATTTATTTCCTGCATTTTTCCTGGAACTGGGACTCAATGTGACTCACAAAAGTGAAAACAAATACAGATAAGACACATATAATGAAAACATATATTATATAATATGTTTAATTAAAACAATGCAACATTTATTAAAAAGAGGGGGGGAGACAGTATTGGTGCACCATCAAGAGCCCTTTCCTTACAAGCAGTCAGTTCCCGAAAGCCTGCCAGAATAAAACAGTCTTTACCTGCTAATGGAATGACAACAGGGAGGGAGCCAGTCTAGCTTGTCTAGGAAGGGAGTTCCAAGTGAAACAAAATATTGGGATCCACCAACAGTTCACAGTGTCAATGGGAATGGAAAACAATATTACTATTTTTGCTGATTGGGATCACAAGGACATAATGGACTGAGGAGGAGGAACAACATAAATTGACAGCAGGTGGATTTTGAATAGAGGCAGGGTTTTGTAAAGCCCTTTAGTGTGTGTGTGTGTGTGTGTGTGTGTGTGTGTGTGTACACAGTGTGTTTGTACAGTGTGTGTGTGTAAACTACCAGTGTAAGGCACAGCAGAAAGAAAAAGAGCCAGGCAACAGAAAAATTATTCCAAAACCAAACAAGATTACTTAGGTTTTTTTAATGTGTTCATATAAAAGAAAGCAATCTAAAGGAAAGTAACTCAGCAATAATGGGGGGGAAACACCCACAAAAATGTAATGATATATTACTTGAGCAAAACTTAACAGCAAACAGAAAAAGAATTAATAAAGTTGACTCCCAGCCTGGTAAGGTTAAATAAATTCTGGGTAAAACATGAAAATAATTCATATATATTTTTTGTGACATATATTGTGCCTCTCTATTTGGGATTAACTAGTTCACCTAATCTAATTGTAGAGGAATCACATGATCTTAACCAACTTGTCCAGGCAGGAGTAATTAAAGCCAGTGGAAATATTTGTGGCTGACATTATTCCACCTCTGAACATCACAACATGTGGAGTGTTTTCTAATGCTAGATTTGCATGCTGTTGGTCAGTTTTATTCCCCTGTTACCCAGATGGAACCTCCAGCATAGGGCAGAGTTCCTCTTCAGTCTTGTGTGCATGTGCTTAACCTTTGTCAAATATCAGTCTTCACTGAGAGTGAGCTTAATTTTGAGTGTCAGCAGCAGAAGTCATGCCAACTGCAATTTTCTCTTCTAAATACTACCCCAAGAAATACACTTGAGACTTCCTGTCTCACCAAGTAAAACTTAATGATAAATGGGTTTTCATTATAATAGATTTTGTGTGTGTGTGACAGCAGTGGGTCAAACTTTTAATTCAAGCTAACACTGGAAAAGCTAGGACTCAAACCATAACTGAGTTTAGTTGCCATTCTTCTGCTTGTATTACACATTCCAGAATCAGGAAGGCCTCAGTGTTGAAAAACAACGATAGCACTGGAACAAACCTTTCTGATCTCCATTGGCTCCGGCTCAGATGTGCCATAAAAAAGTGCATCTAGGGCAGCACGGCCAATTCAGTCGCATCAGTCGCAGAATTCCTGGGGTTCCATAGCAGACACCATAAGTATGACGTCCAATGGGAGGTGAGAGGCGGGGGCTGTCATTGATGAACATGGTTTTTGGAGACAATGTAGGGAGTGGGAGGAAAAATGTTGTCCATCATTCCCTCTAATTGTGAACTCAGTTAGTGCCTATAGGGTTGTAGCCCAAACAGGGCCACTGAAAAGCACGAGGGAAGAAGAGTTGTTGTGTTTTTGGATTTGATATCCCACTTTATCACTACCTGAAGGAGTCTCAAAGCGGCTAACAATCTCCTTTCCCTTCCTCCCCCACAACAAACACTCTGTGAGGTGAGTGGGGCTGAGAGACTTCAGAGAAGTGTGACTAGCCCAACGTCACCCAGCAGCTGCATGTGGAGGAGCTGAGACGCGAACCCGGTTCCCCAGATTACAAGTCCACCGCTCTTAACCACTACACCACACTGGCTCTCACTGGGAGGTATCAGCTTGTTTGCCAAGGTTTGTGGAATGCTTCCCCCCAACTCCTAGCCTGATGAGAACTGAGAATATATCTATGCTGTGTTGTCAGCTGCAAAAGAAAAACGGGAAACCAGAGAAAGGGATGGTATGGGGGGTCCTGGATGGTCTAGCATGGCTGGCTAGAAACTTGCACAGAGCACATTTTGTTGCAGGTCTTGTTTGTCTGGCAATAATCTGGATCTTGGCTACAGTAGCATTCTCCCCCTTTCCCAGGAAAGAGTCACCCTGACCTTTACAGAGTATCTCTTGTGTTGTTGACAAGAGAGAACATGTCCCTGTTCACCTTGTCCTCCTGGACTGCTTTACCAGGCTAGGCAGAAGAGGTGTTGTTAGAAAGCAGATGGCCCAATCTGATTTACACACGGCAGGAAATAAGTATTAATCAATAGGAGGAGAGGTGAGGGGAAATGGAACAGAACATTTTGCCTCTGGAAAACAGAATAGTTTCCTGAGGATGTCAGGAGGAAGGGTTCAATCTAGCCTTCTCCCTAATATGATGATGATGATTTTTCTAGTAGCTTCATGGAGAGTTCTGGGCAACATCCTTCCCTCACCCCTAGTACAGTCCAGGGAAGATTTTGCTACTTGGTTCTGCTAACTCTATTAAACAATTCATCATTCACACACACAAAGTTTAGAAATGCTAGGGAATGCCTTGTTTTCAAAGTTATGTCTGAGGCATCTTAAACTGCCTAATAATAATAATAATATTATAATAATAATTTATTATTTATACCCCGCCCATCTGGCTGGGTTCCCCAGACACTCTGGGCGGCTTCCAACCGAATATTAAAAACAGTACAGCATCAAACGTTAAAAACTTCCCTAATCAGGGCCGCCTTCAGTTGTCTTCTAAAAGTAAAATAGTTACTTATTGCCTTGACATCTGCTGGGAGGGCGTTCCACAGGGGCGGTGCCACTACCGAGAAGGCCCTCTGTCTGGTTCCCTGTAACCTCACTTCTTGCAATGAGGGAACCGCCAGAAGGCCCTCGGTGCTGGATCTCAGGGTCAGGGCTGAATGGAGATGCTCCTTCAGGTATACAGGACCGAGGCCGTTTAGGGCTTTAAAGGTCAGTACCAACACTTTGAATTGTGCTCGGAAACGTACTGGGAGCCAGTGTAGATCTCTCAGGACCGGTGTTATGTGGTCCCGGCGGCCGCTCCCAGTCACTAGTCTAGCTGCCGCATTCTGGATTAATTGCAGTTTCCGGGTCACCTTAAAATGGTAGCCCCACATAGAGCGCATTGCAGTAGTCCAAGCGGGAGATAACCAGAGCATGCACCACTCTGGCGAGACAGTCTGCGGGCTGGTAGGGTCTCAGCCTGCGTACCAGATGGAGCTGGTAGACAGCCGCCCTGGACACAGAATTAACCTGTGCCTCCAGGTTACTCCCAGGCTGATCTTGATGAACACATCCTGGCACAGCAGCAATATGTATTGTGGAGAGGTTGGTGTTTTTTTTAAAAAAAAACCACTCATAGGAATAAACTCACAAGTAAATTGAGAAAGGGGCAAACCATGACTGTGTTCCCAGCTGCACTACACATTTAAAGCAGTACCATATCCCTTTAAACATTCATGGCTTCCTGCAAAAAATCCTGGTGGGAACCGTAGTTTGTTAAGGATGCTGTGAGTTTTTAGAGGATCCTTATTCCCCTCACAGAGCTACAATTCTCAGAGTTCCCTGGGGCGCTGTGGTTAAACCACTGAGACCCAGGTGGCGCTGTGGTTAAACCACTGAGCCTAGGGCTTGCTGATCAGAAGGTCGGCGGTTCGAATCCCTGTGACGGGGTGAGCTCCCGTTGCTTGGTCCCAGCTCCTGCCAACCTAGCAGTTCGAAAGCACGTCAAAATGCAAGTAGATAAATAGGAACCGCTACAGCGGCAAGGTAAACGGCGTTTCCGTGTGCTGCTCTGGTTCGCCAGAAGCGGCTTTGTCATGCTGGCCACATGACCTGGAAGCTGTACGCCGGCTCCCTTGGCCAATAATGCGAGATGAACGCGCAACCCCAAAGTCGGTCACGACTGGACCTAATGGTCAGGGGTCCCTTTACCTTTATTCCCCTCACAGAGCTACAATTCTCAGAGTTCCCTGTGAAAACAGATTGACTAAACCACTCAGGAAATTGTGAGGGGAATAGAGAACTCCTAACAATTCTCAGTGTGCTTAATGAACTACATTTCCCAGGATTCTTTGGTGGAGGGGCATGCCTGTTTAAAGCAGCACTATACTATTTTAAAGGTACAATGCCAATGGGGACCTGTTTAAGCTGCATAATAATGCTTTAAATGTGTGGCTTGGGTGTGACCCAAGTTAACAGGGTTGCTTGAATGTGCTTCCAAAGTTGAGCTTGCAAAACACCAGGAGGAAAACATCCAGGGCCCCAATGCAGCAGGGCTGGATTTCCACATTTGGAAGTAAGTTCAAATAGCCAGGATCATAGCATCTGCCCAGTAAAACCTACAGACACAAGGATCAAGCTGCTCAAGGACAAGAGCAGAAGAGGAGGAACTGATGTGAAAACTTGAGAACAAAAGAAAAAGATGCTTCAGGATGCTTTGCATCGTTGTCCATTTTTCCCTGTGTAATCTGCTTTTAAAAAATTCTTGTTGAAGAGTGGTATGTATTTATTCCAAAAGAAGAAAGAAATATGTGGGCTCTCTGAGTGTGCCGCCTAAAGTGGATGCCTCACTCTGCCTAATGTTTGTGCTGGCCCTGGCTATAATTAATAGATCCATTCAACGAGAGTGCTAGAATAGTTAGATGTGATTGGGAGTTTGGAATACAACAGCTTACTCATGGGCATAAAAAAGCATCATTTGTCAATACCAATGTGCTCATTCTTTTGTGAAAGTATTGAACATTATTTTTAAAAAGAAAATCTCATTTTCTTTGAAAATGAACCCTCTTCCTCTTTTATACAGAGGTCTTGATAGAGGTTCACTAGCATGGAAAAAAAACAGCTAATGCACAAGTCTTGATGTGTGTCAGCTTGTCATAACAATCGCACCACATCAGCATGTAGGATCTGCAGTTGATTGGGGGCTGAAAGGTATGACACACAGAGTAGTTTTGTGAGATAAGCAGTGTGCATGCTGCAACAGGGATGGCATTGATACTGGCAGTGGGAAACAAGATCAGCAGGAATATTGCTTTTCTAATCATGCAAAATTACCAGGATGTGTGAAGCATTAGCCCTGTAAGCAGATATCATGTGTTATGTTACATTCCAGGACCAGTTTCTTGGTCTCTTGAGGCCAAGCTGCACATTTCTACGGAAGCTGCAAGACCAGAGCATGCACAATTCTTCCTTTTCTTCCAGGCTTTGTACAAAGAGCAAATACTAGCTCAGTATTTTTAGACTGACAGCCAGCAGTTCTCCAGGGTTTCAAATGGGACTCTATTCCAGCACTTACCTGGAGCTGCTAGGGACGGAATCTGGGCTCTTCAGCATGCAACGCAGATGCTCTACAATTAAGCAACAGCCTTTCCTCTTCCTGTTGTTACAGCAACTACCAGACCTTAGCTGAGAGCTTATAGAGCAGGCACCCCCAAACTTCGGCCCTCCAGATGTTTTGGACTACAATTCCCATCTTCCCTGCCCACTGGTCCTGCTAGCTAGGGATCATGGGAGTTGTAGGCCAAAACATCTGGAGGGCTGCAGTTTGGGGATGCCTGTTATAGAGTGTGATCTCCCAAAACCAGCTGCAAACACCACTTTAAATAGTCATGGCTCCCCACCCCCACCCACCCCCACAATTCTGGGAGCTGTTGTTTTGTTAAGGATGCTGAGAGTTGTTAGGTAGAGATTCCTGTGAGAAGGGGCTGACCGTTAAACCACTGGGAATTATAGCTCTGTGGGGGGGAAAGGAGTCTCCTAACAACTCTCAGCACACTTAACAAACAATAGCTTCCATAATTCTTTGGAAGGCAAAACTCCCAGACAGGCGAATTTGTCTAAGGCAAATTCCTCCCTGGCCCCAAATTTAGTGACCAAAGATTTCCATAGCAAGGTCCTCTGCAGGGTCATAGCTCCCAAGTCTCCCGTTTTTCACAGGAAACCCCCGTATTTTAAACCGTTTCCCACTGGCAGTCCGGATTGGAAAAAATCCCGTAAATCCCCCGGATTTCTTACCTGCCAGGGAGGCTCCATTTTGGGTGCTGGCGCCGCCCGATTTCCGGTGCCCAGACATGGGTAGCGCGGCACCGGAAGTCGCTTCTACGCATGTCTGGACATGCGTTAAAGTGACTTCCGGTGCCGCTCCACCCATGCCTGGGCACTGGAAATCGGGCACCGCCGGCACCGGAAGTTGCTTCTATGCATGTCCAGACATGCGTAGAAGCGAATTCCGGTGCCGCGCCGCTGCTGATGCCGCATTTTTCAACGGGAGACTTGGCAGCTATGAATTCAGTATCAACCGACGCCAGGGCCTGGACATGGCTGGCTTTTATAGCCAGAGAGAGGACCACAGGAAAAAAGGTTTCCCTCTGGTCCACTCCACAAACCACACCCGCTGGCTTGCCCACGATTGGCTACAACCATGGGTGAGCCAGCGCACCGGGAGGAGGAAGAAGCTATGTCCTCCCCCAGTTGCATTTGAGCCTGGAGGCCACCCCAACAGCTGGCAGTAAGCAGGTTTTTCCCCCTTCCAAAGAGATATGCAATCACTCGATCCCTGACATTACATTTTCAGCACCTGAACTATATTTCAGCTTCAGAAATGCCCCATGTGCTCTGCCTGAAGATCCAGCCCACTCTGCAGAATAGTGACAACAGCAATGTATTCCATTACTCTGTCACCTTCTTCTGAAAGTCTAAATCATGCCCACAAACAAGCAAGCACTTTTCTAATTGAAGCATTGGGAAGAACGGCAACTTTTGATTGACCACTGGAATTGCTAAATTACCAAACTGGCAGGAAACCAAGTGGAATTACATTGTCATAATTGCTCTGGTAGAACATTGACTAGCTAGAGGTGGTGGCGGGTGAGTCAACAAAGCAATTATAAATGAACACCCAACCTACAGTATGCATGCATATATGCCACTCAAACCTATGATTATAGGGGGAAAGCAACATTTTACCATTGCAGTTATTCATGAAGTGATCATTTTAAAAATTGTCTCTATTTTTTAAAAAAGCACATACATACTCATAAGTAAATTACCTAAAGTGTCTTCTAGGCATCCAAATGTCTGAACTGAGAGACATGTTGACTCGGAGAACTAAATGATATATGTGATCCAGTAAGTAGCACAGCTACTGCTGCCATTTTAAAATCCATATACAGTACTAGTAATTATAATTTGAGAAGAGGTAATGAACACCAGACAATGGTTATGGAGTGTGCAGCACATCCTCCATGATGCTTTCAGGTCTGGTGTGTTTTGCAGGTAATGATCAGCTGATTGGCATAATAACCCACAGGGAAAATTTACAGTTTCAACACTATGTTGTATTACTACTACTACTACTACTACTACATTTATACCCCACCCATCTGGCTGGTTTAGGATTAAAGCAGTCTAGCAACATCTGGAGAGAGCATTTCCCCATCCTTGGTGTAGAGCAGGGTTTCCCAAACTTCAGCTGCTTTTGAACTACAATTCCCAGTGTCCATGACCACTAGTCCTGCTAGCCAGGGATGTTGGGTGTTGCAGTCAAACAACAGCTGGAGACCCAAGTTTGGGAAACACTGGTGTAGAGAAGATGGGAATTGTAGTCCAAGGATCCTGAGAATTGTAGCTCTACAACATCTAGAGCAGGCATCCCCAAACTGCGGCCCTCCAGATGTTTTGGCCCACAACTCCCATGATCCCTAGCTAACAGCACCAGTGGTCAGGGAAGATGGGAATTGTAGTCCAAAGCTTCTGGAGGGCCGAAGTTTGGTGATGCCTGTTGTAGAGGATCTAGTAAGTTTGGAAAGCTTCCAGTTGGTTTCAGTGCTGAAAGTTCAAGCTGTTTTTGTCCCTTTTCTTATTATGTAAGGGCTACCTTCCAGCTAGACTGCTGAGTGTAAGCAACTGAAGGGCATTGTTGGCAGGTGAGAAAAGCTTCCATGGCTACAAAAGCTGCAAACTTGATCACTGAAAATTGCTGTAGCAAAGAGGTGGCTCAAAGACCATCCTTCCCCCTGCCCCAGCCATAACCTTCCCATTGAACTCGGAATCAAATTGACTTGTTTTTAGAATTAATAAGTAGGGAACACTTAACTGAGAAGCGGGTCTCTGCATTAGCCATTTCTTCCATTTCATATTCCGTAGCTCAGCTAAAGATTGAACTGAGGAAATGAGATGAATAATACCACCTGCATTTACCGAGTGCAAAACATTTCCAAGGATATTATGTTCATAATGAACCGGCTGATGGAAAATCTCCCCATTTAAGGGACCCCCAATGTAAAGCTATTTATTTCGTGGACGTTATAGCTCTATAAATGAGAGCAGGCCCATCAGCATTAACATTGCATCTGTTTAATCAACATGATTAAACAAACTTGATCAACACTGTGAAGCAGGAACAAGGAACCACTTGGGACACTTTTTGTATATGAGAACCCAAGGTCACAAGGAGCAGCCCACTGGATCTAAGTGAAATGCTATTTCTCACCGGCAGAATACAAGTGACCTAACAGATTTACAAGACACTCTGATGGCAGTGTAGCTACATTTGAGGAAAAGTGGTGTGACTAGAGTTAAAGAAGGAGGAAAATAATGGTGGTTGTCCAAATAGTCTACATAGGCACCTCTAGAACTTGGATATGACTGATGGAACCGACTCAAGTAAACCCTGTGCCTCAGCAATAAGGTGCTCAGACTAAGGGTACAAGCCAAGATCAGCAGCTTTATCGGGTCAGACGCCCCCCAGTGTAATTTGATCTTACTATGTTGATAGCTGCAGTACCACCCATTAGCCATCAGCACCAATCGTGTTGAAAAACTCTTTCTGGCAAGTTACGGATCCTACAGTGGAGAAAGGCTGTAAGGAAGGAATGGGGAAAACTGTGGCCCTGTAGTTGTTGTTCAATTCCAGTTCCCATCAATTCCAACTGGCATGGCCAATGGCCAAGGATCCTGAGGACTGTAGCTCTACAACATCTAGAGGGCTGCAGATTCCTGGCCTCTGCTATAAACACACACATGGGATTAAACACACATTAATGGGATATGTCCCATTAATGCAACTCACTTCTGTTTATCTGAAGAAGTGTGCATGCACACAAAAGCTCATTACAATGACAAACTTAGTTGGTCTCTACGGTGCTACTGGAAGGATTTTTTTTTATTTTGTTTCACTTCTGTTTAGATACATATAGGACTAAAAAAAAAAGTAGTATAAACACCGACTACTGGGAAACACTGGCCTGTGAGCGCTCCAATTTGAGAACAGCCTTTATCAAAGGTGTCATGGGCTTTGAAGATGCTCAAACTCAGGATGAAAGGGAGAAACATGCTAAGACTGTAAGAGGAAGGCATGCTTGGTAAGCCCTCACCATGATCAACTCCTGCCCAGAAACCTATGTCCCCACTGTGGAAGGACGTGTGTATCCAGAATTGGCCTCCACAGTCACTTACGGACTCACTTTCAAAACCGTGTTTATGGAAGACAATCTTACTCAGCTACAAGTGATCACCAAAGAAGAAATAGGACTACACCATAATACATCTCTGCCCTGCTGCCAGCATTCTGATGTGGAGACCCAGTATAATAATGTGCACTGGGTGGGTGGGCTTCACCTAATAAGTCCTTGAAACACTGCACAAGGACTTCCACTTGTGCAAAGTGGATTTCCCTCCTCTCCTTCCCAAATTGGCTCAGGTGGGGGCTTGTGAGAACCCCCAGAACAGTGTGTGTTGTGACGATAGGGGTGATCATTCTGTTTGGCAAGCTGCAATACTTATGCTGACGCAACATTCATCATGGCATGATATTGAATTCCACCCACTGTCCCTAGAAAATCAGGCTAAGTGAAAAGGAGCTGGATATTGCAAGGAGCGACTCCTATGAGGCAAAAACAGCCTGATCCCCTACTTCTGAATTTACCTTCTTGTGATTTAAGTGGGCGTACATTCCAATATTTCCGTGGGAAATATTGAGCATGGAGCAAATAGCAAATCAAACTGAATGGTGTTCATTTCAGCTTCGTTTTCATCTGTCCTGCAGGAAATGCTCTGCTCATAGGAGAACAAATGGGCACAAATGGAAGTCCACACATGGGCATAAATGCATAAATGCCCATTCATTCTATTTGTGGGATGACCCAGCTCAGTTGTGGCAGAAACAGAAAACACTGGTTGCCAATTGACTTCAGTGGAGCTGACACAATGTTGCTGTAGCTGAAATGCCATTTATGAGAAAGTTGTGTTCTTATTCTCATATTTTAGGACTCTTGGTTGGTATTTTATTCCATTTTTGCGCACCCCAATGGCATTTTAATGTTATTTAATATAGGCACTTTTCGGCTAAACAATATTTATTGTCAGGTTAATAAATAGTTATTGCTTCTTTGTTGCTGTAGTCATTGTGCAGTGTATGTCTCATTAGCTTCATAATTGTCCTTAAAGAAGATAGCTATAAAATGTAAATTGAGGCGAGGAATGTAACACAGAGTTTAATGCATGCATATAGATATACTCATTTCTCAAATCTAACTTGCAGTTTCAAATAAGTCTCTGTATTAAGGTGGTTAGGAGGGCACACTCTGAAAGCACAGCCTCTTGGAAGCTGGGTCAAAAGCAGAGGGCTTCTTTTCACAGGAAAGAGGTCAGGATCTAGGTGCTGCCTACCCTATTGAATATAACATATAGTCTATTAATATTATTATAAATGTTATTTAAAAATCAAAGTGAGAATGACTATGACACTAGAAGCCTTTTCTGACATGGTTTGGGCAGGGGAATTAGACAAATATATTGTCTCTCTTGGGGTAGGTAGATAGCGTTTGTAAATCTTGACTCTATTAAATGATAATGTTAATGCTGTTAACAACAACAACAACAACGACAACACACAAGTTATGGTATTTGTAAGTTCCCCAAAAGGTCTTCCACATGCATTTTATTGCTATATTGAAATATTGCTTTTTCAATAGTATTTCTGTGTCTTACGCTAGAAGTCCATACATTTGCTTCATAGATGTTAAGAGTCTCAAGATTTTTTATCTCCTCTGGGTGGAATATGAAATAAGCTTCTAACTGCAAATCCTTTAAAAATGCACAATGGTTATTTTTACACAGGTACCTTGGTTGACAGCCTTTACAAATCAAAGGCATGATCTACTGTCTCCTTATGCACAGCAACATGAGAATCTCCACGGGACTGCTGCTGAGCCGTTCCACCTCATGCCAAGGTAAAATGGCTAAAGTTGTCAATGGCAGGTGTGAAGAGGAGAACTGTCAAATTATCTTGATCTCAGGGTGCTTAAACAGATTTCTTGAACCCAAATGAATTAGTGCACATAAACAACGAAGAAACATGAGACCAACCTACTTTTTGTCAGGCAACCATCATTAGCTGGATAGCAATCAATCTAGTCCTCTCAGTCTATGAGTTTTTGTACCTTTCCATTCTACCCATCATATTCTTTCTGACATCCTACCTGCTTTCTTCTCCCCTTCCTCTCTCTTTCTTTTCTCTGTCTCATCTCACAACAACAACTGCTCCTCCTCTTGCTCTTTCCGAGCTCTGCCTTCCTTTCTATTTGATCATGTCGCTGGAGAAGATGTTGGTGCACTGCAACATCCTAAGCTTGTTGCTGGTTAAGGATACGTCTTCTGTATCTCACATAGAGGGATCCACTAGCATGTTCTTCTCTAGGCCCTTGTAAATAAACCCAGAAAAGTCACTACCCTGCTGGGAACAGAGAAGGGGCATAGTGTGGCACCTCCATAATGGGTGAAGAGGGGGCTTCTCTTCTCTAACAGTCCATTTGCTTTCTGGGTGCAGAACAGGGATGCAGAGCCCCATCGCTCCTCCATCAAGCTGCTCACTCCTAGTCATCTATGACTACCAGGCTAGTGCTTAATTACAAGGCTGGTTTTCAATGGGGAGAGCCCTGTTGCACCCAGGTCTTGCTTGCAGGCTACACATACTGGCTGGGGGTGCAGGTTCCCCATTGCTGTTGTTGAAAGTAGACACCATTGCCAAAAATAGAGATTTGCACATTACGGTAGATTGTTTCCGAAATTTCTGATGTTAAACTGTGTGTGGTTTTTTGTGCTGCAGTAGTTTCTACAGCAATTCTTGTTCTCGCTCTTGATTTCTGGAGGAATGACACCTATCCCTTTCTGTATAAACTCCAAATCATTTTGGTTTCTATAGCTCTTAGCCGTGTTAAAAACAAACAAGCCCAAACTTCTTCCCTGGCTTTTGCTTACTTAGACTTCCAGCAATCAAAACAGTGCATCACCCACTAGAGTAATGTGTCCTTGATACTTACATTTACTGCCTTTCACACAAATAGTTCCAACAGTAGGTAAACCATGTGCATCTGGCAGAATAATGCTTTCCTAGTCAGACCTGCTTACAGAGAGCAAAAAAACAACAACAACACGATTGTGTGTTTGCTAAGCACTGAAGTCTTGTCAAGTGGCCAATTCATTATTCCCATCTTTGGCAACTCTGCCAGCAAAAGCTGAAGATTCAGTAAGAAGACTGCTTCTATTTCAAAACTGAAGGAAACAGGTGAGACTTTAAGAGGTTCTCAACCAAAATTCGTCATTGCCTGCAAGGGAGTTATTTGAAAGAAGGGCAAATATAATGTAGTGAGGGCTCATTTGTTTAAATATGGAGAAGTAGGATGAGCTCTTGAGTCCCAATAAGCAATGGTTGCCTCCTTTAAGCTGGCTTCAGTGCCATTTAAAAACTGCCCCATAATGCACTACATGAAGCCCAGAGTTCAAAAGCAGGTGATTTCATGGGTAGCATACAGAAATATGTTCACAAAAAGGGGAGATTTTGAGAACACAGAATTGCACTTTTCTAACATCTTTCTGCAAAATTGTGTTCACCCAGCGATGGAAAAAATTCTTAAGGGCATGCTTAATGCTCTTATTTAAAACCAATAGGACTTCAAAGTTTAGAGAAAGGACTGAGAATGAAGCACCTGCCTCTTAAAAAAAATACTAGTCACATTTGAAGTATTTCCCAGGCACATAGACAGGAAATCTTCTCTGAAGGTTATGTGAACCAAGAATAGATTGGAAAGCTCAGCCATTTCTCACCTTGTACTACCAACTTTGTGGGTTCCTATAAGGTGCTGATGGGCCATCTCCCTGTGTATATATGTTATGATCCAAGTGACTCCTCCAACATCTGGAGGAAGATGTTTGGGGCTACAATTTCCATAAGCCACAGTCTGCATAGCCAATGGGAGTTATAGCCTAAACATCTGGAAGGCACCAGGTTGGTGTATATTCACCAACATAAGCTCAGGCAGAGGCAGTGAAGGCCATACATTGTCGTGGGCCCTTGTGCAAAATACTGGGGGGGAGGGGGCTCCCAATTTAGCATCCAATTACATTACATACCTTCTGATCAGAGATGAAACATTATAATGAGTAGAAATTTAGCTAAAGATGGACTACAGAGCTTTAGAATATCTATCTAAAGAACTGCACAACTTTTAGAAGACATCTGAAGGCAGCCCTGTATCAGGAAGTTTTTAATGCTTGATATTTTACTATGGTTCTATATATGCTGTAAGCTCCACAGAGTGGCTGGAGAAACCCAACCAGATTGGTGGGGTATAAATATTATTATTATTATTATTATTATTATTATTATTATTATTATTATTATTGCTGCTGCTACTACTGCTGCTGCTATCAGTTATAGTGCATTTTTATATATATTACTTGACATGAGAGAGTTATGTTAGAATATAACAATGATTTAATTTATGATAATTTAAGATTTTTGGGTTTGGGTGTGCCCTCTTGTGCCACACACACACACACACACAAAAAAAAATATTCAATATCACCACCATTGGACAGCGGTGGGTCATGGAGGCCCTTCGGAATATCTTATGGGACGAATCATATGGGCATAAACATTCCTTTATTCCTGAGATAAGATTCTCAGATATAGGGAAATGGTCTTTCTTTCCTCTCTTAATCTCAAAAATAGCATCATCAACATTCCATCAAAGCTAAAATGTATCCAAATTAGCATAATGAGATATAAATACTGAAGCCTATTGAACATGTCTCCGCAGATTTCTCATTTTCATGTGGTTCTCTCCCCCCCCCCCTCACCAGCAGATTTTAATTTCCCTCCAGCCTAAGTGAGGAAAAATAATTTTGACAGTTCCTTGCTGTTAGGCAAATACAGAACCTGGTGTAACAGTCATATGCATTTTGTCAGTTTCTTTGGACGTAATTATGTTAATCTGCCAGGGGTATTTTCCCCGCAATGATTTGTCACTGGTGGGATCAAGCATCCCTTTGTTATCTATGAACTCAGTCACATGCAATCAGGCCTCCTGCTGAAGTCAGTTGAGCTTTGCCGCTTTTACCAAGGTCATACTCTGCCCCCCTAGCTACACATCAACCTTTCATTTCAACAATATTGCATTTTGCCCATATGCCAGGATATAGATTTCAGAACAACTGCCTCAAATTAGTTAACCTTCATTTAGCAAAAAGGAAAAGACATGGATCGGAAGCATGAAAGGTCTTTCGGATTAATCCACTGAAAATGTTGCCCGATTTCTTCTTGTTTGAGGTTCATATACAGTTTGTTTCCTCCTGAAAGCATGTTAATAAGTATGGTCAAAATCTGCTTGGAAGTTCTCTTGTACAAGCCCCAGAGAGATGAATGGGAGCCCTGGGCAGCTCAGTTGTTGTCAAGAGACTTTGTATTTTGAACTGAGTACCTCAGAGTGAGAGTGTGGGGTTCTCACTTAATGGGCTCCCATTGTGTCAGGAGTCCAGGTTCCAGGCTTGATAACACAGTAAGCGTAGGTAATTAAAAAGGAGGATTTATTGCAAAAACAAACACATAGCTCCGGACGGCTGCATCGAAGCCACCCACATTATCATTCAAGATAACTCTTCTGAAGACTCCTTCCGGTTCCTACAGAATATATTGAACCGTCGCCCCTTATGTCTCTTGTTTTGCTTCCTGTCTAGCCACCCTCCCATTCGCCGACTCTTCGGACTTATTGAATCAGTTCCAACCTCTTCCTGTTATGCCAGACTGTCTTTGTGTCTGTTCGCACCTGTTTGAGCTTCCTGAGAGCTGCAGCTGTGTTCCAGACCGCTCTCAGTTGTTCTCTTGGCAACCGGCAATCCAATGTCCAGGGGAGTCAGCACTGGCCGCTGTTCCGCCTGCATCAAATCTAAACCTCTCTGTTCTGCAGCCGGCTGTAAAGTTCCACTAGGAGTTGGCTCATTCCTGACCCATTGGCTGCATATGCTTACATGCCAGAATCCTCTCCAGGAGCAGAAGGGATATACACCCAAGCATGGCATACTTCTGTTCAGAGTGTCTGGGTACTCAATTCATAACTCCTTGTGCCTGGTTTTCTGGTTTCTCGGCTCAACAGGAGGTATCAATCCCGTGGGTACAGGAAAAGCCACTTGTGAAGCCATACCCATGCAGGATTGGTTGCTCCTGCTTAACAGCTGTTAAGGTTTCTTCTGAAGGGGGATCCAATCCTGCATGATACTGGCTGCTGCTCCCTCATGGGTGATTTCTGTTGCATGCAGAATATGTGCATATTATATGGTAACCTATCCAATGTCACAGCTGTCGAGATGTACTCAAATAGCAAATATGGCAATTATTCCAGGGGAAAAAATGTAACTATTCTTACTAAATTCTCAGTTTCGTGTAATTTTGCATGCATGCAACTATGGTCAGGTGCACACTCTCATCACAAAAAGATAAACTTGTCTCTGCTAATATTAATACTTGGTTTATCCAACATGAAGCAAGAGAATTTCTGCAGAAAAAAAAATTAATTGCTTTCCTCCTTTCTATTTGGAGCTGTTGAGGTGCCCTTTCTCATGTCTTTCCCAGAACAATTAACCTTTTGTCATGTGTACAAATGTTTGATGGAAGCCCCATGAGGTTCAGCATATGATTTACAGGGGGAAATGTACAAAGTTAATTAGTATACATTGTAATTTGTATATTATCGCACACAGCAGCTAGGTGATATGGCTCTCGGAGAACTTGAATCACGCATTGGATTGTGATCTGGATTGCACCAGGCCCATATGTCTTATACCTTAGAGGTTTCCTACCTTCATCTCTGGGGAGTCTGTGAGTTAGGTTTTACAACAAAATATGACTAGCCAAACAAGGTGGCTGGCAAGGTGATGCTGACTACAGTAAACAGGAGTCTACATTACAAAGGATGTAGGGCATAGTCATTGGATGCTGGGTTCGGAAAAGGTGGGATGATGAATGTTTTAATCAAGAGAGACAGTCACACTAGTGAAAGATGTTAGCTGTTGTTTGGATTACACCTTTCTAAGTTCTCAGGAGCATTGGAACTCCCCTAATGCCAGCTCAGACCATTGGTCCATCTAACTCAGTACTGGCTGCACTGGCTGGCAGTGGCTGTTCCAGGTTTCAGGAAGAGGACATTCCAAAGCCTAGAGGTATCAGGGACCTGGGGATGCCAAGGATGGAAGCTGGAACCTTTAGCATGCAAAAGAGATGCTCTACCATCAAGTGACACAAAGCACTTGCTCTGCTCTTGCTGCTCTCTCCTTATTTTTCTTCCCAGTTTTTCTTTTTCTTTTTTTCTGTTTGGGTAGTCTTCTTCTATGTGTTCTTGTGTGTGTCCTATAAATGTCTATGCAACACTCTTCCCCAAGAGTTATGTTTGGTTCCCTCCTGGCTTCATTTTAGGGGAGCCCTATTGAGTTTTCTTTTCCAATCTGCTTTTGGCTTAAAATCAGATGGGGTGGTTGGTATCCTGTGGCCCAATTGGGAGATGGGGGTGGTGGTTTTACTGTCTGTTCCTTTAGTTTTGTCCTTAATGTATAGTTGTTTCAATCGTATAGTCATTTCACTGTATAAGTGTATTTTTACTGTGTTACTTTTGTGGGATGCTTTGGGGAGGTTCCATGATCCTGAAAAAGGACGTTGAAATCATTTTTGTTTTGTATGGGGACTGGAAATTGCAGGGCGCATATGCTTAGGAGAGTACGTTTGTCCTACTCTTCCACTTGCCAGTTGTAATCCTGTTACAAAAGGATCCTGTAATAGTTAGACAGATACATACAACAGGGTGTTTCTTGCCATGCCCACCACCACCTCTCTGCCCGTGCCGTAAAACAAATCAGCACTGTGATGATGGAATGGCTGTGCCAACCAACGAGAGTGTGAGAAGATACAGCAGCCTGAGCTTCATCATGCCACCAAATGCTATCGCAACAGCAGCAATTGCACTTTGTCCAAAGGACATCTCCATTGGACCTGTGGCCAAAGTTTGTGAAGTCAAAAACTTTACTGCTGTACATAGTTCATGATGTTCCTCAAATTGTACATCAGCCCTACCTAATGTCCTGTTCCTGTTTAGCCACTTATTGCATGTGATGTTAAGCACATGATTTAACATGACCAGTATTATTATGTTTCACTGTAAATATGAAAGCTGTGGGGGAGTAGCATTGTTTTTAGGACAATAGTGCATGGAGAGGAAAGATCTGAACCTTTACTCCTGTGGCACCTCCTGATGACACCCCCGTACTTGCTATTTAGCTTGAGAGGAAAGTTTCCATTGAGCCCAATAGGAGCTTCCCTTCTGTGTCAAATACTAGCCTCTCTGTGTCTGTCTGTCCGTCTGTGTGTGTGTGTGTGTGTGTGTGTGTGTGTGTGTGTGTGAGAGAGAGAGAGAGAGAGAGAGAGAGAAGTTCTCTGATCTAACTCTTGCACACAAATAAATATTCTTTAACATAGGAAATGAGTTTACTTGCAGAACTTTGTTTTAATTGTTACAAATGACAAAAGATACATTGGTTTCACTCTTACAAACTTTCTCACACTGGTCCGAATGTGAGCCTTTAAACATTTTTACTAAAAAGTAGCCTTTCGGCTACAAATCAAAATACAGTTACTCCCCCTTCCTCCTGCTGCATACTGGCCAACACCCCAAGACCACCTGCTCTGTTCATTTCTTTGTGTGTCTGTTATGCAAGCAGCTCCATTTGCTTATAGAAACACTAGCAGAGACACTCAGGTGACAGCTCCTCTCACCATTCATTGCCTTGGGATTTAACTTGTGATCCAAACATAAGACTCAGTGGCATGCCACCCCTTTGAGTGGAAAAACACCAGCCGTATTGGGGGGGGGGGGATGGCCGCTCAATGCTTTCTTTATAGCAATTTGACAACAATGCAGCTAAAAACATGAAACACAATTCCAACAATTACAGCATAGGCTGAAATGGTTCGACAGCCCTCCCTATGTGCTGCGATCCCAATCCTGGTCCCACTAGCCAAGAGCTTTTGATCATAACAGCCTAGTTTAGCTTTCACAAACCTGGACCCCTTCAGATGTTTTGAATGACAACTCCCATCAGCCCTAGCCAGCCGGACTGATTGGAAGGCTGGTCTAGGTTTTTTTAAAAAAATGCTAGACGTTATTACAGAATTACAGTTCTATACAGTTAAAGGCAGTTTCCTAAGGGACCATGTTGCTCCATATTACCCCGCCTGGCAATTACACTCCTCAGATGGGGCATTGCTGAGAGTATTGCATGTCCCAGAGGTGTACTTGTTTGTACTAGCAGCCAGGTTTTTTAAGTTGCAGTTCCAGACCTCTGGAATCAGCAACCAGCAGAAATTATATACCGGTAGGTACATCACAATGTTTAGGCAGCTCTTTAGCATGTTTGTGTTTAAGAAGGCTTTCCCTGATATGTGACCCAGTCATTTATGGAATGATAATTGATCTAATTTTAAAGTCTGCATCTTTAGTAATTTATATTGTTATTGGAGTCTGTATCTTCGGTATTTAATCTTATTGCACAAGAACTTCTGACTATGAAGCAGTTTATAAGTAGTCGTCGTCATCTTCATTGAAACCCAGATATTCTGCAAAAGTTGAAGCTAGAGGGGGAAGTCAATTTTTTGTTTCCAATAAGCAGATTGCACTTCTCTCTCTACTGCTCATGGGTTCCATAGGAAGCTTGTGAGAGATGTTTATTTAATAGTTCGCAGACAGCGGGAAAACTAAACATTCCTTTGTTCAAACTGCATTAGCTCCCACATTCCCTTCACACCTCATGGAGTCAGTTTCAAGACAGTTGTATGTGGCAAGCTTTCTAAATTACCTGTCAAAAGGAAGGAAGGGAGATGTTACAGCGAAAGCCAAAATACATGATGTGACGTGACACAACTGGAGTGTTGTGCAGTGCTTGGTAGAAGACTGAGGGCCAAACAGTAAACATATCTATTATCTGGATTAAATAAAATATTGGTGGTAGAATCACTATTCCTCCCATCTCAGTAAATTGGAAAATAAAGAGTGTGTCATACTGATGGCACAATTTATGTTCCTTCCATCTTCGTGACTTGAAAAACAAAGGGTACTATAGATGATCAAAACTTGAAAATCAGCAAGCCAGAAATGCCTTTAAAAATACATTGTATCAATGTTGCAAGTGTATTTTATGAATGGCAGCGCTGGATAGAGGTATGCATCTACTAAAGACTTAGGCACAGCTAGTACTTCATAGTCAAGGTAGCAAGCTGGTTGTGACCCCCCCCCCCAAAGAAAATATCCAGTGTGACATAGTGAGGGTACTGGACTGGGACTGGGGAGCCCCAGGTTCAAATCTCTGCTTAGCCAGGAAGGTCTCTCATGCTCTCTCAGCCTAGCCTACCTCACAGGATAACAAGGGGAAGAACCAGGGCCATCTTACCCATAGGCACTAGGGGTGCGGGGCACCCGGGCGCTGGGCTCTCAGGGGCACCAGGCCGAGAGTCCGGGGCCTGAGAGTTGAGTCTGGGGAAGAGCCCGCCTGTCAGTCAGAGTGCTGCGGTGGGGTCTCCTGCTGTGGGCAGCCCTGCGCCGTGAGTTCAGGGGCGACTGAGCCAGCAAGATGCTGCATGCCTGGGACTGGACGGGCAACCTGAAGCAGATCTTTGCACCCGAGTGCCACATATGCTTTATGGGAAGAATTGTGTATGCTACCTTGAATTTCTTGGAAGAAGAGTGGGTTGGGGATTAATGATGAAACAAATAAGCAAATAACTTGTATAAAAGATCATATTTGTCCATATAGTCCAGTCTATCTGAGATGGCTCTTCAGAGATTGAGGCAGAGGTTTTTCACATCACCTGTTACTCAGTCTTTCTAAATGGAGATGTCAGGTATTGGATATATTACTTTATTCCCATGTTGTAAGCCACCTTGAACGTGGTTTGAACTGTTGAAAGGCAGCATACAAATAAAATTGTGCATGTACAAGGGTACCTTGGTTCCCGAACAGCTTAGTTGTCGAACAAATCAGCTTCCGAACGCCGCAAACACAGAACTAAGTGTTCCGGTTTGCAAACGTCTTTCAGAAGCCAAACATCCAATGTGGCTTCTGTGGCTTATGATTGAGTCCAGGAAGCTCCTGCAGCGAATAAGAAGCTGGGCCTTGGTTTTTGAATGGTTTCGAGAGTCAAATGGACTCCCGGAATGGATTAAGTTCGAGAACCAAGGCAGCACTGTATTATAAACCAGGGACTCTCTGCATAGAAGGCACATTCTAAGACTCATCTATGGTTCGTCTCCCAAACATTGTACTGCTGTGAACTATTTGTTCATGAGAATCTTATTGAAGTCTGGCCCTTTCCATCTCCTCTTGATATGTCTCTGTCTACCTCAGAAAGAAAGAAGCAGAGCACATGCTTAAGGTTCAGTCCCCAGGCTCCAGGTGCAGGTGGGAAAGGTTCCTGCCAGTCAGTGTAACTATACTGAACTAGATGGACCAATCATCTGGCTCAGTCAGCTTCCTATGTTCTTAAGTACTATTTCTCCTCCAGAGGGCAGAACAGAACTCTGGGCTATTGTCACATGACTACCAGTTATGATAGTTTTGTGGGAAACATAATTGTGTGCATACAACAAGTGTTTTGGATGGTATTGGAGTACAAAAGTAAGAGACTTGCTCTATTTAAAAACAAATAAGCACCTGCTATCCCCCTTAATCCAACTATCCCAACTAAGACTCAGGACACATAACAAAAATATCAGGCACAATTCAGCCAAAGTTAAGCACTTTGGACAAGTAAGTACATAAACATTTGCTTAATTTTTCTGTTAGAGTCAATCAGCCTTAGGCTTATTTTTCTATGGCTGATTGTGTCCAGTATATGAGAACAGTCAAATTAATGCAATGGGAAAATTTAGGGACTGTTTTGGACCTTCTTTTAGTGGCCGATAGGTGATGACCTTTTGCGATAACAGAAGTGAGCTGATTTTGTTCCCTCTCTGGGAACAAAATAACGCCTTCTTGATAGCAAGATTCACATAAACACAACCGTCAAGGCCTTGTTATTGATATATGTTTGTTCTGCAAAATGCTCCACATTACACTTGTGGCTAAAGGGAATCTATCCCATGATTGCTTGGAATACTTTTGTGCACACTTCACTATGAAAAACATTACCGTATAGTACCCAGATTTATGTGTCAAATTAAAAAAAGAAATGGAGGAAGAAAACAGCTACACCAAATAACCAAAGCACACATACACAGAAAGATCATTTAATCAATTATATTTCCCTCCTTTATGGTACACTTGTGAATTATGTTCCTTTTGCATTTATAGTTAGGAACCACAGAGCAGATGGTGAAAGCTTAGCTGAAAGTGATGCATCTATTAAAATAACCTCTGCTGCCAAGTGATCATTCATCTGAGCTGGAGGTTCTCTCTCTCCCCACCCCACCCCCCGCTTCATGCCTTTCTTTCTCTCTCATTAAGCTGTGTTGTGACTACATTCTAATACACTGGGCAGTAATGACACTTTAAAAATATTACTCTCAAATGATGCATTATAATAAGGTTGGCTGCAAAGAATTATGGAACAGGGACAGAAGACAGAGGGCCCTTCATTCTGAACACACTTTCCTCTTCCACCCAGCTAAGGATAGGGGAGAAGTCAGTTCATGTTTAAAGGCAAGCATGCAGAATTTGCAACTGAACTGAAACACAGCCATCCTTCAAAAATTGCATTTTTCTCAATTTTGCAAGGGATTTCTCCATTCAAATAATTGATACAAGAATGCATATATATACCCAGGTAAAGTGTGCACAAAAATTCATGGGTTGGTGAAAATAACATACAGGCATGCATTTTACAGTTAGGGAATTCCTCCTAATGTTTAAATGTTACTTCATACTCTCAAACTGTAGCTTCACACAGTGTTCTCACTGTAGCTTCACATTGCAGTTAATAATATAGTTGCTTATTGTCTTCTGCTTTGAGGACAGATTTAGAAATTCCCTATTTGAGATTATTTTTAGTTTTTGAAAACTTAATAATAATAACATATTTATACCCTGCCAGTTTTCCCAGCTACTCTGGGAAGCTCCCAACAGAATATTAAAAACATGATAAAAGAACAAACATTAAAAACCTCCATAAACACGGCTGCCCTCAGATATTTTCTAAAAGTCAGGTAGTTGTTTATTTCCTTGACATCTGTTGGGAAAGCATTCCACAGGGCAGGTGCCACCACCAAGAAGGCCCTCTGCCTGGTTCCCTGTAACCTCACTTCTTGCAGGGAGGGAACCGCCAAAAGGCCCTTGGAGCTGGACCTCAGTGTCTGCCTACAGCAAGTTGCCTTAGACCACGCCCTCCCTCATAATATTTGTGTCCCCAGACCTTCATTTTGATAGCTCTCTTCTCAATCTATTGCAAGATGCATTTCCAGAGAGGAAGATTGAAGGAGCATAAAGAAAAAAACATCAAGGCAGCAGCTGGGAGGAACTTATTCTATGCACAAAACATAACACAACACAAGAGATGCAGCTAATGAGGCCTTCGTCACTGAGCAGACTCTCATGGCAGAGAACTCCAGAGGTAAATTCTACCAGCTAGGATTTTCATAGGTCTTCAGTGCAATGACACAATGTTTATGGGAGTCTAGGGAGGCTTTTAATGTTTAATAGATTACTTTATTTTATTTTTCTGTTGGAAGCTGCCCAAGGTGGCTGGGGAAACCCAGCAAGATGGGCAGGGTATAAATAATAAATTGTTGTTGTTGTTGTTGTTGTTGTTGTTGTTGTTGTTGTTGTTGTTGTTGTGTTACCTCTGTATGCCTTTTACATGACATGATTATCTGCTGAGGGGTTGTACCATAGCCAAAAGCAGAATATTTGCGAACTCACTAGTTTCTTTAAAATATGTTACTTAACTGTTTTCACCTGAGCTAATTGCATGTCAGTCTGAGGTAGAGGTTTTTAGCTAAAAAAGGAATACAACCTTCCAGCGCAACCGACAGCAGGCAATGCTGAAATAAATGAGGTTCTGCAATACCAAGGAGGAGTTGGTTGACCCCATTGTTGGTAATATATTTAAACTAATTCCAATTCCTTCTACAAAGGGAATCTATATTATGTAGGCTGGAGTGTAACCGGGCCTCCCTTTATCGCTAAATAGTTCATGCCTGTGAAAAGAGGCACCTCTGTTTTGATGATTTGTTGGAGGGCAAAGAAACAGGAGGGAAAGTATTTGCCTCCTTCAGTGTGACTGTTGCTACTTTAAAGGAAGCCATCAACATCTCTCTCTGTGTGTAGCACAGTCTTGCCCATCTCAGTCTTGACAAGTGAGAAGGGATGTGTGTTGCTTCGGATTGACTCCCCTGAAGCAGCTGCTGCAGCTATTCCCAATGTCACCTCTGGATGCAAAAAAACAAAACTGACCGGAAGAATAAGAAATCAAGAAATCAACAAACGTTTTATGAAAGAATGGAAATGGCTTACTGGATATTTACAGATAAATTGTAAACAGATAAGGACATTGGCAAGATCATTGTCATAACCTGCAGTTTCATAAGAGTAGATGAATAAGTGAGCAAATTAAGCTAATTTGGATACACAGAAGATTTTGAAAATAATTTTAAGGAACCGCAGAAAGAGGGGGAAGGAAGTCAAGTTTTGAAATGTTAAAATGATTGTAAAATTAGTGAAATGTATAAATGTGAAAAGCACAAATAAAACTTTGAACAAAGAAAAAGAAAAGAAAAACAGAACTTATGGAAATTTGGGGCAGCCTTACAATTAAGCAATCTCTGCAAATATAAACATTCACTGAAAAAAAATAATACCATGCCTTGCAATTTGAAGTCTTTAAGGATTGTCATTCACAGACAGCACAAAGGTGGTGTCACTCAAATGTGAGAGAACATGTGGCCATAAATAGCAAATGAATCCATCAAGGACATCACTTTCCCATAGCATAAAGGATCTTTACTGTCCATGATGCGCGCTCAGGAGTCACTTAGGAGGATATGATAGAGGTAAGCCCGTTTGATTATTCCCTCCCTAATCTGTACTTGGCTGATGAAGCCCTCACATGGGAAGACCACTTATCAGTTTTCTTCCACGGAGAAAATCTCTTAGCGTAAGCAGTAATACTCCAAAATGTAGCTCCTGCTTTTGAAAATGTCAGTTTTGCCCGAACTCTTCCCCCCAAAAGATAATTCTTCAAATCAGAAAGAAAGCTTGGGATCACTGGCTTTAATATAAAATAAAACATAAAGATTCACAAGAGATAGATGCGTACCAGCTGATTGCCTGGCAACCTGCAAGGGATTTGTAGCTTAGGGGGGGAAAGGTAAGGAGGTCTATGGAAATTATGCATGGGTGGACAAGGGGATAGGTAGATATTGTTCTGCCTTTCTCATCACATTAGAATTTTAGGCCATCCCATGAAGCTGAAAGAGGAAGTGCTTCTCCATGCAGTGCCTAGTTAACCTCTGGAACCACCAACTTGCATGGCTTTAAAAGAAGGTTGGGCAAATTCAAATAAGGCTTCCAGTGGCTACCAGCCATGGTGGTTATGTTCTTTCTCTGATATCAGAGGAAGTCTGTCTCCTTATACCAGCTGCTATGCACCAAATGGCATAACCCAACATTAGGGAATGCAGGGAGACTCTCTAAAAGCCGAGCACAATGGAACAGCAAGTAGTGGCTTGGCGTCTATATATTTAGGTGAGTGGTAGCCCATTTCTAATGTTGGAGTGGAAGCCTAAGCTCTCATCCTCATGCTGTCAATGAAGCTTCTTCTGGCCTAAGGGCTCTCTTTGCTGTCACAGTTAACTACAGGTAAGAAAATGGCCGCCATAATTGTTAAAATCCACCTGCCTTTCATTTCATTGACACTTCTCTTTTATATATAGTTTGTTGAACTTTGCACCAACTTCTTTCTTTACAAAATACTATTTTTCCAGGGCCATGTTCCTCCAGCCCTTTTAGGTTTTTGGCTCTCCTGCCCTCAGGTGCAGAAGCCAGGCACTTCTCTCGGTCTGTCAACCTCTAGCACTTCTGCAGTCTCCCAGGAGAGCAAAGCTCTTCTCTTCAGACATTCTGTTACTTCTCCCAACCTCCCAACCCCTTTCCGATTCTGCCTTGCTTCTCGAGCTCCTGGCTTATCAAGTATATTTGTCTTTTATCCTAATGGCTGTCAGGCAAGATTCGTAAAAGGGGTGGTGGGGTTGCCAAAAATTTAAAATGAACCGGCTCTATTTCACAGTTGCATTGACCTATTCCCTGAACTGACTAGAAATCCTTCCAGAGAAACTGTCATACAGAACGTTTGAAGCATTTCTGAAATTTCATCATGCACTATTTGGTAAGGGAGACACAAAAACTTTGGGGGGGGGGCAATGTAATTACAAGATAAAATATGAGTGTAAAGTAACCATAAAGACATACATAACTATGACACTTCGTATGAAGGGATGTCTGAGAATTCCAATGTGATTCCTCCACAGCAGACAGAGAGATAAATAATGTAGTTTTTGGCAGAAGATGAACTGCAGCTGCGCAGAAACAGTGCTACATGCAATCAATACAGGGCAGAATTGAAAACGATGACTTCTTACATCAGAGAGAGAGAGAGAGAGAGAGAGAAGAAGAAGAACCTAAAATGGTACAAGCAAATAAGGTGAATTTGTAAATTGGGATGGGGAACACAAGGACCTCTTTATGTTACTGGATTACGGTTCCCATCATCCCTGACCATTGGACATAGCAACTAGGGTTGATTGGGATTAGGAACCAACAACCCCTTTTGTAAATGATAATATGATATATTATAAATGATACAGAGAATTTTAATTTTGAAATTTTTGGCAGGAAATCCCATCAGCCCCCATGATCAGCTGATGATGACGTCAACCAGGCGCACTAATAGGAGACTCTCGCCCCAGGTTTCCCATGGCAACACCATGCTACAATGGCCCCTGCTGTTGAAAATGGTAAGCAGTCTTATGCTGATTGAATGAGTTATTTCACTGGCTTCTCAGCAAGGCCAGTATCGGAGTCTGAAAATGTCCTGAAAAGAAGCCCATTTCTTTTCTTCTCCCCCCCCCCCCAAAAATATATATTTATTTGATTTCCAAACCCACCCTTCATCATAAGATCTAAGGGTGGTTCACAGAATATGTGTTGTTGTTGTTGTTGTTGTTGTTGTTGTTGTTGTTGTTGTTGTTGTTGTTAATTTTTATTAAGGATTTTCTTGGTTTTCGTTTTTACACATTAATCTTCATTGTTGAGACATTAGGAAGAAAGGGGGGAGAGGTAGGTGGGCTGGGGAGGTGGGTGGGCTGGGGTGCCGATGTTTCTGTTTTCCTTGGTATGTGTAGGGGTTCAGGGTCAGCGTTGATTGTGCAGGTTCTCTGTTGTTCGCTTGTGCTCCTTTCCTGGTGAGAGAGGTCGGGGGTTGGCATGGGATGTGCTTGTTCATTTGTGTTTGGCTGTGGTGGTCTTTGGTTTCTTGTGTGAGTGGGGTGGGTGGGTGATTTGGTTAGGTTAGCCATATTGATTTGTATGCTAATGGTAGGTTTTTGTCATTGTCTTGTTGGGCTGTGTAGGTGATGAAGGGGAACCACATTGGGGTGAAGGTGTCTTCTTCCGTTTGTCCCCGTGTCAGTTTCAGCTTACTGGTTAGTTTTTCTAGTAGGGCTGTTTCCCATACTACTTGATATACCATTGGTCCATGTTTACTCCTGACAGGTCTTTCCAATGTCTGGGTATGATGTTTCTGGTTGCTGACAGTAGGTGGGTCATGAGTTCTTTGTATTCTGAGTGGGCGTTGTTGTCTTGGAAGATGTTTCACCCCAGAACTGAAGCATATTTCAGAGGGGAGACTGCACACAGAGGTCTGAACTTATCACAGAGAACAAACTTTCTTTAACTTAATTGCATTGTCCAAAAGCCAAAGACAGGGCCGGCTGGATGTAGTTTGATGAGGCCCTAAGCTACTGAAGGTAATAGGGCCCTTTATATGTCCAGCTGTCCTTTGTCAACAACAAATTTTCACTGTTTTTTGTGTTGAATGTATGCTATATGGTAATTTATGGACCTACACAACACAACACACTGTTGCTGTATGTAGGTTTTATTTTATTTGCTTTTTATCTTATATTTTAGAAATGTTCATCCAGTTGTTTTTCCTTAAAAAAATTGGGGGGGAGCAAGAGAGTGGGGCCCTAAGCTATAGCTTGTTTAGCTTATACGTAAATCTGGCACTGGCCAAAGAGCTATGTTATACTTCCCAAAACTTGAGTACACAAAGTGGGGTTTTATTTATTTTTTCCTTTGAACAATAGACACACACCCCATGCCATGTCATTAGTTGGCCCTCTTAGTTTCCCTTTGGCATGGAGGCTTTCTGTGAAACACAAGTTTCCTTGGGCCATAGAACCAGTTGCAAGTTGACAATGTTCAAGAAATAAATAAATAAAATGCAAAAACACAGTAAAAGAGAACACGACAAATAAATCAGCAGTGTTAAAATCATATCAGATATTAAACCGTTCTTTCTTCCCATCTCATAAAGTAGTTCCATGATTTATGGTGCTTTGACACTGCTAAACATCAATCAGGACAGAATGAAAGCCTAGAAACACAGAAAGCAGCCCTTTGGTCTATCTAGCTCAGTATTTTATACACGGACTGGCAGCAGCTCTCCAGGGTTTCAGACAGGAATTCTCTCCCAGCCCTACCTGGTGAGGCTGGGGATTGAACCTGTGACCTTCTGCATGCAAGGCAGATGCTCAACCCCTGAGCTACACCCCATCTCCATAAAGAACCCATTGTCACACAACCATCTCAGTCCATGGAACCATCTAATGTTCCCACTTGCACCCAAGGCCAATGCTGCTGAACTCCATGCAGGTCTCCCTCTTCACAGAAACATGTATAGCTTGCAATGAACTATGGTGGCCATGGACCAGGGTGACCATATCTCCAAAGAGCTACCATTGGCTGAGACGAATATAGCCAGAGTACGCTGTGTGCATTCAGTAGCTGTGTGGCAAGTGGCAACATCTCACGGTAAGCAGATGATTTGTTTTATTTGATAGCCTATGCCAGGCATCCCCAAACTGAGGCCCTCCAGATGTTTTGGCCTACAACTCCCATGATCCTTAGCTAAGAGGACCAGTGGTCAGGGATGATGGGAATTGTAGTCCAAAACCTCTGGAGGGCTGAAGTTTGGGGATGCCTGGCCTATGCTAATGGCTTTGGATGGTAACTAACAACACATTTGGAACTGCATATAAAATACCTCATCACAAATACTCATTTTATACTTATGGGTAACATCCACCTAAGTCATACTTAGAGTAAGGAAAGGTAAAGGACCCCTGGATGGTGAAGTCCAGTCAAAGGTGACTATGGGCTGTGGCACTCATCTCACTTCAAGCCAAGGGAGGCAGTGTTTGTCCACAGACAGCTTTCTGGGTCATGTGGCCAACATGACTAAACAGCTTCTGGTGCAATGGAACACTGTGATGGAAACCAGAGTGCATGGAAATGCCATTTACCTTCCTGCCACAGCGGTACCTATTTATCTACTCGCGTTGGTATGCTTTCGAACTACTAGGTTGGCAGGAGTTGGGACATAGCAACGGAAGCTCACCCCATCACGCATATTCGAACCACCAACCTTCCGATTGACAAGCTCAAGAGGCTCAGTGGTTTAGACCACAGCACCACCTGTGTCCCTTTACCATACTTAAAGCTAAAGGGACCCCTGACCATTAGGTTCAGTCTGGGGTTGCGGTGCTCATCTCACGTTATTGGCCGAGGGAGCCGGCATACACCTTCCAGGTCATATGGCCAGCATGACAAAGCCGCTTCTGGCGAACCAGAACAGCACATGGAAATGCCATACTTAGAGTTTATTTATTTCAATGGGTCTATTCTGAGTATGAGCAGTGTTGGATATTGTAAACATCTGAATGAAAAAAAGCAACCCTTTACTCTAACCCTGATGTTCAAAGTGGAAGATATATCCATATTATGAGAGAGATGAGGTTGCCACTAATACAGAATCCTGAGGCATGGCTGTCCTCTATTAACTCTACAGTGGTACCTCGGGTTACGTACCTGATTTGTTCCGGGGTGCAGTATGTAACCCAAAAAGTACGTAACCGGGTTTGCGCAGTACGTAACCCGAAAAGTACGCAACCCAAAGCGTACATAACCTGAGGTATGACTGTACAGTACTATTATGTCCACCATGTCCACATCAGGCCATTGTATGTTTCTCCATCTCTACCGTTAGAAGATAACGATGTGGATTGAGTGGATGTACAGAATAATGACCTCATGCAGTGTGGGAAGTGATTGTACAAGTCACAGGGAAAGAGGGCATAACTTGACATGGACATGCCTTTGTAGTTGCCGCTTCAAGAGTCCCATTTTGTTATAAAGCTTTGTCTTTATACCACTGCTCAGGCTTCAGACAGAATGCTCTGGACCTGTGGGCAACTAGGTCTATACCTGCAGGCAGCTATTCAAAACACAGCACCTAGTGGCTTTACAGCGCTTTACAATGGAATACAGTAGGGTTTATTGAAATTGTATGTTACAATGGCACATATGGAACCAAGTGGGGAAATCTCTTTGAAAATACTTAATTTTAGCAAACAGTATGCAGACTACAGATGATGATAAACATCTGCTAACATCTAGAATGGACACCTATCTCCACTTAGTGTGTGCTCATTCCATGACCAGCAAAGAAACATGGCAGGAAATCAGACCTCAAGCAATTCCAGGAGCGATGCAGAGGCCTTTGGAGTCTCTGTATTGTCTTGCTCTACTGCAGACCACTGGTGTCTTTGAACACTGAGTTCCATGCCGAGTAGTTTTGTATAGTTATATTCCATGCCGCTGGTGCCTACACTGGGCTTGCTGTGTTTTAATCTGCAGCAGAGTGGTCAGTTTTTTGACCTTGCGCTATTTTTTCTTCCATTTCCTGAGCATTAAGCTTAGCTCTGATGGTCCCCAGAGGCATCTTTTCTGGGCCCAGTGTTTTCCCTAATTTATATGCTGGCACTCAGAGGGCTAATTTGCTGGAAATGTACATGGATGCTGATACTCTGCTATATCTTTCTGGAACAGCTTCTGTCCCTCAGGCATTCACAGTGATACCACATTGTTCATCTGATCAGCACTACAAGATGGGTTGAAATATTCCGGATTTAATTTTGAGAAAGGGCTTGGGCAGGAGGGTGAACCTGCCAGTCCAACCATACTTATTAGTGCCACACAGCATTCCTAGCCTTCATTCAGTTTAAATGTGAAAAGGGGGTGGGGCGAATGAAAGAGGGGGGTGAATTGAGCATGCTGCCTCGTGGCTCATAGCCCAGCTTTGAGCAAGAAACTACCCATCAACAACAACCAGGAAAGAAAACTGGACGTGTCATAATACCATAAGAACATATGATGCTACTTTATACTTGAGACAGATCAATGGTACATCTGACCCAATGTTTTCTGTTCTGCCTAGAGGCATCTCTCCAGGGTCTCGGGCAAGGTGTTTCTAACATCTGCTTTTTAAAACTAAACACCCCCAAACAAATCTAACATGGTTGTGCAAAGGGTGTTCTCATTTACAATTCCTTAGGGATGGAAGCAGTGCTTTTCCTGCAAAAGAAAAAGGTGCCAGTACTCACCATAAAGTTGTTACAGTAAGTGCCACACTTTTCACCAGTGCTTTTCTTCTAGGGAAAAAAGGTGCCAGTGTTGCGTACCTTGAGTAAAGGTAAAGGTAAAGGGGCCCCTGACCATCAGGTCCAGTCGTGTCCGACTCTGGGGTTGCGGCGCTCATCTCGCTCTATAGGCCGAGGGAGCCGGCGTTTGTCCGCAGACAGCTTCCGGGTCATGTGGCCAGCATGACAAAGCTGCTTCTGGCGAACCAGAACAGCGCACGGAAACGCCGTTTACCTTCCCGCCGGAGCGGTCCCTATTTATCTACTTGCACTTTGATGTGCTTTCGAACTGCTAGGTTGGCAGGAGCTGGGACCGAGCAACGGGAGCTCACCCCGCTGCAGGGATTCGAACCGCCGACCTTCTGATCAGCAAGCCCTAGACTCTGTGGATTAACCCACAGCGCCACCTGGGTCCCTTGAGTATCCCCAGAAAAAAAAAACACTGGGTGGAAGGATCTGCTTCACTTAGTTTCTAATTTTCCTAATTTTAAAATCAGTTCTTCACATTTTTGTCCTCAGAGATTTATTTTTATTTTAAATCCTCGTGAAAATTCAACAGCATTTCAATGCAAATTTTCCCGGATAAACACATTTTATACACAGTTTTGATGAGTGCAACACATTTTCGCAAGCAGTTTTCCCTGATGTGTTCACTTAAATGCACACCTTCTCCTATTTGTCCCCCCTCCCCATTATTTGTTTTTTAGAGCACTGCATCTCACAACGTTCAGATAAGTTATGTGTTTCAGTTCACATATAATTTTGGAAAGCTCAAACTTGATAGATTCAACTTTAAATGCCTGCTGAATCACATTTCTCCTCTGCTACACCTCCTCCCTATACACTGGTCTTTCTGAGTGTCAAACTGTAAAGCTGGAACTTCTTATTTGCCCATCTAGGCATACTTTTTAATATAAATGATTTTAGATCCCAGACCCCTTGGCTAAGAGCAGGAGTGAATGTCCCCCCCCCCCAGGCCTCTCTATTTGGTCCTCAGAAATCTCTCCAGGCCCCACACTTCCCTGAAGACCCCAGGCCCCACACTTCCCCTCACTAGACCTTATGTCACACCTTGAGTGTTTTTTGCCTGGCTGGAATGTGTCCTTTAACTCTGATGATGCCTCTTCCTTATCTGGATGTGCAGCAGGGACGGTTGTGTGACCATGAGGAGAAACTAGGTTACTGTAAAAAGGTAACATTTACATTTGTTGTTGCTCCTCCCACTTTTACCTGTCGTCCTGCCTACCCCTTGAATTCAAATGAATGTAATGCCTTGATTCTCTCTCTCTTTTTAAATTAACTTCATTTCTCTCTTTTTGGATTAGCATCCCACCCAGCTTGTGACTCTTGGAAGGTTGCTCAGAAGGGAATGCTGAAAAAAGGCTTCTGGCCCCTTGCTGAATGCCACAGCATCTGTGGCAAAGATACAAGACTTGGCTCCCTCGTGGCCCATTCAGCTGCTGCTTATTTGCTAACAAACTGCACAACTGCCTGGCTATACCACAAATTGTTGTTTAGTTGTGTCCGACTCTTCGTGACCCCCATGGACCACGATGGTACCACAAATGCTGTCCCCTAAATTTGAACTTACCTGGAATGTGTCTGGCTAATCAACCAGCCCACACCCTAACTGTTGCTATTCATCATGGACAGCTCTGACTTGAAGATACACATCCCTTTCAAACTCCTATCACCATTTTATTCCCTTCAGGCCACTTGGAGATGCCATTGGGGGGGGGGATGTCTTTGTGCATGCACAATAGCAACAGATTCTCACTTCCCTTCTTACCATTATGCAGTAACCACTTCCTGGGTAGTAAATATTAAGAGGTCTATAAAAACACAAACCCATGTTCTTCTCAGAACCCACCTCGCTGGCTCAAACGGCGGGTCTCTTTAGTTCAGAGTGGCATCATTTTTCACCTCAGAACTGAGGTAGAGCTTGGCCTTGTTTTTCTGAAGATTCCGATCCCATCTCTATTAACTAGAATGGAGATATCAAACTCTTTTTTTCCCCCTTTTGCAGAATCAATGAGATTTGCGGGCCTAGTTACCCCATTCTGGCTAAATGGAGCACACCAAATTTCAAGAAGGGGTAATTGTGCAAGGACAATTTAAGTTTTTTTTTAAGGATTCCTTTGTCCTTTGTAGTTTTTTGGCCATTTGCTCTATCCTTTTGCCACCTCCAATCACTTCATGGTGTCTTGCACTGCCTGCATGGTATACTGTTTTGCTCTCTCTTACTTCACTTAAACTTTTTAAAAAAGCATGCTATCCATAATTTATTGTCCCCTTTACGCCAATATTAAATCTTCCACTTTGGTCCTTGAGGGTAGGCACACATATCAGTAGTCACCCCTTGCAGAGCTGTAACACTTTCTACAAGCAGAATCATTTCTCCAGGTGAACTTAAAGAAAGCCGTAATGTTCTCTTCGGTCATATTTATTAAAGCAAGGTAGCTTTAAAAAAAAAGAAAGTATATTGTCAAATGCTACTTCTGAGGACTATTAGCAACAGCACATGAGCTAAAACTCTAGTGGAAAAGATATTTTTTTCCAGTATAGGAAAGTAAAATCAGGTATTCAGGGTTCAGAAAGTCCTTTGGCATACATTGTTTTTTAATCATTTCCATTTCAACATAAAATTCTGCCTAAGTAGCCAGCAGCTGCTCTAGGCAAGCCCAAGGGCTGGCAGACACCAGTGAAATTTTTGACTTTTCCCCTCCTTTGAACAGCAGACACCACCTGATGCCACATTACATATTGATTTTTGAAACTCTCTGCAGTTACATAAGTGGCTTGCTGTGAAGTGTGGCAGTGGAGGAGATGGCTGTCCAGGAAACAAGAGTCCAAAGTCTCAAGGATCCTGGCCGCTGTCTTCAACACACACACACACAACAAGGCACACTAGATGTGGAGCAGCTGTGGACCTCAGCAGACTTGCTTTTTGCCAGGCAGGCACTTCTACAACCCAGGGATTTGAAGTTCAAGATTAGCCTTGAAATCAAATGGCTGTAATGCCTTGATTCCCTTTTTTGGGATTAGCTTCAGGCGGAAAGACACAGGTGTGAGTTGGAGATGTTGGCAAGAATGGCATTCCTTTTATTTGCATTTCTCCTATTGCTTGCAACATGAGGTGGTATTCAGCTATCAGCCTAAGGATTCCCACTTTTGCAACAGGACTTTCTTTCCCATGCATTTGCCTCCTGTCCTCCCTGCAATTCTGCAAGGCTTTGAAGGAACCCCCTGGAACAGATTTAGGGATGGGGGGGGGGGAGAGAGAGAAAAAAGGGAAGAACATTCCTTGGTGCAAGCAGAAATCCTTGCACAGACAGGAATGTCTATGTAGCACTACTTGCATACAACCAATGGGGGAATACTCACTTCCGTGGCATGATACCATCATCTTGTGCATTTCCCTGCACCTCTCAGTGGCAGCCAATGAAGTGGGGCAGGAGATAAAGAAATGTGATACTGCCCAACCTGGGGAAACCAATCCTATGTGCTTCAAGGGAGAAGAGACAAGATGGTGCCATAGAGGTGTCACTTTCAATGGCATCCCCATGTCATATATGGGGATTGCTCCACACATTGCTCCACTCTCAGCAAACCAGAATCTGCAGTGGTTCCAGCCCAGGTTTTATTGCTCGGATTCCGCATGGACATTCTAGGCAGACATTCATACAAGATTTTGATGGCCTCTAGGATCACGTTCTGATAATAGCACTCTCTGTGTAGCAACTTTACTCCTCCCTTTGCATGAGTGATCAAACAAGCCAGGAAGTCTTCTGTTAATTATAGCTTCCCATGAAGTTGGAACTGAAAAACTTTGTTTAATGACTTCCAAAAAAGTCAGGGTAGGAAACAATGGTATGAAAGAAGCCCTAACTTCCTGCTTCCATGCACACTCAAGGGTGCACATGACTCATCCACCTCTTGGCTTAATAAACCCAAATATGAACATCCAAGCATGGTCATTTTTTATACTCCTGTTGGAAATGCTTCAATAGCATATTCCTTTGCACTGAACACCTCTCTGCATGAAACAATACAAAATTATTAAACTGCACATGTGATTCCATCCATGTTGCTTCTTAGAGGCTAAGAGTAGCACCAAAAACATTTGCAAAACTCAAAAGGGCTATAGTTTAGTGGTAGAGCACATGCTCTGCATTCAGAAGGTCTCAGGTTTAGTCCCTGGCATCTGTAAGGTTGGGCGATGAAGAACTCCCACCTGAAACCCCGGGGAGCTGCTGCCAGTTAGTGAGCAAGATGAACCAGTGGTCTGACTCAGTATAAAGAAATTTCCTACATTCCTAAGACTCAAGCAGTAGCAAAAGGCACACTCACCTTTCCTCCCTCCAGCTGAGTTACCTGCAATATACCGGGATCAGAAAGATGAGGCAGTAGGGGCTTGGTGAGGTGCAAATGTGGTTGCAGGAATGCTGGATTGGTTCCACAGGTGCAACTGCACTGCACCAACCTTCCCCCTTCTTCCCTCCATCCTGAAATGCAGCAGCAACTGAACCATAGGGTGGTCAGGTGAGTGGCACAGTTCCACCATGTCATCTGCTGTTGAACTAAAGGTTTGCTGAACTATTCCATTTCTTTTCTTAACTTGCTCATTCAATCATTCATTCATTCATTGCACCCAACCATGTTCAGCTAGCTCAACTCCAAATTTGGCTGTGAGATCCTGACTCTTGGTTTCAGCTCTGAAACCTTGCTTTGGGTTCACCACCACGACACTACAACTGAACTCACCTGCCAATTAATTCCAAAGGCATTTGGAGGAATGTTAGCTGCAGGTGATATGAGCCAGGGGTCAGCAAACTTTCAGGGGGCTGGTCCACTGTCCCTCAGACCTTGGATGAGCGGCATGTGAAAGGGCTCTGGAGAGGTGCTTCTTAAAATGGCGGCCGCTCGAGCACTGCTGCTGCTGGCACTAACAAAGACCAGCCCCCTTCCTCCTCTAGGCAGGACGGGGAGAAGCCAGGAGGAGGGAGGGAGGAGGTGCCGCCACCGCCGTGAGGGAGAGGGAGTGAGAGGGAAAGAACATGCGCACTGGCGATCCACGCGGCAATTCCTGGACCGCCCGTGGGCCGGATCCAGAAGGCAATTGGGCCTGATCCAGCCTGCAAACCTTAGTTGGCGACCCATGGAGTAGCCTGTCAATGACTGGCTTGAGAAACAAGCCATCTGGTCAGGATGTTGCATTGCAATTTCCTCTGCTATCTCAAAACTGCTTGCAGCTGAGTGCTTCCCTTTTCTGCAAACTTTTAAAAAAGCAGATGAATAATTTTTAACACAATATATCGTCAACATCCAACTGATTTATTCCATACAGTATTTGAGCATATTGCATACCACGTCAACTCTGCAACTTACATTTACCAACAGCTGTTTTTCTTTTTGGAGCAGATGGTACGTTGAGTGTACCGTGACATAATTCACATTTGCATTATCAGTCACAAATGCTAATGTGTTTGAGGAAACTGGATTTTTGTGTTGAGCTAAGATATTTTTAGTAGCCACAGCACTTTTCAGCATCTTTTTGAAATCTCTTGGTTTGTCAGTGCAATCATCAGTGAAGCCCAACTTCTGCTTAAATTTTGTGGATAAAAATTAGTTATTTTATTACACTATCTGTAATAAAGTAACACATTCATTCGTTATTCCATTTAGGTCTGCTGCTGCTGCTGTTCACACATTGGCTTAAGTGGTCAGTATTCCTTTATCAGCAAATTGGAGCTGATCCGGCACAAACATGCAAAAACCGTGTTTCTTTGCCACCACCTTACAGAAAACTGTGATGCTAATTTGTTTCTCCAGCCTATACTCACTTAACTATAATAGTATGCGACAGCACACTACTAAGTTGTCATTTATAGAGTAAATGCCACATCTATTCCTGGCTTTCGTGATATCTGAGCACAGGAAACTTGTGCTGATTAGGATCTTGTCCTTTCAATGAACTTCTCCATTCTTTCAGCATTCTAAAAGCTTTTGCCCTCCAGATGTTTCGCACTCCCAACTCCCATCACACCAGTGAACATGGTCAAATGGTCAGGCATTATGGGAGCTATAGTCCAAAACATCTGGTTGGTTCCAGGTTGCAGAAAGCTGATCCGGGAACTCTAGATTTACTATTCTGAACTTTTTGAATATATATCCATGCAGTGCTTCTCCCCTTCTGTCATAGCTCATGCAAGCCAGCATATACCCTTCCTTTCCTAGCAAATTCAGGGAATCAGCATATTTAGAAACACAATGGGATGATTATCTGAGTGGCACTGGATATATCTTCCACTTATCATGTTGCCCTGTTTCTTTGCCCATCACCCCCTATTCCTCCTAAGTATCCACTAACTTGAGTTCCTCCTCACTCAACTAATGAAGATGTTCTCAATCACTAACCCTTACTTGCTTACTTTACTCATACGCAGTGCCATGGCTGAACTATTCCACTTTCTTCCACCCTTTCCCATATCTTTGCCAATTAAGTTATGATTTGCCAAAATTCTCATTTACCTACTTTGGGCTGTGCATTTGCTTAGCTTATAACACTCGGCTGTGTTGCAAATTGATTGCCATTTCCTAAAGACATCGTCCTCCACCTCAGAATGTTGATGAAGGTTCTGGATGTGTGCAGTCAGCATTCAGCAGTGCAGGTGCTTTGTAAATGTGTGCATTTTCTTGTGTAGGATGTCTTCTATGTTAACTCCTTCCTCCCAGTTCAACTCTTGTTTGCCATTCTGAGTTATGTAACCAACAAAGCAGACATTTCCGTGCCAATATTCTCTGTGGGTGCTGCTTAAGATCAAAACTCCTCTCTTGTTGTACAGTGATGTTTGCTGTAGCAGGAGAAGGTCAAGTTTCCAAGCTGCTCTCCTTTATGGCTGGGGCTTTGAGACACAGTAACTGAAAACAAACTACTGTACAATCCTTAGAGGTATCATGACAGTGTGCATAAGTGTACCATTACAACAAGCAAGGAGAGACACCGCTTGGAAAACGGTGGGGGTGAAAGCTTTCAAATGCCAAACCTACTGCAAATCCAGACAAGGAGAATTTGCCAAAAAGTTTTTTTAAAAAAATAACCAGAACTATGAACATTTTGTCAATATTCATAATTTATTCAAGTGGCAGACTATGGCACAGAATATATTGTTTAGCCCAAACCTTAGAGTATCTGGACACAGAGATGTCTTTCTTTTTCTGGGGTTGGGGGGGGGGGAACTAGAGCATATACAGAAAAAGCTGGGTCAATTACCTTTCTCCCTTCCCACATATTTGTAGGACCATTTGCCCCCTGCAAAATTGGAAGCAGATATTCAGTGACTTTCAATGACAAAATCCTAACATCTTTCACAGGCAGTCTTATATTGTAAATGAAGTTCTGAAGCCCCCTCTTTTTTCTTATATGGGAAAAAAAGAGAAAGGAACCTTCCTCATATTTAAAACATAAGGGGAACCCCATTTGCACATGAAATGTCTTAAAATCCCCATCCCAAGATCAAATCAATCCTCAAAGGCGTTTTGGCACACGCATACCCACAGACACTCACACTAAATTCCAGCGGAAAAGCTGGGCTAAGTATTGCGGTCCTGCTTAATATACAGGTCAAATAGTGATATCTGTTGTGCCATCAATGTTCATACATATGGACATCATTTGAATGCACAAATGCTCTGAGCGCCCTTTGGATTATAAGCTGTAGCATGTTGATATTCACTCACAATCATCGTTTCCCCTCTCGAAGGTCCATGCAAATGATCCCTTGCATAATGACCTTCACAGCTGCAAAGTTCAGCTCTCACGGCAGCTCCCCCCACCCACCGTTTGCAGATATGAAGCTCAAATCTGAGTGAGTGAGCAAGCAGCCTCTCTGGCAGGTGCAGGAAGGAAGAAGGTGAACAGGAAAGATGTATTAACAGGCTGCAGACATTGGTTAGGAAGCAGCTGTGCTGTGGCTGCAGTGGGACCAAGACCACAGCCACATTGCAAACACATGTCAATTGAAGTACAATCTCCTTCAAAATTGTGGAAGGGAGCAAAGGGAGAAATCAAAATCTGGCATACAATGGGAGAATCTGATGCAAACTGCTTTATTCACTTGCCTATAAAGTGCTGCATATAAAAGTGCTGAGCACAGTAAATTGTGAACCGTTTCTACATGCTACCCATTTGGAATGTTACTGCTCAGTTATAACATTGATATCTCAATGAACCTTTACTTTTCCCAGTACATTTAAGTGACTGCACTTGGCTCCTGTGTACTGTTTTCATTTTCTAATCCAAGTTTCATCGATAACTATAGATCAATAGAACTAATTACACACATTGTTTCGGCTGTACCTTTGCTAGTTATCATGCAAATGGAAATCTAAAGAGACTTGGTCACCTTTGGCAAAAGAAAAAAGAAACTCTAAGAGAAGGGTGGAGCTATGCACAGTGGTGGGGCACGGCAGCCCCGAGGGGCAAAGCTAGCCACCCAGTCTTCCACATGCTGTCTGTGTGTCCCAGTCCAGCTTGTGACACAGGGTCTCCTTCCCTTCTTACAGCCCAACTTGCACTGGAAAACAGGTTCTGAGAGAATTACAGGTTGAATCCTGACAAGACAAAAGTACTGTTTGTGGGGGACAGGAGGTAGGCAGGTGTGGAGGACTCCCTGGTCCTGAATGGGGTAACTGTGCCCCTGAAAGACCAGGTGCGCAGCCTGGGAGTCATTTTGGACTCACAGCTGTCCATGGAGGTGCAGGTCAATTTTGTGTCCAGGGCAGCTGTTTATCAGCTCCATCTGGTACGCAGGCTGAGACCCTACCTGCCCGCGGACTGTCTCGCCAGAGTGGTGCATGCTCTAGTTATCTCTCGCTTGGACTACTGCAATGCGCTCTATGTGGGGCTACCTTTGAAGGTGACCCGGAAACTACAACTAATCCAGAATGCGGCAGCTAGACTGGTGACCATATAACACCGGTCTTAAAAGACCTACATTGGCTCCCAGTGCGTTTCCGAGCACAATTCAAAGTGCTGGTGCTGACCTTTAAAGCCCTAAACGGCCGAGGGCCAGTATACCTGAAGGAGCGTCTCCAGCCCCATCATTCTGCCAGGACACTGAGGTCCAGCACCGAGGGCCTTCTCGCAGCTCCCTCACTGTGACAAGCAAAGCTACAGGGAACCAGGCAGAGGGCCTTCTCGGTAGTGGCACCCGCCCTGTGTAATGCCCTCCCATCAGATGTCAAGGAGATAAACAACTACCTGACATTTAGAAAACATCTGAAGGCAGTCCTGTTTAGGGAAGTTTTTAATGTGTGACATTTTAATGTATTTTAATCTTTGTGGGAAGCCACCCAGAGTGGCTGGGGAAACCCAGCCGGATGGGTGGGGTACAAATAAATTATTATTATTATTATTATTATTATTATTATTATTATTATTATTATTATTATATGAGGCACAGCCTGGAATTTCTTGAGTGAAAGCCCTAGATTGTAGCTGCACTTGGATGAAAGAATAGCTTTTGAACCGTATTTTTGGACTGGACAATTTTTATTTCAAGAAGAGTCAGATTTTATTCATCCTGTTGCTTCCAAGTGCACAATATTCATAACCTCAATAGAGCTGGCATCCTTGCTGCCTCATCCAAAGTGACTGAAGCCTGCCAACCTAAACCCAATTCCAGCAGCAATGTGGGGCTCATGACAGTGTGTGATCTTGACAAGTCAACACAGCAGGGCATTCCACTTGCTTCCAGCTCAAATCTCAGTGAGTCTGATCTTTCTATAACCACCTTTCTACCACTAGACCGATAGAAACCTAGTTACATTAAATCATCACTGTGAGTGCAGGGAGGCAGCTATGCTACATTGTAGCAGTCCCTGGAATAAACTAA